>NC_060120.1:626545985-626874485 GCF_021461395.2 Schistocerca americana | reverse complement strand
CATTGTTTCTTCGATCTGCAGATTGAACACTAGGGGCGAAAGACTACACCCTTCTATTACACCCTTTTTAATACGAGCATTTCGTTCTTGTTCTTACAGTCTTATTATTCCCTCTTGGCTCTTGTACATATTGTATATCACCCGTCTTTCCCTATAGCTTAAGACAATTTTTCTCAGAATTTCTCATATCTTAAGAACGCATTTTTTAGGTCAACAAATCCCATGAACATGTCTTGATTTTTTTTATTTTTTTTATTTTTTTTTAGTTTTGCTTCCATTAACAAACGCAACTTCAGAATTGCCTTTCTGGTGCCCTTAACTTTCCTAAAGCCAAACTGATGGTCGTCTGTCATATCCTCAATTTTATTTTCCATTTTTCTGTATATTATTCTTTTCAGTAACTTGGATACAGGAGCTGTTAAACTGATTGTGCGATAGTCCTCGCACTTGTAAGCTCTTGCAACATTGGGAGTTGGGTAGATGATGTTTTTTCCGAAATTGTGGTGGTACATATTCTACACGCAAACATGAAAGCCCGTTTTGTTACCTTTTCCCCAACTGATTTTAGAAATTCCGAGGGAATGTTACCTATCCCTTCTGCCTTATTCAATCTTAAGTCTTCCAAAACTCTTTTAAATTCTGATTGTGAAACTGGATCCCTTACTTCTTTATATCGACATCTGTTTCTTCTTCTCTTCTTCTGTCACGCCAACAGACAACTCTTCCCCCACGTAGAACCCTTTTTGTACTCTTTCCACCTATCCGCAGTCTCTTCTGCATTTAAAAGTGGAATTAGGATTGCATTCTTAATGTAACAACCGCTGCTTTTCACTTCATCAAACGTTGTTTTGACTTTTCTGTATGCTGAGTCAAACCTAGCAATCATTTCTTTTTCGATTTCTTCGCTTTTTTCAGGCACCCATCTCGCCTTAGCTTCCGTGCACTTCCTATTTATTTCATTCCTATTCCCTAAATATTTTTGTACTTCGTTCTTTCACTGATCAACTGAAGTATTTCTCCTTTTATCCGTGGTTTCTTTGCAGTTTCCTTTTTTATACCTATGATATTCTTCCCCACTTTTGTGGTTGACCTTTTTAGAGATCTCCATTCCTCCTCAACTGAACTGCTACTGAGCTATTCCATATCGCAGTATATATAGCCTCAGAGAACTTCAAGCTTATCTCGTCATTAATTAGTACTTTCATATCCCACTTCTTAGCGTAATAATCTTTTAAACTTCAACCTAATCTTCATCGCTACTGAACTGTGATCAGAGTCTATATCTGCTCCTGGGTACGCTTTACAATCCAGTATCTGATTTAGGAATCCCTGCTTGACCACGATGTAATTTAACTGAAATCTTCCCGTATCTCCCGGCGTTTTCCAGGTATATCTCTTCTTCTTGTGATTCTTGAACAGATTATTCGATATTACTAGCTCAAATTTATTGCAGAATTCAATTAGTCTTTCTCATCTCTCATTCCTAGTACCAAACCCATATTTTCCCGTAACTCTACCACGTACTCCTTTCCCTACAATTGCATCTCAATTCCCAATGACTGTTAGATTTTCATCTCCCTTTATGTACTGAATTACCCGTTCAAAATACTTATATACCTTCTCGATCTCTTCATCCTGTGCTTGCGACGTCGGCATACACACCTTTGAGAATAACCCTATCACTGGTCTGTTCAAACTTAATCATCTTCCTATTCATCTCTGCCCTATCTTCCTACTCATAACGATTGCAACTCCCGTTATAGCATTTTCTGCTGGTGTTGATATTATCGTATAGTCGTCTGACCAGAAAGCCTTGTCTTCTTTTCATTTCACTTCACTGACCCCCACTATATCTAGACTGAGCCTTAGCATTTCCCTTTTCAGGTTTTCTAGATTCCCTACCACTTACTGGTGATAAAAGGATCGTTTTATATTTAGTAATTTTCGTGTTATAAATCTCGCGTTAAAAATTACGCCGTTTGAAGAGAACGGCACATCAAAGATTCATCAAAAACGAGTACATTTGTTAAATGTCAAGTGAAGACATACCTGAAACTAAAGCCTTAAAAAGACTAAGATAAAACACATGGTCGCTCATTGCTGAAATTCAGCGTAGTGTAGTTAGTAAGAGCTTCATACTACGAAGCAGTAAGTAGTGGATTCATGTCCCACTCAGTTTGTTCGATTTTATGAACTCTGATAAGGTGATGTCTTTACTGACTGGACATGTATCTTTTCTTTTTGTCTTATTACATATTCATTGATATTGAAGTTTTATTTATGCCACAGACAGAAGAACATGACTAGCACATGGACGAGGGAGGATATGTGCACTTTAATATAGCTGACAAAGTAATTGCCGGCCGGAGTGGCCGTGCGGTTCTAGGCGCTACAGTCTGGAGCCGCGGGACTGCCACGGTCGCAGGTTCGAATCCTGCCTCGGGCATGGATGTGTGTGATGTCCTTAAGTTAGTTAGGTTTAAGTAGTTCTAATTTCTAGGGGAGTGATGACCTCAGAAGTTGAGTCCCATAGTGCTCAGAGCCATTTGAACCATTTTTTAACAAAGTAATTTTACGCACGTCCGCTTTCGTAAACATACTGCGTCGTTTCCGAGCCTAGTAAAGCCGACAACTACCGCTGGAGAGCGCTGAGAGCGCAAAACGCGTTAACCGGCTCGTCCCATGGCCGACGGTGCTGTGTCTCTTGACATGGGATCTCCCATGAACTTCGACGTTAGCTGCCTCATACTGTGTGACGACGGCTTTAACGAGAGGTCGTGTGAGCAATGGGGCTCCGTGGTGGCCGTCAAGTCGGGAGAACAACGCAAAGACACCGAAGCCGACTGCACAGAAGACAGAGGTGCAAGTGTTCCAGTCGGCGTTGTTCCTGGTGCCTGCAGCATTCTTGTGGTCGGAGAGCACGGGCGGGATCGACTGTGCCTTGTGCCGTGTGCCTGTGATTAAAATTCTGGAGTTGGTGGTCATGTGTGCGTGAGGTGTGCTTGCTTGTGTGTGTGTGTGCGTGTGTGTGTGTGTGTGTGTGTGTCTGTGTGTGCGTATGTGAATGTATGTGTGAGTGTCTTTTAACTGAGGCTGTGTGCAACTTAACAGTAAGTAGCAATCTATCTTTTCCTGCATTGCCGATATTCCTACCTGGAGTTTCTACAGTATTTAGTAATGTATTTACAGCATGTATCAGCAGGAGCATGTAAAATAGTTAAGGTACTATATTGTTGGTGTTAAGACACTCGCAGAGCCTATAATAATTGGTAGATCTTTTTGGATGCTGCATTCATTGGTGTAATAAGTAACAAAGTACCTTAGTATCCACATTACTGGATCCTGACAAGGAACAGATGATTAAATCTGTCCCATTCAAGTTTAGTGAAGTTAAGAAATGAGCTTCTATCTAACAATAGAGGTTAAACATAATTACCTTTAAGCCCGCTACATGCCACACCTGAGAGGATAACACAGTAACTAACTGATGAAGAAGTAGCCAATTATGTTCATAAATCCCTACGTTAATGGCCGTCGAGCTGTATCCTGACCACATATCTCAACTATACTGTGGGCCAATTAAGCATTATGGGAGAGGATGAAGCAGTGAACCATGTGATTTGCACAGACCCTGAGTCTGATCCTGGAGTTTTTCAGAAGCACAATTAAGAACTACTGTTAATAAAACGTGAAATATGAAAATATGGAATGAATGCATTGAGAAAGCAAGGATTGAGTTCCCATCGACGTTGAGTGCATTAGAGTTGCAGAAGCAGTTCAATTGTGTGAACATGTTGAAGAAAACACCCCTGCATTCTCCCGAAGTTAGTTTGGACACACAGACTGAGCGTTGAGCCCTGCTCCTTCCAAACACGAGTTCAGTGTCTTAAACAAAAGTTTTTGGAGGAAAAATATATTTTTGTTAATGTTTGTAAAGTGCCAGTTTGCTGACCATGTGTTTTTCTTTAATAGTTTCCGTATAAGTAAGAAGAAAAATCGTACATAAAGTCTAGTTGTGCAATGAATTTTAATAACAGTAACTATTGTATTCTGTAACAATGCAGTGAAATTTATCGACGATCAGCGATACTGAAATGGTCTGTTGCTGAAACAGAACAGACCAGGGAAAAATTTTCTGTTGTTTATGTGAAAAAGCGCGAGCTCATTCGCTCCTTTTTGTCTCTCTCTGGTAGTCTGTCGTAGCCAGCAGACATGCTGTGTAAGTAGTGTCTAAATTATAATACTTGTTGGCATAAAGTAAATAAATGTGGTATTCATTTAGAACTTCTGTAATTATTATAAATCTAGCTGCTCCCAGTATTGATAATTGCATAACTTTTTTGCTATTGTATAATTTGTTACAGACAATACCAACGATTAGATTAGATTAGATTAGTACTTGTTCCATAGATCATGAATACGACACTTTGCAATGATGAGGAACGTGTCAGGTTAATAAAAGGTGACTATACAAGATATTACATTTCACAAAATATTACATGACACTTAATATTTTTAATTTTTTTGGGTGGGGGGTGGGGAAATTACCCACTTACTATATCCAAAAATTCATCTAATGAGTAGAAGGTGTTGCCATTACGAAATTCTTTTAGTTTCCTTTTAAATACTATATGGCTATCTGTCAGATTTTTGATACTATTAGGTAAGTGGCCAAAGACTTTCGTGGCAGCATAATTTACCCCCTTCTGAACCAAAGTTAGATTTAACCCTGCGTAGTGAAGATCATCCTTTCTCCTAGTGTTGTAGCCATGTACACTGCTATGATTTTTGAATTCGTTCGGATTGCTAATAACAAATTTCATAAGTGAATATATATATATATATATATATATATATATATATATATATACATTGTGAGGCTACAGCGAAGATCTCTAGCTCTTTAAATAAGTATCTGCAGGATGATCTTGGATGAGCTCCAGCAATTATTCTGATTACATGCTTTTGTGCAATGAACACTCTTTCACTCAATGATGAGTTACCCCAGAATATGATGCCATACGAAAGCAGAGAATGAAAATAGCCATGGTAAGATAATTTATTGACATGTATATCGCCAAAATTTGCAATGGCTCTAATAGCATAAGTAGCTGAACTCAAACGTTTCAGAAGATCTTCAGTGTGTTTTTTCCAGTTCAACCCCTCATCAATGCATACACCTAGACATTTTGAATATTCTACCTTAGCTACCGATTTCTGATCGAAGTCTATATTTATTAATAGTGTCATTCCATTTACTGTGTGGAACTGTATGTACTGTGTTCTGTCAAAGTTTAATGAGAGCTCATTTGCAAAGAACCACTTAATGATTTTCTGAAAAACATTGTTTACAATTTCACCAGTTAATTCTTGTCTGTAGGGTGTGATAGCTATGCTTGTATCATCGGTAAAAAGTACCAGCTTTGCATCTTCGTGAATATAGAATGGCAAGTCATTAATATATATTATGAATAGCAGAGGACTCAAGACCGAACCTTGTAGCACCCCGTTCTTGATTGTTCCCCAGTTTTTTGCATATTATGTGAGCTGCTTATTTCAACTTTCTGCACTTTTCCAGTTAGGTAGGATTTAAACCATTTGAGCGCTGTCCCATTCATACCACAGTACTTGAGCTTATCTAGAAGTATTCCATGATTTACACAATCAAAAACCTTTGAGAGGTCACAAAAAATCCCAATGGGTGACTTCTGGTTACTCAGAGCATTTAATATTTCATTAGTGAAAGTATATATAGCATTTTCCATTGAAAAACATTCCTGGAAACCAAACTGACATTTTGTTAAAACTTTATTTTTACAAAGGTGTGAAGCTACTGTACAACACATTACGTTTTCAAGAATTTTCGATAAGGCACTCAGAAGAGAGATTGGGCAGTAGTTGTTGGCATCAGATGTATCCCCTTTTTTTATGCAGAGGTTTAACAATGGCATACTTCACTCTATCTGGGAAAATACCCTGCTTCAGAGAGCTATTACATATGTGGCTAACAATCCTACTTATCTCTTGGGAACAAGCTTTTATTATCCTGCTGGAAATACCATGAATTCCATGTGAGCTCTTATTCTTGAGAAAGTTTATTATCTTCTAAATTCAGATGGAGAGGTGGGTGGAATTTCAATTGTATCAAATGGTGTGGGTAAGGCCTTTTCCATTAACTGCCTAGCTTCTTCTAATGAACATTTAGATCCTATTTTCTCTACAACATTTAAAAAATTATTATTCAAAATGTTTTCGACTTCCAGCTTCTTGTTTCTGAAGTTTCCATTCGCTTTGATGGTAATGAAGTCATTCTGTACTCTTGGTTGCCCCGTCTCCCTTGTAATAATATTCCAAATTATTTTGATTTTGTTATCACAGGTATTAATCTCAGACATGATGCACATGCTTCTGGACTTTTTAATAACTTTTCTTAATGTAACACAGTAGTTTTTTATGATATTTGGCTGTTTCTGGGTCATTACTCTTTCTTGTTGTTAGATACACTTCCCTTGTGTGGTTACAAGATATTTTTATTCCTTTTGTAAGCCAAGGTTTTTTGCATGGTTTCTTATAATTAGATTTAACTACTTTCTTGGGGAAACAGTTTTCAAATTCTCTTACAAGTGTATCATGAAATAAGCTATATTTTAAATTAGTGTCAGGTTCCTTGTACAACTCATCCCAGTCTAACTGCTAAAGATTTTCTCCGAAATTTCTAATTGTTGAGTCATTAATTGAATGCACAACTTTGGAGGATAGTTTTGAATTACTGATTGCAGCTATGTCATTTACTGTAACTAGCTGAGCAACAATGATCAGAAAGGCCATTCTCAACAGGACAAGAATTTATGTTTCAAACTTATCTTGGTCTATAAAAGTGTTATCTATCAATGTGCTGCTTTCCTTCACTACCTGAGTAGGGAAATTAATGACAGATGTCAAATTGAAAGAACCGAGCAAGACTTCCGGGTCATTCTTTCTATTACACTCTTTCAGTGAATCAACATTGAAGTCCCCACAAATAATAATTTACTTTCCCCTATCCGACAGGTAGCACAACAAGGCATCCAAGTTTTCCAGGAATAAATGAAAGTTTTCTGAAGGGGACCTATGTACTGTTACAGTTATAAATGAGCCCTCTTTCAGTTTAAGTTGACAGTCACATGCTTCTATATGTTGCTCTAGACAAAACTTTTTTGTATCTAAACTTTTTACACAGTGATAACTTTTGACATATATGGCAACTGCTCCTCCCACCTTATTCTCTATACTCATATGTGCAGCTAGTTTATACCCACTGATATTTACCTTTTCCATATCAGACACAGTGTGATTCTCAGACAGGCATAGTATATCTATTACATTATCAAATTCAATGTCATCTAAACAAACCAGGAGCTTATCTACTTTATTCTTCAATGCTGGAATATTTTCGTGAAAAATGGTACCATAATTTTTTACATTATTTTTTGAGAATCTACTTTTTTCTTTAATCCACCAATATTTTGGTCAAATATGGTAACATTATTATTTACTTGCCCTGCTGTGAATATATTGTGAGTTTTGGACCTCTTGAGCACCTGCCTGCCTGAACTTCTCATTGGACACTGATATTAGTCTAAAAAAGAGGTACATCCATGAGTAATACTGTCCCCCCTTACAGATTTCGCGAGAGCGATGGTAGATCATTGTGAAGAGATGTAATGATCCAATCCGTATTGCATCAGTCATTTATTTGTCTTTGCTCATAGCTGTCAACGACCCTGAGATTGTTCAGGGCCGATCATTTTAATGTATCTTGCAAGAGATGTGCGAATCATTCGGTGATTCGTCTCCCAACACAGTTACTGCCAGTCGTTACCCATGTCACACACCAGCTCCTCTTTAACAATTAGATAGTTCACCATGCTTTGTTGTTCTCCTGCGAATTTATAAGGGATAAAGTGAAAGTAAAGTAAAAAGAGAGGCGTAACACCCTAAAAACTGCCTCTCCTTGTTCAGTGGCACTCATTGAAGGTTTACGTCGTAAGAAAATTTTACACAGCAACGCGCTGAGAGATGAGAAAAATAGCAGTTCTGAGCAAATTCTGCACTACGATGCCTGTACTGCAATGTGCTCAGACGGAACACTTTAAGTAGGCCGACAGATTTTGACGAAGGGAGAACCTGTGCCATCAGTGTGAAGTATAATAAAAATACAACAGGAATTTCTGAAAAAGTACATAATACAATTAGGTAAATATCTTGGGAAATATGAAATATCCCTTGAAACTCATTGCCACAGACTCGGGGAAAAAGCTTATTAAATTGGACTAGAATGGCAAAAAAATAAAAAAATTAGCGCAGCCTTTTGACAGGTGCCACTCACTGGACCCCTCAGATGATTTGGGAAAACATCAGAAAATCTAACTCAGTGTGAACTCGTAGAGGATGTAACTCCTGAACGGAAAACCAGTGTCTTAAATATGCCAACTGTCCTGAATCGGTAGGTTTAAAGAGCTCGCTTGTGGTCATGTTATCTAACAGTTCACCGATGCAAATGAATGATGTGTACTACGTTCCCGAATACAGTTGGAATTATCAATTACGAACTATTAGTATCTACAGTATACTAACAGCCATATAAACGGTGTACACTGTCTACTTTTTCTGGTCCAAATGCGTAATAAGAGACTTAAATTTATATGAATTTAGACGTGATAAAATAAGTCGCCGTTGTTGTTGTTGTTGCGGTCTTCAGTCCTGAGACTGGTTTGATGCAGCTCTCCATGCTACTCTATCCTGTGCAAGCTTCTTCATCTCCCAGTACTTACTGCAACCTACATCCTTCTGAATCTGTTTAGTGTATTCATCCCTTGGTCTCCCTCTACGATTTTTACCCTCCACGCTGCCCTCCAATACTAAATTGGTGATCCCTTGATGCCTCAGAATATGCCCTACCAACCTATCCCTTCTTCTAGTCAAGTTGTGCCACAAATTTCTCTTCTCTCCAATTCTGTTCAATACCTCCTCGTTAGTTATGTGATCTACCCGTCTAATCTTCAGCATTCTTCTGTAGCACAGCATTTCGAAAGCTTCTATTCTCTTCTTGTCTAAACTATTTATCATCCACGTTTCACTTCCATACATGGCTACACTCGATACAAATACTTTCAGAAACGACCTCCTGACAAATCTATACTCGATGTTGACAAATTTTTCTTCTTCAGAATCGCTTTCCTTGCCATTGCCAGTCTACATTTTATATCCTCTCTACTTAGACCATTATCAGTTATTTTGCTCCCCAAATAGCAAAACTCATTTACTACTTTAAGCGTCTCATTTCCTAATCTAATTCCCTCAGCATCACCCGACTTAATTCGACTACATTCTATTATCCTCGTTTTGCTTTTGTTGATGTTCATCTTATATCCTCCTTTCAAGACACTGTCCATTCTGTTCAACTGCTCTTCCACGTCCTTTGCTGTCTCTGACAGAATTACAATGTCATCGGCAAACCTCAAAGTCTTTATTTCTTCTCCATGGATTTTAATTCCTACTCCGAATTTTTCGTTTGTTTCCTTTACTGCTTGTTCAATATACAGATTGAATAATATCGGGGAGAGGTTACAACCCTGTCTCACTCCCATCCCTACCACTCCTTCCCTTTCATGTCCCTCGACTCTTATAACTGCCATCTGGTTTCTGTACAAATTGTAAACAGCCTTTCGCTCCCTGTATTTTACCCCTGCCACCTCCAGAATTTGTAAGAGAGTATTCCAGTCAACACTGTGAAAAGCTTTCTCTACGTCTACAAATGCTAGATACGTAGATTTGCCTTTCCTTAATCTATTTTCTAAGATAAGTAAGTCGTCGTAAATTTATTAAAATGAGCGATTCAGAATTAATGAGCAGGTATAAAAGTTTAAGAATTGTCATATCATCTATTACGCTTGTTAGTTGTTCATTATCGTAAAACGTTATCAGCTGTGTGACTCAAAGTGTCTAATTACTTGAAATGCCATAGTCATTTAAAGATTTTAACCAGTACAGCATGAACTGTTAATCAAGACAGTATTAACAACTAGTTGAGAAACCTGGTGTTGCATGCGTATGTACAGGATTATTACAAATGATTGAAGCGATTTCACAGCCCTACAATAACTTTATTATTTGAGATATTTTCAAAATACTTTGCACACACATACAAAAACTCAAAAAGTTTTTTTAGGCATTCACAAATTTTCGATATGTGCCCCTTTAGTGATTCGGCAGACATCAAGCCGATAATCAAGTTCCTCCCACACTCGGCGCAGCATGTCCCCATCAATGAGTTCGAAAGCATCGTTGATGCGAGCTCGCAGTTCTGGTACGTTTCTTGGTAGAGGAGGTTTAAACACTGAATCTTTCACATAACCCCACAGAAGAAATCGCATGGGGTTAAGTTGGGAGAGCGTGGAGGCCATGACATGAATTGCTGATCATGATCTCCACCACGACCGATCCATCGGTTTTCCAATCTCCTGTTTAAGAAATGCGGAACATCATGATGGAAGTGCGGTGGAGCACCATCCTGTTGAAAGATGAAGTCGGCGCTGTCGGTCTCCAGTTGTGGCATGAGCCAATTTTCCGCGGGCTACGCGTGAAACTTGCCCGCACGCGTTCAACCGTTTCTTCGCTCACTGCAGGCCGACCCGTTGATTTCCCCTTACAGAGGCATCCAGAAGCTTTAAACTGCACATACCATCGCCGAATGGAGTTAGCAGTTGGTGGATCTTTGTTGAACTTCGTCCTGAAGTGTCGTTGCACTGTTATGACTGACTGATGTGAGTGTATTTCAAGCACGACATACACTTTCTCGGCTGCTATCGCCATTTTGTCTCACTGCGCTCTCGAGCGCTCTGAGGGCAGAAACCTGAGGTGCGGCTTCAGCCGAACAAAACTTTATGAGTTTTTCTACGTATCTGTAGTGTGTCGTGACCATATGTCAATGAATGGAGCTACAGTGAATTTATGAAATCGCTTCAATCATTTGTAATAGCCCTGTATTTATAGCTACCTCCGAGATTTCGTACGCGTACTGCCGGCCGGTGTGGCCGAGCGGTTATAGGCACCTCAGTCTGGAAATGCGCGACCGCTACGGTCGCAGGTTCGAATCCTGCCTTGGGCATGGATGTGTGTGATGTCCTTAGGTTAGTTATTCTTAAGTAGTTCTAAGTTCTAGGGGACTGATGATCTCAGATGTTAAGTCACATAGTGCTCAGAGCCATTTGAACCATTCCGTACGCGTCGAATTTATTTTTAACTTATAAAACATTTTTTTATGCCTGTACAACGTTTGAAGTAGTACGGTCGGAGACATGAACGAAGAGCTTGTTTGTTTTACTAACACAGGAGAAAGCCACATACAGCTCGCCGTGCGAAAAGCAACTGACGCTAAGGTACACTCCTGTAACACGCAGGGTCTGCCCTGTGCTTTGTTCACGGTCACGCACAACATAAGCTCACCGAGAATTGTACACGCGCAAGCGAAATGATAAATTGTTAGGAATAAACGAGAGTCAGGGTACAAAAACTCACTCGTCTGCGTCACTTCCTTTCAAAATTCCTGTTTCTAATGATGTTACGTTCCAGAGCAGTAACTTTAAGCCTGTGTGAGTCAAGGGTTCTGAATAGCGAGATAAAGCATGACCCTCTCGATCATAGCTATGTCATGCCTGGCTTTCGGAATTAGTTTCCAAAGAGAAAGTTGGATCCTGATGTGTTCGATGTGCACTAAGTCTCGCCTCACGATGTTCATTGAATTCTTGCGAACGCAGAGTTCTTAGACTCTTAGCCGTTCTGATGTATTCAGGAAGACTCAACCGTTTTGTAGGATTTTATTTTTAAACAAAACGAAATCAAAATGAAAAGATTAGGCACCCAAATCACAAAGCAAACTTAATAAATTCGTTTCTCATAGCAAAGAATTTAAATAAAACCCATCGAAAGAAGCAAGGAAACGTCGTTAAGATTTAATACACAAATCTAAATCATTAAATCCATATAATTTAGCCAAGTACATTTAATATTAGTTTCCATTCGTAAAGATAAGATTGCGGTACTGAATTCTGTCTGTAAACTTCCGATATACGAGGTGCATTCAAGTTCTAAGGTCTCCGATTTTTTTTCTAATTAACTACTCACCCGAAATCGATGAAACTGGCGTTACTTCTCGACGTAATCGCCCTGCAGACGTACACATTTTTCACAACGCTGACACCTTGATTCCATGGCAGCGGCGAAGGCTTCTTTAGGAGTCTGTTTTGACCACTGGAAAATCGCTGAGGCAATAGCAGCACGGCTCGCGAATGTGCGGCCACGGAGAGTGTATTTCATTGTTGGAAAAAGCCAGGTCAGGTGAGTAGGGAGCATGAGCAATCACTTCAAAGTTGTTATCACAAAGAAACTGTTGGGTAACTATAGCTCGATGTGCGGGTGCGTTGTCTTGGTGAAACAGCACATGCGCAGCCCTTCCCGGACGTTTTTGTTGCAGTGCAGGAAGGAATTTGTTCTTCAAAACATTTTCGTAGGATGCACCTGTTACCGTAGTGCCCTTTGGAACGCAATGGGTAAAGATTACGCCCTCGCTGTCCCAGAACATGGACACCATCATTTTTTCAGCACTGGCGGTTACCCGAAATTTTTTTGGTGGCGGTGAATCTGTGTGCTTCCATTGAGCTGACTGGCGCTTTGTTTCTGCATTGAAAAATGGCATCCACATCTCATCCATTGTCACAACCGACGACAAGGAAGTCCAATTCATGCTGACGTTGCGCGTCAACATTGCTTGGCAACATGCCACACGGGCAGCCATGTGGTCGTCCATCAGCATTCGTGGCACCCACCTGGATGACACTTTTCGCATTTTCAGGTCGTCATGCAGGATTGTGTGCACAGAACCCACAGAAATGCTAACTCTGGAGGCGATCTGTTCAACAGTCATTCGGCGATCCCCCAAAACAATTCACTCCACTTTCTCGATCATGACGTCAGACCGGCTTGTGCGAGCCCGAGGTTGTTTCGGTTTGTTGTCACACGATGTTCTGCCTTCATTAAACTGTCGCACCCATGAACGCACTTTCGACACATCCATAACTCCATCACCACATGTCTCCTTCAACTGTCGATGAATTTCAATTGGTTTCACACCACGCAAATTCAGAAAACGAATGATTGCACGCTGTTCAAGTAAGGAAAACGTCGCCATTTTAAGTATTTAAAACAGTTCTCATTCTCGCCGCTGGCGGTAAAATTCCATCTGCCATGCGGTGCTGCCACCTCTGGGACGTATTGACAATGAACGCTGCCTCATTTTAAAACAATGCGCTTGTTTCTATCTCTTTCCAGTCTGGAGAAAAAAAATCGGAGGCCTTAGAACTTGAATGCACCTCGTACTTCAGTCACTGGGGTAAGTAAATTTACCTATGAAAGAAGTTAAATATAAATAATACGTATCGAAAGAAGCAAATCAATGTTGTTAGGTTTGTAATATATAAAGCATAGTAAATCTGTACATCCTTGCCAAATATTTCGCTGTTAGTTTGTACTCATAAAGATAAGATTGAGCCACTTACTCCTGTCACCGACGTGAACTTCCGAAAATACATTTGAGTCAAAAATTCTAATAGCGGCATTTATCGGTTCTCTACTGCACTACGCCGTGATGGTTAAACATCCCTATTACTAAGCTGAGCAGACAACTGTAGATAAATCTTTAAATTACGATATCTTTTCTTTGGAGTTCCGATTCTGATTAAATAAATCCTATTTGAAGCCTCCTGCTATGCCCAAGTTACCTGTGAAATCCCCATGAAAATTCGTTGTGGTTTTGGAGGTTAACGTGTCCAAGCAGACAGATACGACGGCTATAGATAAAACTTTAAATCACGATATCTTTTTTTTTCTCGTGAACCGACTTTGATGAAACAAAGACTGTACATTGTCTCAAGCTACGCTCAAGTCACCTGTGAAGACCCCATGAAAATCTGTCTAGTAGTTTTGGGGATTAGCGTTCTCAAACAGATAGACACGACGGTTTTACAGTTTTATGATCAGTATAGAAAATGGATGAGTGAGAGTAACGTTACTATTAGCTTGATTTGAAGTTACCTCGAATCCTTCCTATAGTGAAGCAATATTGTTGACGTATTTGGCTCTCTTATACGCAGCAAACTGTGTGATACTTAGATTATTTGTCTGCCCTTAAATAACTGGCAGATCAATGTTGCGGAGACCTTTGATATGTTTGGAGCACAGCAGTGGCCGAGAGACAGGTCGACACCTCTCTCGTCTCTATGGAACACTGAAAGCTCTGTGACTTGTCGCCTTCGAAGTAATGGCCAATGGCACTCGCCCATATTGCAAGTTCCTTTCTTTAATTACCCTCAAAAATTCTTTTTTTGTTACAGCTGCTCACGGATGCAGAAATTACTGTCTGAAATATTAAATTACTGGAACAGTATCGCACGATTCGATTTCTGGAGGCACTGTAAAATTTCGCAATTGACGGAATTTTTCGATTTCAGCAATTATTCTCGAGACATTAATACACAAATTAACATATAGTTTTTTCCTTACAAAATTTCTGCCTTGTAAATTGTCTTATCTCTGTCCTTTGACTGTTGTCCGTAATTCCAGTCCACAGCGCCGCTTAGCGTTCAGTTATAGTAAATACGTCATTAAAGTAAGGTTACCTTCATCAGCAAACTAATTTTGCTCTTCCACCACATTAAACATTCGTCTTTCCCGCTCCTTTCATCTGTCACACTCACACAGATACTTATTCATTTCTATTGGCAGAGACGTTCGGTATCGCCGCAACAATAAATCAGTGGTTAAATAGAAATACATTTTTTATAAAACCTCATTTTTTTTTCTTTTGTGCACTTCATGTAAACGTGTGTATATTTTCTTACAGCGTATTTACAAAGTCCTTCACTAGTCACCACTGCAATAAAACTCATTTACAAAGATTTTACGAAAAAATGTAAAAATAGAAGTTCAAATGGATCTCCTTTAATGTTTCCAGTGTTGCCTGGTCTGCGTGTGTACAGCAATATTGACGAGACAGTGCTTAATCCGTGTCCATGTAATATCAGTGGCCTAGTGGACAGAATCGTAAACTGACACATCGTCTCAGGCGCACTTAATAAGTTTATTTCTAAGTTCAAGATGAAATTGGGTCTATTTCGAAATAACTTAATAATCACTAACTGAATTAAAAAGGCTAGCCACGTATACCGGAGTAACGAATTATTTTTCCCCAGGCTGATATGTAATCCAAGTATGAAGTTTCAGAGAGGAGCTGTACTCGCTGTAACTTCTCGCTTCCCAAAGCAACACTAAACGACGTTAACTCAGTTAAGCGGGCCGCTGCTGCTACCCGGAACATCCGGTCTCCCACCCCGAACACAGCGCATTTTCTTGCGTCAAAAGAGAGTGGAGCAATTTGCTACTTAAGCGGCATTAAATCTGCTCCCCTGCTCCTAGCCTCTCTCTCTCTCGACCCCCTTTAAGTCTTTTAGTGATCAAAGACAAGCGAGATTAGCGATTCATTCCCGAATTAGTGGTGACAGCGCGAATCGTCGCAGAAGTAAGTAAAGTCCTTTAAACAAACAAGAATGAAAACCATCCATCTCTGTCTCAGTGACAACAGAGCGCTTGGCAGTGACATTAACCAAAAATATACATATTCCTCCGTAATCAAGTTCACATATATCAGCCTTCGTAATTCAAACTATATAAGGCAGAAACTTGAAGAGACCGACGTTTATAGTGTATTTACACTGCGATAGAACTGCCTAGACAGTAACCCTAGACATAGAACTACTTAAACCTAACGACATCACACACATCCACACCCGAGGCGGGATTCGAACCTGGACTGAAGCGCCTAGAACCGCTCGGCTACAGAGGCCGGCTCTAATGGAAATTTTGCAAAATTAATAACCGGGCAAAGCCGAGTTTGACAGCTAGGAAATATATTAAAAAGAGTTCTGTAAAATCAGAGTTTCAGTCTGAGTTTCACTCTGAGACCACCTGTAGGCTATGACAAAACTTCCTTGAAGGACCAATAAGTGCAGAATGTGGACTGAGAGTAAATGGAAGAAAAGTAATGAAAACTAACAGAAATGAGAATGGTGAGGAACTTAACATCAGGATTGGAGGTCACGAAGTAGACGAAGTTAAGAAATACTGCTACCTAAACAGTGAATTAACCAATGATGGACAGAGCAAGTAGGACATCGAAAGCAGACTAGCACTTGCAAAAAGGGCATTCCCGGCCAAGAGAGGTACACTAGTATCAAACAATTTGAGGAAGAATCTTTTGAGACTGTACGTTTGGAAATGTTGGTTGGTTGGTTGCGGGGGGAGGGGACCAAAAAGTGAGGTCATTGGTCCCATCAGATTAGGAAAGGATGGGGAAGGAAGATGACTGTGCCCTTTCAAAGGAACCACCCCTGGCATTTTCCTGAAGCGATTTAGGGAAATCTGGAACTGTCATCCTCCAGAATGCGAATCCAGTATGCTAAAAACTGCGCCAACTCGTTCGGTTTATACATTTGGAGCACAACACTGTATAGCACTGAAACACAGATTGTGGGACAATCAGAACAGAAGAGATTCGAAGTATTTGAGATGTGGTGCTACAGACAAGTGTTGAAAATGAGATGAACTGGTAATTTAAGGAATGAGAAGTTCTTTGCAGAATCGGAGAAGGAAGGAATATGTGGACAACACTGACAAGGAGATGGGACAGGATGATGGGACACCTCTTAAGACAACAGTAAATGACATCCATGGTATTAGAGGGCAAAAACGTTAGTGGAAAACTGAGATTGGAATACATCCAGCAATTAATTGAGGATGTAAGTTGCAAGTACTACTGTGATATGAAGTATTTGATACAGGAGAGGAATTTGTGGCGGGCCACATGAAACCAGTGAGATGACTGATGACTCAAAAAAAAGAATAGTTGAACTCTCTCCACAATCGCATGTGTTGCATGTATTCATCTAGTCTCCATAGCCAATTGATTGATTCAATATTGATCACTGTCAAGCGTTGGCGCTGGATGTGCAGATAACATCCGAATGCCTACCAACCAATCATCGCCGGATGCCCTCCATGGCCAAGGTGGTGCACTTTGGCATACGCGCACATCCATAAGTGTGGCAGCTTTTTCCAGGCTCTGAGAATTGACAGTGGCAGTGTATGAATAGACAGGTGTGCTGTGTGTTGACATCTGGGAGGTGAGTGGGCTGTATGTACGAGTTTTTCTGTGATCTCGGGCATCTAGCTGTGACAGCTAATGGGATTGTGGTTTAGTGCTTCTCAATAAATATCAGTGTGTTCTGTCTTGTAGTGTCATTTGTTATTTTTACTATCACACCATAGACTGTCACACCTCCTCTTCCTCCTCGTCTTCATCCTCCTCCTCCTCCTCCTCCCCCCTCTTCTGTGTATTCTTTATCCAGAGAAGGCCAAACGCTATATCAAATTCCCGACTGATCAATTTATTGTTTCCAATAGTCGTATTGCGACCACACACACCACTTCAACCCCTCTGCAGATTTTTTAAAGATATAGCTTGCTACTGAGCTGAAATTTTAAATTTTCAGCCACCTCTAACATAATGGACTTCCTACTAAATTACCTAAGCGTGCTATTTCCACTGATAGGAATCAAGAGAAAAAAAAGCGGTTATGTTTGAAAACTGTGTGGTTGCAGATCGAATCCATCAAAATATTGTAATCCCAGTATCAACCAATAGTAAGCAACGAAAAATTGTCCCACAGAAAGGCTATCAATATAATTAATTAGTCAAACAATGTGATAGAGTGAGGAAATATTTCTAGACATTGTGCTTTGTTTGCTGTTTGATCTGACTGTAACTGATGGCATGCCCATGCCTGTCAATGGCACATGACAGGCCACTTAAGATATATATATATATATATATATATATATATATAGAGAGAGAGAGAGAGAGAGAGAGAGAGAGAGAGAGAGAGAGAGAAAGAGAGAGAGAGAGAGAGAGAGAGAGAGAGAGGAGAGAGAGGGTGGAGGGAGAGAGAGAGAGAGCATTTGTTTCAGTGGGAATTTCTCAGATATCAGTGGTAAAAGTGTTGCCACCACATGAGGCTTTTGTTCAAGTTACTAGCACGACTTCCACTCTGTGTTGAGCATGAGGCAGTTGACTGTAATCAGTCAATAGCAGTTGTGGGAAAATGCAAAGTGGACAGCCTGACAAAGCAGGCAGCCAGTTGGCACACAGTGCCCTGCTGCTGGTATGAAAGATTTTTAACAGTGTAACTACGTGAGTTAAGTTATGCTGATATTATTCCTTATGCCATCAGAATAAAAAAAACGATCGATAGTTATTTCTATTCAATTATTTTACAAGGCTTGCATCTTCGAAACCAATTAAGAATGATGAGCAAGAGAGATCAAACTCCAGAAAATTGTTTTTTTATAAATAAACAATATACCCTCTGCTACATAACCCATAAACTGTTTATAAACAATATTCCACACATTGACTTGTCTACCAGAAAAATTTTAGACAATATTCGATTCACTTCAATCGATTTCCTGCAGATTTCTGTAAATAAATAAACTATATTCACCTCTTTGAACCCAATAAATTGTTAAAATAAACAATATTCCACACACTGCCTTCTCTACCAAAGTTTTTTAAACAATATTCCATGCACTGCAATCGATTCCCTGCCAAATAACCGATCAGTTGAGTCATTTAACCATCAGTTTCCATTTGGGGGAGGGGAGAGGGGGCTGGAGGTTTTCCAGAGGAGGAGGGGTTATTAAGTGATCGATTTAACTAATTAGCCAATGAATTTGATATCAAAAGTGTGCTTGAATCGGCGAGGGGAGTTCCTAGAGTGGTGGGGGAAGAGGAGGGGAAGGAGGGAGAAGGAGGGGGAGGAGGAAGGGGAGGAGGATAGGGTGGGGGAGGGGTGTTGGGTTTCTCAGAAGGATGGATTATCCCCAAGGGTTCATCTTCCATGCGACAGAATGATAGGTTAAGGACCAGTCAAGCAAAACAGAACAATAGGTTTGCTGCTTAATTTATGCTTGCCCCTGATATAGGTAGCCCACACTAACAAAATGGCCTGATTCTCCCTATGCCCCGCTACTCGTCATATCTCTGAATACTGATCATGCCTCCTGGGACACACTGTTTTTGGCAGATATCATTCTGCCTTATTTGAAAACGAATAGTCAGTAGGGTATAAATTACTTATATCTTTCTTCTGTCTGAAAGTTATTTCCTTTTCTGATGTTAAATACAACTACATACAAACATCCTGGCTAAAGCATGAAAAACATTGATATCCTTAAACCTGAATAAAGGTACAAGTATTACCTACAACACAGTGGCATTGTCCCATTTTATCTACCATGGAGAATGCACATAAGTAGATATAAAATGTTGGCACTGGCGCAATGTCTAATATTGACAACTTTTAGCTCTAAAATGGCCACTTTTTAAGCATTTCTCATCGATTTGAAAAATTTACCGCATTTTAAAGGAAAAAAATAAGCTTTTCAAATGGCACAGTCTTATATTTTAAAAATATTTACGTATTATTAAAGGAAAACATAAATGGACAACAGTCTTAGCGATTTCTTTACTATATAAATGGAAACTCTATATGTAAGTCAATTAGAAACTAAAGCAAAACAACTATGATTAAAAGCTTATTCTAAACTGAGAAAACAACAACTTTTTGAACTTATTAAGAATAATTATGACAAATATCTTATGTGTAAAAATTTAAATTCAGAATAATTAAGTGAATTGTATTAAAAAAAGATACATACAGTGCTATTGTTGTTGATTATATTACAAATAATACATTTCATGAAATATATTGAAATTGTCTATAAAGAAAACCAGTTTTATCTTAAACCTTTATAAGAGAATTTCAAGACAAATTAGATTGACATGTAATATCACATTGTCAAAAATCATCTGAAGATTTTATTAGAGAATTTAAAGAAAAATTATATTGGATATTTGTATTAAGAAGTCAGATATTATCTGACAATATTATAACAGAATTTAAAGACAAAGTTGATTGGGAAATTATATGAAAATTTCTAAAATTATCTGAAGATTTAATAAGAAAATTTCAGAATGAAGTTAATCAATTGAGCAAAAATTGTCTGAAGATTTATAAGAGAATTTCAAGACATGTTAGACAGGACTTTAATATCATCATTTCAAAATTATCATAAGACCTTATAAGAGAGTTTCAGAATGAAGTTAATTGGGAAAATATATTAACTAGGCCAAAATTATTTAAAAACTTTATAAGATGATTTCAAGACAAATGGAATGAAATATCAGCTCAGCAAAAATTGTATGATAATTTCATTACAGGATTCAGAGATAAACTTAATTGGGATTACATCTTAAGATATCAAAAACTATCTGAATCATTCATACAAAAATAAAATAATGTTATGAATATTTGATTCTTCAGAAGTAGATTGCACTGTATGTTTAACTGATAAAAGTTGTCAACTTGTAAGAACTATAAGTAATCATGTGTTTCATAAAGAAAATATGATACAATATAAAAGCACCTAGTCACTTTAAAATTGTGTCAAGACCTAAAGTATATGACATAGTAGAAGCTATATTCAAAAATTCAACATGACTTAAAAGAAAACATAGTGCTATATTGCAACTTCAAAAAAGTAACACAAATCAAATCAAAGAATTTAGGTTTTCAACATACAACTTTGCAGTACTAAACAAACTGATCAATCAAAATTCTATAAAAATGCTAAGCATCAATTAACAAACAGTGTTAGTGAATTACAAACAAGACAATCAGCATGGGCTCAGGATAGAGTTATAGGCTTACAACTTCCAAATACACACACATATATATATATATATATATATATATATATATATATATATGTGTGTGTGTGTGTGTGTGTGTGTGTGTGTGTGTGTGTGTGTGTGTGTGTGTGTGTGTGTGTGTGTGTGTGTGCGTGCGTGTGTGTGTGTGTGTACCACTTAGAGGTTCATCATACATATATCTACTGTATAGGAATAAAAACAAAAAAGCCTGCATTCATTTTAAAAATGATGATGAAAAATGTTTTCTTTGGGCTCTAAAATCAGCATTGCATCCTGTCACTAAAGATCCACAATGAGTAACAAAATATAAAAATGTTGGTGTTTAAATTGATAAAATACAAAATGACTTTGAGTTTCCAATTACAATTGATAATATTAATAAAAGTGAACATAGGCTTAAAATCTCGAGAAATGTATGTGCATATGATGAAAAATATGAAGTTTATCCTCTCCATATGACTAAAGATAACAAAGAAAAGCATTTGTTATATATTATAAATGAAAATAAGTCACATTATTGTTGGATTAAAGATTTAGGTAGATTGGTTGCTAACCAATAAACAAAACATGAAAAAATATTATGTATGTGAAATGTGCTTGCACCATTATTCTTCAGAAAATGATTTAAAAATTCACAAAAAAGATTGTTCTAACAAAGAGCCAGTTAAAGTAATTTTACCTAAGAAATATGAATGGATCTTTTGAAAAATATCAACATAAATGCAAGTACCATTTGTGATCTACGTTAGCTTTGAATGTTTGTTATTGAAAATGGATAACTGTCAACCAAATGCAGATGAATCATAGATAATGAAATATCAAGACATGAGACACCTGGATTTTGCTATTCTATATCAATGGACATTATAAAGATCCCATTAAGTATAGAGGACCAAATAAATATAAGAAGTTTATTGATATGAATAAGAAAGAAATTGAAGAGATTGTTGAAAGATATTCACAAAGAAGACCAATGAAAAAATTAACACACTATCTACAATCAATCCATACCAATTCAAAAAATGTTTACTATGTAAATTTTATTACGCAGAGAATAATAAAGTACATCACAATCATTTAAATGGAAATTACATAGCACCACTACATAATAAGTGCAGTCTTAAACTACAAATGCAAGCATTTGTACCAATATACCTACATAATTTATGTGGTTATGATTAACATCTGTTTGTAAAAGAACTTGGATATGATGATAAAGCAACAGATTTAATACTCAACAATGAGCAAAATTTATTAGCTGTAATAAACAAACAGCTAACTTAAAAATATGATTTACAAATACATTCAGATTTATGACTTCTCCACTAGACGAACTTTCATCAAATTTAAATTAGCATAAAATGGAAAATATTAAAAAGCTTTTCAAAGAAGAGAATTATTTGATCTAGAGTGCAAAAAAGGTATCTATCCATATGATTACATAGAATATTGGGAAAAATTTAAAGAGTCACAATTACCACCAAAAGAAGAATTTTACAATAAACTAAATGAGTGTGATATAAGCGATAAGGACTTGAAACATGCAAAAATTTGTTTGGGAATAATTTAACCTACATGATATTGGCGGTTATCATGCTTTGTACTTAAAAACTGATGTAGTTTTGCTAGCTAAGGTTTTTGAAAATTTTAGATAAACTTGTATAAAAGTGTATGGCTTGGACCCAGCTTGAAATCTTACAGTGCCAGGATTATCTTGGGATGCTATGCTTCAGATAGCTAATCAACCACTAGAGCTATAGCACGATTATGGGGTGATTTTAATGGTAGAAAAAGGAATAAGAGGTAGTATATCACAAAGTTATAAACGATATGGAAAAGCAAATAACAAATATTTGAAAAATTACAATCCAAATAAAGAATCAAACTATTTAGCATATTTAGATGCAGACAATCTCTTTGGATATGCTATGAGTCAGTATATACCACATGGTGTATTTGAATAGGGTATTCCAGATAATTTTGATTCTACAAAAATTAGCTTAATATCGAACAGTTCTCCAGTAGGATACACATTTAAAGTAGATATAGAATATCCTAAAGAACCACATGGTTCCCATAAAGATTTACCATTAGCGGCTGAAAATGAAGCTGTACCTGGAACTAAAGAAGTGACAACCCTAAATGATAAACAAAACTATGTAGTTCATTATTGAAATCTTAAACAATATTAGTCTCTGGGAATGAAATTAACAAAAAATACACAGAGTTTTGAAATTTAAGCAATCTGATTGGTTGATAAAGTACATAAACTTGAATAGAAAATTATGAACTGAGGCAACAACAAGTTTGAAATAGCTTTCTTCAAGATGATGAATAATGCGGTATTTGTAAGACAATGGAAAATATAGGAAATAGAGTGAATATAAAATTAGTATCTGATGAAAAGAAATGCGATAAATTAATAGGAAAGACAAATTCTGAAAGTCAAACTATATTGAATGTGAATCTCGTTGCTATCCATATGAATAAGACAAAAGTAAAATTTAATAAACCAATATATTTTGAAGTGAGTGTACTTGATTTATCACAAGAATTAATGTATTATTCCCGCTATTTTAATATCAAACCAAAATATGGAGATAATACTGGATTGTGTTATCAAGATACAGGCAGTTAGACATATAACATAAAAACTGATGACTTTTATGAAGATATGTAGTCGATGATTGATCACTTTGATACAAGTGATTATCCAAGATATAAAATATACAGCCTCTCACAAGTAAATAAGGAAGTTATAGGAAAAATGAAAGAAGAATGTAATGGAAAAAGAATGCAAAAAATTTATGGTATAAGAGCAAAAATGTATGCTTAGAAATTCGAAGAAGAAGAGAAGAAGAAATGTAAAGGAGTAAATAAATGTGTGGTAAGGAAAAGAATAACATTGGAAGAATATAAAGAATATTTGTTTGGAAATAAAAAACAATATAGAAAGATTAATTTAATTAGAAGTTATACACATGATATATATACATTTGAAGTCAACAAGAAAGCATTAAGCCCACATAATGATAAACGTTATATTATGAAAGATAGTATAAATTCATTACCACAGGGACATTACATGTTGAATTGAAGTAGATGTGTCTAACATGAAAAAAATTCCATCTCCATATGTTCATTTTCATCAGTTAAGTACAAATCAATAATATGATTATCTACTGTAGAATAAAATTCCCAACCATCGTAATCCCTTGATTACTTAAAATTTAGAAATATGTTTTCATCATAATTATAAATAATAATTTTGTAAGCTGTATACAACATTTTTTCATGTTTATGTAACAAAATCTAAAACTTAGATATAAATAAAAATCTACATTAAACTCTTCAAGTATAGATATGACATTTATCAACCTCTTTTATTGATAAAGAAAAAGATCCATATTTCAAATGAAAAGATTGAGCTGAAATATTAGAAAATAAAGACACTGATTAGGCATTAAGAAATAATGTACATGACGATGATAAATTAAAATATGAAGAAATTATAGGACCCACCTGCAAAGCAGGTCTATCATATGATGAGAAAGATACAATCTATATTAATGAACCAGGACTACATTTTTTAATTATGTAGTAACATTAACTCATACTTTTTTCCTGTGTAAATGGAGTCAATTGCAACTACCTCAAATGCTATTGCACCTATGATGAAAGTATTTGAACTGATTCAGAATAATAACTTTTATACAACAACAAGCAAGTATGTGATATTATTCATAAAGATAAGGAACCATTGTTTAAAGATAAAGATGTTGCTGAAATACTAGGGTATAAAGATGCTAAATAAGCAATTAGAAAAATGTCAATAAAGATGACTGTATTATATTAGAAAACATCAACAGCATCTTCAAGACATATCTACAATATTTATTAGTGAATCTAGCTTATGATCACTTATTTTATCATCTAAAAATGAAGAAGCTAAAAAGTTTATTAATGGGTAATGAGTAATTTTTTATCATCAGTTAAGAAATAGGATGAGTACAAACTGCAAAAAGAAAAAGAAAAACTGACAATTGAATTTTAAAAGAAAAACAACAACTTTTTATACAACTACAAGAAGAAAAATCCAAAAATAAAACGTTAAGACAAGTAAACTACAAAATATCTAAAATACAATCGAATAATATTATCTACATCATCACAACAGATAATTACAAAAGACTATTTCTTTAAAGTTGGTGGAATAACAATCAAATTAATTAAACCTAGATTACCTAAGATGCAGTACTGGTCGGCTCCCAGACAATAAATATTATTATGTGTATACCAAAATTTGTATCAATTACAAAGTTATTGAAGAAAAATTTAAATCTGCTTTTAAGTGTTTCAGAAGAAGAAGAAAAAAAGCTGTACAACATGAAATTTGACGAAATAAAATATTATGTAGATAGTTTTGTTGAGAAAAAAATTCATTACTTATCAAACATGATCAGAATAATGAATAAATTAAAAATAAGTCATATGACAATAAACTAACACCAACAGAATTTATCCAGCCTGTTGTCATCACTGAAGAACTGACAGCTAAAGCAGACAATAAGCTAATTAATAAATTTGTGTTAGATAATGTGACTGGAGTAGAACAGTCTACAATCATTTCTGAAATTTATGAAGAATATCCAGATAAAAATAACGTGTGTAAAGAAATATCAAAAGAATTTCTGGAATTAGAGCGTTATAAAATTAATGGAAACATACAAGGAAAGTGACTGAGAATATCTCAAAACAGTTAATTCACAAATAAACTTTGTTTCTTAAAGTACTCCTTAAAATCATATACATCATTCGAAAAGTCATTATTTAACTGATTTATGAATATAGATACATCATCATCAGGATAGCAAACAGCTAGAAAGTACAAACTTCTTCCTTTATATATACAAAAAAGATGTATGTTTTACTTTTCAATAACATCGAAAAGGAAGGTACTATTTTCATAAGCACATTTTGTACGACTTGCATAGAGATTTTCGTATGTATCAATTACACCAATTTCAACAATTCAGATTTAAAATTTGCAAATAATTCAGAACTTATGTCATTTATTAACATATGTTGTACTGTAGAAATTGTTATCACAGGTATCGCATAAGCAATCATCAACTTCATAATTGATACCATACAGTTTACTTTTTTAATTACAAACTCCATTTATATACCATAAAATGAGTGTCAGCTAAGCAGACTTTATTCTGTGACTACATTATCCTTGTTTACCCATCTATTATGTGTTTTATCAAATCCTAACCACTTTACATATACTTTATCATCTTTTTTCTTAACACTTTTTCAATAAGATACACATCTGGATTTTTCCTGTGTTTCTTCTTCATAAAAATGTCCTTTAATATCTTTTAACTTGTATGTAATTGGATCTGAATGTATAACATCTACAGTTTCAAATAACTCTGTAGACCAATTAGCAGTACATCCTTTCAGTTTGCTTATTCTCACTTTATCCCAGTAGAATACATTGCTTCTGTTGGATGCAAAACCATTGCAATAGGTTTGTAATTTTGCTCAGTAACTTTTATTGTTTTCATTTTAATACTTCGATGTGTTGTAGTCATTAACTATCTTTGTAACAATATCTACCCACTTATAATTGCCATGAAGACAAATTTTTCTGCCTTTTTTCTGTTAACACCCCATTGAATCTTTCATCAACAGGTGCTTTTATTTCAGTGTGTTGAATAATGATTAATATTAAATTTTTTCATCAAGTGTTTAAAATCGTTATTGCAGACTTCTTTTCTGTTATCAGTTTGTAAATTTTTTGGAGCTCTATTCCTAAATATTTTTTCAAAAGCATCAGTTACATTTTTCCCTGTTTTATCTTTAACTAAAATAACCTAAGCACATTTAGTAAAATCATCAATTATAGTTAGCGAATACTTATATCCTTTATTTATTGTTCATATTCTTTTCAATTTTCCAGAATCAATTTCTACTAAATCAGCTTCCCATAAATCATCTATTCCAAGTAATACTACTTTTCTTGTACTATAATTTGACCTCATTGGTTTATGGAATTCATTAATTATTTCTTCACAGGTTGATTTGCTCATCTCATCACCTACGAAATTTTTTAACAAATTTACTTTTCTGAGTTTTGAATACTGAACAAATACCTTCAGTTCTTTGTCTTCCATTTTTAGTTGTTACTCTGTAAGGATTATGTGTTTCTGAAAAATTTTTACATTTAAGACACCAAATGTAAAACCATTTATAGAACTAAATATTGTTATTTATCATCAGGTAATGTAACTAAGTCACCAAATACAAACCTAGTGCAATGATTTTGCATCCAACAGAAGCAATGTATTCTACTGGGATAAAGTGAGAATAAGCAAACTGAAAGGATGTACTGCTAATTGGTCTACAGAGTTATTTGAAATTTCTGATACTCAGAAGAATCATTAAAAGTAATGTCAAATTCTAATTTATCATGTACCTTATTTTCTAGATCAATGAGAGTAGCTTTCATCTTATCTATTTGCTTATTATGATGTGCCATTACACTGTCATCAATTCTATTTCTTTTATTTTAATCTGTTTTCAGATTACTAATTGTTTCATCAACATGTGTAATCATTATGAAGTGTGTTATCATTATGAAGATGCAATATTTTTTCATTAAGTTGTATTGTAGCAACATAGTTATGGAATTGTGTTAGAATACTTGTTTATTCAGGTCTTGTAAGAAATTCTTTTTCTAAGTATTGTTAGGTAACTGCCACATAACTGTTTACAGGATCTTTTATCTCTAGTAATCTTCTATCTTTAAAATCAACATAGCCTTTACTTATTTTAAAAATGCTTTTTAGTTCCTTTTGACATTTCTTGATTACATTTTCTATTTCCAATTCTAAATCTTTATTTATTCTTTTAATCGTCTAGATTTTATTTTTTCATTGCTTTGTTAGCTTATTTTATTTCCAAAAATGTTTATTTATTAGATTCAAAATATCATTAAATTCATAAATATCTGATAGCAACTTTAATACAAATAAATACAAATGATCGCATATTACATTATTAAAATTTTGTATCCTCTCATTATTCAAATGCAGATCATTTTTTTTCAAGTAATTTTTATGAGGATTCATATAGTAACATATCCTATGTGTACCAACATGATTAGATGTATCAAAATTAACTATTCCACATTCTAAATATTTTGGTTTATTAAGTAACCTATCAATCATGAATGCACCACAAAAGTATTTAATCTCATTTTTAGCAAGATTCTCTACATCAAAATTGCTTAATGCCTTAGTACACTTATCAATTACTTTTTGCAATGTTTTATAACCCTGTAACTTTGTTTTCCGTTGTTAAATTACATCTTTTTTGTTCTTCTAAATCTGTATCACCTATCTCCTTGTTCATGACAGCATTTGCAACTGCAGCACAACCTGTTAATGCAATAATAGTAGCTAAATGTGGTAATGCTGCTGAAAGTAGGGGTAGAAAACCACCTTTGTATTGAATTAAACCAGATCCTTTTTTCTTTTTTGTTAGATATGCAATTATTTTTTGCACAACAGGAGTGGATAAAGTTATGTGTAAATTACCACCTCTTTTTCTTGTTTGTGCTTCAGTTAAAAATTGATCAATACTATCTGGTACAATATTAGCTTTTATTCATTTATAAACTCAAACATTATAAACTCCATCCATTGTCATCAAGGTCAAGTCCCATTCCCAATCATCTTTTTCCATAGATTATTCCTCTAACTGCAGTAGCTGCAAGTTTTTCACCAATTGAAGCATCAGAAGCTTGCAAGCAAAAATGAAGTACTATATCCATTCAAAATGTTAGGTGGATTTTTCAAAGATTACAAAGAGATAATTTGGCAAGATGGTATTACTGTAACTTTTACTTGCAGTTAAAGTGCAAAACATTGTATACTTAGATGGTTCTGATTATAATGATGCTGGAATTGAAATAAAAGATAAATTACCAAAATAAGTTAAAGTTGTCATAGAAAATATGGAATATAGAGTACCAGTTGTTAAATATGAGCCTGAGCAACGAGAAAATATACTAAAAAAACAAAAATTCCCAAATGTTTTATGACCTACAGACTGTAAAAGTAGCTGGATTAGATGATAAGAAAAATTTTGAACTAGATATCACAAATTACTATTACTCAGTGGAGTTTGATATGCCTTATTTTAAATTTATTGTATTTCAAACTAATAGCCAAAATAATCAGTTGCTTGATTGATCATAATTCGACTATGTTATGCTATGTACATTATATTTGAAAAATGGAAGAAATGAAGTATTTCCTCAAGAAATGTGGAATTTAGATCTACCTTATGAGTTACTCAAACCTTATGATGCATTTTGCAAATTTAAACATGTTACACAATTGATAGGTGATGCTGACATAAAACCATGATTTTATATCAAACTATCCTATCTATGTAATTAATATGACAGGTAGAAAAAATGTAGTAGGTACACAAAAAACCACAATGCATTTATGTGCTACTTTTAATGAGAAAATAGCAGAGCATACACATGCATATATAATTAATTATGGTAAGAAAAATCGCACTTACGATGCACAACACAGAATACTAACTGAAAATTTTTAGGTCATCATATTTTACTGGTATTGTATGAGCTCTGAATTGAGCTTCCATGTATGCGTCAAATTCCTTTTGTTTTTTAATCATATCGAAATGATTCATATCCAAAATTACTGTTACATTTATTGATAGACATTTTTATTTTGAACTCAATGTTCAACAGCTCAGCTACTTTTATAATACAATAGTTGCATGGAAAAGCTTAGCCTTTATAATGTTTGCTAAATACATAGAATACCTCTATAATACATGCCATTTCATCTGCTCTAAACACATATACAAATGCACCATTGCAATCGGTTTCATTAATCTAGTTTGTTTACCTATAAAAAAAATTTCTCGGTATTTATGATTGTTTTGTAGACTTTGTTTATCAAGACAACAATTGCAGCATTTTTACCATCACTGCACAATTTTGTACTATTTTGACAAAATTCTGGTGCATATTTTTCAGGTGGATAAGATACATCAGGATTATCAACTACAACAACTTTTTCCATTTGCTCCATTTATTTTATAAAACATTTAACAATTTGTTGTTTATTATTTTGAAAATGATATTTACATCTTATATTTTATTGGATAGAGCTTTTTGTGTAGACAGTGATAGCATTTTGAATTTTGTAAATCGGTTGATATTTGGCTGAGAAATTAATAAATTTTACCGCTTGCCACTGCGAGTTATGCAACCCAACCTATTTCCGTGTATTGCGGGTAGTGATTTTCAGGGGTATGGTGCCCAAAGAAACTGATACACCTGCCTAATATCGTGTAGGGCCCCCGCGAGCATGCAGAAGTGCCTCAAAATGACATGGCATGAACTCGACTAATGTCTGAAGTAGTGCTGGAGGGAACTGAAACCACGAATCCTCCAGGGCTGTCCACAAATCCGTAAGAGAACGAAGGGTAGAGATCTCTCAAGAACAGCATGTTGCAAGGTATCCCAGATATGCTCAATAATGTTCATTACTGGGATATTTAGTGGCCAGTAGAAGTGTTTAAATACAGAAGAGTGTTCCTGGAGCCACTCTGTAGCAATTCAGGACATGCGGGGTGTCGCATTGTCCTGCTGCAATTGCCCAAGTCTGTCGGTACGCACAATGATCATGAATGAATACATGAATGCAGGTCATCAGACAGGATCCTTACGTACATGTCACCTGCCAGAGTCGTATCTAGACTTATGAGGGGTCCCATATCACTCCAGCTGCACACGCGCCACACCATTACAGAGCCTCCACCAGCTTCGACAGTCCCCTGCCGACATGCAGGGTCCATGGATTCATGCGCTTGTCTCCATAGCCATATGCATCCATCCACTCGATACAATTTGAAACGAGACTCGTCTGACCAGGCAACATGTTTCCTGCCATCAACAATCCAATGTCAGTATTGACGGACCCAGGCGAAGTGTAAGGCTTTATGTTGTGCAGTCGTCAAGGGTACACAAGATGGGCCTTAGGCTCTGAAAGCCCATAGTGATGATGTTTCGTTAAATGGTTCATATGCTGATACTTGTTGATGGCCCAGCACTGAAATTTGCAGCAATTTGCGGAAAGGTTGCACTTCTGTAATGCTGAACGATTCTCCTCAGTCATCATTTGTCCCATTATTGGAGGATCTTTTTCCGGCCGTAGCGATGTCGGAGATTTGATGTTTTTCCGGATTCCTCCTATTCACGGAATACTTGTGGCATGGTCGTACGGGAAAATCCCCACTTCACCACTACCTCGAAGATGTTGCGTACCATCGCTCGTGCGCCGACATAGCATCACGTTCAAACTCACTTACATGTTGATAATTTGCCATTGTCGCAGCAGTAACCGATCCAACAGCTGCTCCAGACCCTTGTTGTCTTACATAAGCGTTGCCAACCGCAGCGCCGTATTGTCTCTTTACATGTCTCTGTAATTGAATACGCATGCCTATACGAGTTTCTTTGCTGCTTCAGTGTATATCTCTTTCCTCTTGGTACAGTGAGGCAGTCTTGCTATTACGGAGCCTTAGAGGACTTAGCTAGCTGGCGAAAGGGAAGTTTCACTTGGCAGAATGGTACAAGTCACAATGACGTTTTCTGCTGAACGTCAGTTTCCTGGCTGGTATGGCATAGTGTCAGTCCGGCACAGCAGGCGTGTAGAATGAAGATGGCTTGCACGCCATAAAGCATTATTCCCCAGGAAGCTCATCTGAATGCGACTGAAGTGAAAACAATGGGCACAAAAAAAAATCATGCCATCTACACCACATTTCCAATGTAAAACATTTCGTAGAGTAATCCTTTGGGCACCATGTTTTTTCTTAGTCAGTACACATTTTTAGCGTAGTCATCTTGTAGAACACGTGATTTTGTCTTAGAGGAGCGGATTGTTGTAAATATGCAGAAGTTAAGTCATGTACCAATCCATCCTATGTATGTACAGATTTTAATTTTCTTTCTCTTACATAAGGTAGTAGAGGTTGACCATTTCTTGGTATTGCTTTCAATTTGCATAGTTTTGTTAATATAGTGTGCTGTAAAGGCACAAAATCTTGCCTGTTGGTAGTGTGTAAAGTAAGGGAGGTTTTCTTATAGGCTGACACACTGAATTATGCAACAATCGGAAGGTATTGGGCAAATGTTGTGCAGTATGCAATTGTGCCACAAGCAGAAAATTTTTGGTTGGATTTAACATCTTTTGTTGTTAATGAGGTTTGTTATTTTCAGCATAGAGTACTGAACATAACAATGTCAAGTAAGAACTATGAGTACAATGTCATATGATCTTTTTTGAGGAATATATAGAATGTGATGTGAGTAATTATGAGTTTACGATTATTATTGGATGACATGATTATGTTGATTATTTTGTGGATTTATGAATTATGTATCTGAGGGGATAAATTTTAAGATTTCAGGAGATATGTAATAAGATTAGGAACTATTAATAATTACATGATGGTTTGCTTGTAATGGACTCTTGAGTTGTTGTGGTTTAGCGGTTTTTGCCTGGGGTAGGAGATTTCTCACGAACGGAAACGAAATGTGTTGAAAAATTTGCCACTTTATTTAATACGCTGCCATGAGAACTTTTTGGGCTGTAAGAATTTTTCTGTGTATGTAGTGATATTTATGAGAGATGACACTTCTGTTCAGGTGCTTGATTTGACAACTGCTTGGTTTTGCTTGTCCTAACAACTTTTATTTCTTGTGTAACAGGTTAATAACGTTTTTTACTTTTTCAGCTCAGCTTAATAGATTTAAATATGTTTACTAACCATTTAGCACAACTATCCATTATCTTATTTACGTATAGTTGTAAGGCTTTTTTTGTACAACTTTGTCTTTCTTGCATTTGGGTTATGCTAAGCACTAGCGCCCTCTCTGGCACTGGCATAGGGGACACTGACGACAGTGCTCGGGGCCCAATTTGTCAGAGCAGATCGTCTCCTCAGTTCGACAGCTCAGCTCCACGGGGCAGCGCCTGCCGAAGTCCTAGTTAGGACTACGAGAATCAGCGCAGCTAAAAAGATAGTTTACAAAAAACTTTATTCAGAGATAGGAAATGTTTTGTTTTACATGACGGCTTCACTAAAGATAAGTAGATGTGTTTGGTTGTTCAATTATAGCACTGTCTATTGATATTCAGCGCTGTGCCCAGCCACCCTGGTCTGTCTTCCTGCTTCTTACTCTATGAATTACTGTTGTGACAATCCGAGATACAAAATAAATAACAAAACGTGAAACATACACGAAGAAAAAAAAACATGGCCTAAAACCAAATTAGCGATGACTGAACATCAATAATGGGCTAAGTGTCGAAAATTTGATTCTGAGTTATTCAGTGTTATATGTTTTATCAACAAGCTTTTCATAAAAAAACATGAACCAACTTTTTATTATCATATTACTATTGCAATATTCTTTTGAATTTCCTTGACCTTATGAATGAAAAGGAACATTCTACACAGAAAAACATGGGATGTTCTATGTGCTTGCTTTCACTGACAAAAACGACGTAAGTGTCAATGAAAAATATCTCAAGAAATTCCGATATGATAACATCATTTCATTAACAGGGAATTAATTATTTTAAAGCCTTATTTTTATTTTTAAAGTGCATAACCTATTTTGATTGAATAATTCTTTGAAGGATGATCTATTATCTTCCCTCAAATAAAGCAGCATCTGTTGCAGATCCCTCTTCTCATGCAGCTGTCAAGTTGAGTTTATATGGTTGTGATCGTAATTACGTTAGTGGTGTAATGACTGGGTTGGTTGGGCAATATTTTGGATGGTGGTGACAGACAGATCGAAGTAAGTAAGTCAGCAAACCATCACCCTAGGACATGGATGAGTGGTGCTATGGTGAGCAGTTGCCTACTAGATGCCCAATGAGGCAACAGTGAAACAGTATTGACAAACTATTCATTTGTTATTCAGTATACTTCAGTAGTGAAGTTAAGTGGAAGGAAGACAAGGATTTCTGGTCAGATGAGTATCGGGTAATATCAACAGCAGCAGAAAATGGTATAACAGGTGTAGGATTCATTATGAATAGGAAGGTGGGGCAGAGGGTGTGTTACTGTGAACAGTTCAGTTACCAGGTTGTTCTAATCAGAATCGACAGCAGACCAACACCGACAACGATAGTTCAGGTATACATGACGACGTCGCAAGCTGAAGATGAACAGATAGAGAAAGTATATGAGGATATTGAAAGGGTAATACAGTATGTAATGGGGGACGAAAATCTAATAGTCACAGGCGACTGGAATGCAGTTGTAGGGGAAGGAGTAGAAGAAAAGGTTACAGGAGAGTATGGGCTTGGGACAAGGAATGAAAGAGGAGAAAGACTAATTGAGTTCTATAACAAGTTTCAGCTAGTAATAGCGAATACCCTGTTGAAGAATCACAAGAGGAGGAGGTATACTTGTAAAAGGCTGGGAGATACGGGAAGATTTCTATTAGATTACATCATGGTCAGACAGAGATTCCGAAATCAGATACGGGATTGTAAGGCATACCCAGGAGCAAATATAGACTCAGATCACAATATAGTAGTGATGAAGAGTAGGCTGAAGTTCAAGACATTAGTCAGGAAGAATCAATACGCAAGGAAGTGGGATACGGAAGTACTAAGGAATGACGATATACGTTGGAAGTTCTCTAACGCTATAGATTGAGCAATAAGAAATAGCGCAGTAGGCAGTACAGTTGAAGAGGAATGGACATCTCTAAAAAGGGCCATCACAGAAGTTGGGAAGGAAAACATAGGTACAAAGAAGGTAGCTGCGAAGAAACCATGGGTAACAGAAGAAATACTTCAGTTGATTGATGAAAGGAGGAAGTACAAACATGTTCCGGGAAAATCAGGAATACAGAAATACAAGTCGCTGAGGAATGAAATAAATAGGAAGTGCAGGGAAGCTAAGACGAAATGGCTGCAGGAAAAATGTGAAGACATCGAAAAAGATATGATTGTCGGAAGGACAGACTCAGCATACAGGAAAGTCAAAACAACCTTTGGTGACATTAAAAGCAACGGTGGTAACATTAAGAGTGCAACGGGAATTCCACTGTTAAATGCAGAGGAGAGAGCAGATAGGTGGAAAGAATACATTGAAAGCCTCTATGAGGGTGAAGATTTGTCTGATGTGATAGAAGAAGAAACAGTAGTCGATTTGGAAGAGATAGGGGATTCAGTTTTAGAATCGGAATTTAAAAGAGCTTTGGAGGGCTTACGGTCAAATAAGGCAGAAGGGATAGATAACATTCCATCAGAATTTCTAAAATCATTGGGGGATGTGGCAACAAAACGACTATTCACGTTGGTGTGTAGAATATATGAGTCTGGCGATATACCATCTGACTTTCGGAAAAGCATCATCTACACAATTCTGAAGACGGCAAGAGCTGACAAGTGCGAGAATTATCGCACAATCAGCTTAACAGCTCATGCATCGAAGCTGCTTACAACAATAATATACAGAAGAATGGAAAAGAAAATTGAGAATTGGCTAGGTGACGATCAGTTTGGCTTTAGGAAAAGTAAAGGGACGAGAGAGGCAATTCTGACGTTACGGCTAATAATGGAAGCATGGCTAAAGAAAAATCAAGACACTTTCATAGGATTTGTCGACCTGGAAAAAGCGTTCGACAATATAAAATGGTGCAAGCTGTTCGAGATTCTGAAAAAAGTAGGGGTAAGCTATAGGAAGAGACGGGTCATATACAATATGTACAACAACCAAGAAGGAATAATAAGAGTGGACGATCAAGAACGAAGTGCTCATATTAAGAAGGGTGTAAGACAAGGCTGTAGCCTTTCGCCCCTACTCTTCAATCTGTACATCGAGGAAGCAATGATGGAAGTAAAAGAAAGGTTCAGGAGTGGAATTAAAATACAAAGTGAAAGGATATCAATGATATGATTCGCTGATGACATTGCTATCCTGAGTGAAAGTGAAGAAGAATTAAATGATCTGCTGAACGGAATGAACAGTCTACATCTACATCTACATCTATACTCCGCGAGCCACCTTACGGTGTGTGGCGGAGGGTACTTATTGTACCACTATCTGATCCCCCCTTCCCTGTTCCATTCACGAATTGTGCGTGGGAAGAACGACTGCTTGTAAGTCTCCGTATTTGCTCTAATTTCTCGGATCTTTTCGTTGTGATCATTACGCGAGATATATGTGGGCGGTAGTAATATGTTGCCCATCTCTTCCCGGAATGTGCTCTCTCGTAATTTCGATAATAAAACTCTCCGTATTGCGTAACGCCTTTCTTGAAGTGTCCGCCACTGGAGCTTGTTCAGCATCTCCGTAACGCTCTCGCGCTGACTAAATGTCCCCATGACGAATCGCGCTGCTTTTCGCTGGATCATGTCTATCTCTTCTATTAATCCAACCTGATAAGGGTCCCATACTGATGAGCAATACTCAAGAATCGGACGAACAAGCGTTTTGTAAGCTACTTCTTTCGTCGATGAGTCACATTTTCTTAGAATTCTTCCTATGAATCTCAACCTGGCGCCTGCTTTTCCCACTATTTGTTTTATGTGATCATTCCACTTCAGATCGCTCCGGATAGTAACTCCTAAGTATTTTACGGTCGTTACCGCTTCCAATGATTTACCACCTATGGCATAATCGTACTGGAATGGATTTCTGCCCCTATGTATGCGCATTATATTACTAATGAGTACACACTAATGAGTACACAGTATGGTTTGAGAGTAAATCGGAGAAAGACGAAGGTATTGAGAAGTAGTAGAAATGAGAACAGCGAGAAACTTAACATCAGGATTGAAGGTCACGAAGTCAATGAAGTTAAGGAATTCTGCTACCTAGGCAGTAAAATAATGAATGACGGACGAAGCAAGGAGGACATCAAAAGCAGACTCGCTATGGCAAAAAAGGCATTTCTGGCTAAGAGAAGTCTACTAATATCAAATACCGGCCTTAATTTTAGGAAGAAATTTCTGAGGATGTACGTCTGGAGTACAGCATTGTATGGTAGTTTAACATGGACTGTGGGAAAACCGGAACAGAAGAGAATCGGAGCATTTGAGATGTGGTGCTATAGACGAATGTTGAAAATTAGGTGGACTGATAAGGTAAGGAATGAGGAGGTTCTACGCAGAATCGGAGAGGAAAGGAATATGTGGAAAACACTGATAAGGAGAATGGACAGGATGATAGGACATCTGCTAAGACATGAGGGAATGACTTCCATGGTACTAGAGGGAGCTGTAGAGGGCAAGAACTGTAGAGGAAGACAGAGATTGGAATACGTCAAGCAAATAATTGAGGACGTAGGTTGCAAATGCTACTCTGAGATGAAGAGGTTAGCACAGGAAAGGAATTCGTGGCGGGCCGCATCAAACCAGTCAGTAGAATGATGACCAAAAAAAAAAAAAACTTTAGTAGACGTGACGTTACTCCAGATAACCACCGTCCCCAGGGAGCCGGTAGTGAACGCCTGTTGAGGTCGTTGCTGCCAGTACTTGTCTCGTAGATGCAGTCTGGCAGCAATTAGGGAAGCAGTGGCGTCAGCACCAACGGCACTAAGAGGCTGCTGACGTCACAGAGCTGGCACTCTGCATCACTCAAGTTGCCCAGTGGCCGCTAGCAGCCTCAAAAGTAGGCAGCCAGGGAGCATGAATACCATGTCGAGAGCAAAAGGAGCAACCACTAGCAGCGGATTCTGCCAACACTAACAGTGCAGACAGCAGGTAGTTTGCTCATACAAGTGGGACAGGATGAACAGCTACAATCCCAAAATAACAAACTAGAGTCCACCAAGCGGCCCTCTGGTTGCAAACCACCAAGTCCACAGCATTGAACTCTGTATGAACACCATGCCATGGCTAGCACTGTCGTCCGTGGCATTGGACTCTGCATGACCACAGCGCCGTGGGTACCAGCATCATCCACGGTTTTGTAATCTGCATAAGCATCACACCGTGGTTAGCAGCATTGCCCATGGCTTTGGACTCTGCATGACCACCGCGCCATGGGTAGCAACATCGTCCATGTCATTGGACTTTGCATGAGCACACTACCTTGACTAGCAGTGTCTAAGTCAACAGTACAACCATGAAACTCGTAGAACAGTTGTAAGGTTTCCAACAAATAACACACTTTCATTGAATTCCTGAAGCTGGCCACTGTGGCCGAGCGGCTCCAGGCGCTTCAGTCTGGACCCGCACTGCTGCTACAGTCGCAGGTTCGAATCCTGCCTCGGGCATGGATGTGTGTGATGTCCCTAGGTTAGTTAGGTTTAAGTAGTTCTAAGTCTATGGGACCGATGACCACAGATGTTAAGTCCCATAGTGCTTAGAGCCATTTGAACCATTTTTGAATTCCCGAAACAATTCTGGTTAACTCGATATGTCACACAATATAGTTATGTGAAAATGTATGAATTATTGATAGACAAAGGGAATAAAACAAGCCAGCATTTTGTGAATATAAACCACTAACAGTCACGCTAGTAATTGCGTGCAACTAATTTCCCAGACCCAAGCTACGAGATGCAGTTCTGAGGGAAAGAGAATTTTAAGACAGAATGCCCATCCCACGTTCGGCTGAAACCCATACAGTGGGACATCTAGCGGATACAATGAGGCAGACCATCAGCAGTAAATGTCACCATTGACCCTGCTTTTCACGATGACCCTTTGGAAAAGTTTTCTACGTGAACATGTCTGGAGATGGCAGGTAAACGTCCAGAGAAACCCAATTCCAAACACAGGTGACTCACTCTAGCCACCTGTGTTAAAACTCGCACATAACTCTGCCCTATAAAAGAAAGGACTCCTGTGATAGGCTACAAAAATCTGGTGGGTGGAGTTACAACAAGTATGAAAGCTTTCATTGGCTAGAAAGAAAACGTGAGGCCACCAGCTTTGAAACAGGCAAATGTAGAGAGAAGAATTAACTCTTTCTCTTGTAGCAAATTGTCGAGTATTTGACCAAAGTGACTCACGCCGTGCTGCATTGATAGCGATGAACACTTGTTCACAAACTCATCTTAACTCGTATGGAATTAAACTGCAAAGTCTTCTATCACAGAGAATCGCACCAAGCACTGACAGTTAATGCCTGCAAGTAGTTTGAGGGCGATGACGTTCGTGCCATTCCAGCCAAATAGTGTATACCATGCCAATTTATTTAGCTAGGGAACAACTAGAAGTCTCGGCTTCACCGAAGACGTAGGAAATGTATCACACTGGTGTTTAAAAGTCGAGAGAGATTCAGAATAGATTCTCGGGTTCACAGCTCGCGCCGACAGCCGCCACTGCCGCCGACGACGAAAGGTAAACATGCGCACTTGCGCTACGCCATAAAGTGATATTTAATTGACACTCAGAACTGCTGTCGTCTCCGTCTCTCCTATTTTTTCATAGATTCAACCATGACCTTCAGTTAAACATATTAACGATTTGCGGGCTTAATTGAAGCAGAAACGCGAGATATCCGACCTAATGAAAAGGATTGATCAGCCACTTTAAAGTGCTTTACACTCTAAAGTCACTGAATTGTTTCAATTGTGTACTTCTTTTTGATTGCTCTTTAGCGACCCCCATTCAATTTTGGTCATTTTCATAGTGCATTTTAGCGTAATTGATACCTCCAATTATATTTAATTTGTTTGTACATTATCGAACCCCAGACATGATCATCAACCATCTTATTATTAAAGAACCTTAAAATAGTTAGGAATTTCGCTTCACAGTTGTGAACACCTCACATCAGTATTTCACCAACCTGGATGTATTACAATTATGAAGTTATACTTAGAAAAAATAAACTTTGATAACAAAAACCTAAAATTTTAAATTTTTTTTTTTTGTTGACATATAGTTACACCTGAACCCATACACTAATTTCTGTTAGCGATAATGTTCCCTGTACAGGGAGTGGTGTGTATTGGAACCGACATTGAGATCATTGTCTGAAGACATCACTGTCCATGCTACTGCATTCTTCTGAACGCTGCATGCGTGAGATGGTATCTTCCTGCCTTGCAGGCCGTAGGCTCAACACCAAATTCCTGAAACAATCACAAAGTGTCCTTGCTTAACTGCAGTACAAAGATAAATCAGAACCAATCTCACACATGTTAGATAATGGCGACCCTGCCAGGACAGTAAAACACCATCGTAAGGTATCGACCGTATGCAAGTAGTAGGCCATAAAAATATAATGTTAAAAAAATCGTATTAAATTTTTGTGTTTATGAACTACTACTAAATTCATACTTCAAGAATTCAGGAGAGAAGAGCTGTGTAGAATTTTTCAAGGCAACAGCTAAGAAAAACCAATGTTGCATATGCCATACACCGAAAGACAATTGATTAAATTGTGTACCACGAAGCTGCCGTTAAAAAACCTACAGTCATTGGTATGGCGCTGAGGCAATGACGTGGAAGCCTTCAAAGGACTTTTGAGAGAACTAGAATTCATATTCTCGGAAGATGAGGCAAAGAAAATAGCGAAACCCGTGAAAACGTGAATGGAAGACCGCGAAATGCGCCAGAGACCGCACGAAGGAATCTCATCATTACGAACCGCGTGATAACTTCGCGCCAAGAATTGACAGTCGATTCCATCAGAGAAATGGGTACGGATGCGGAACAAGAAATGGCAATGATTATTCACCCAGAAATGGCAATAATTGCTACAGGGGGAATAACGGTAATCGCAGCAGGTATTGGAGGACAAACAGGCTGCCAAATTTCCACCAACGAATCTCATATCGACAAGTCGAACAAAGACGGGAAGGGCAGAAAGAAGACGTGGAGATAAGGCCACCAAACCCCGATAAACGTTCGAATAGACGAGAGAGCGTCCAAGTCAATGAGGACAGTGCACCTACCCAAACAAGCAGTAGCAACGTAACGAGAGAAATATACACCTTATCACGAGAGGTGAAAGATGAAGGAACAGAATCGCAGGGACCGAAAGAAGTCGAGATACCGCAAACATCAGGTCGGACAGGAATTAATTTGGAGGATTTCAGAAAAAACGGACTACCGAAACAAAATGAAGCAGGCTTAACGGAAGTCGAGTTAAAAGGCAAAGTAATTAGCATTGCAAAGTTAGTTTATACTGAAACTAGGGAGAGCCGATCCTAAGAGGATAACATAGCGTCGAGAGTAATAAACATTTTGTTCAAATGGTTCAAATGGCTCTGAGCAACATGGGACTTAACATCTGAGGTCATTAGTCCCCTAGAACTGAGAACTACTTAAACCTATCTAACCTAAGGACATCACACACATCCATGCCCGACGCAGGATTCAAACCTGCGGCCGTAGCAGTCGCGCGGTTCTGGACTGAAGCGCCTAGAACCGCTATGTCACCGCGGCAGGCAAACATTTTGTCGCGACAGGTAATAAACAAGGAAATAAGATCGCAGGGATCAAACGAAAGCAGGAAAACAACAACATCTTGCTGGGGAGAAATTAATTGGGAGGATACCGACGAAGGAAACGAACTACCAGAAGCGGGCACAATGGGAGAAGTGAATAGGGACGAAAGGAATTAGAATTGCAGTTATTTGAGGTTAAGACCAGGGCAAACGAACTGAAGGAGCATAATGGCCAGTCGACGGAAGTTGAAAATAAATTACAATTGGGCACAGATCCTAATGTGTACAATGATGGAAGTTACAGAGATATAATAAGGGCATTTAGATGCTATTATTTGGGAGTTTCCGCGAAGAAAGAAGAGGCAAATATAGTTGAGGAAAGATGAAGTTAAATTTGAAGAAGACGTTGTAGAAGAGAGAGAGATAGTTGTCGAGGGATATCCGACATAAGGTTCGAATTCACAGGTAAAAATCCTGAAACGACTCATGTAAGATTCAGTAGAGGGTGCTTTAATGCAAGGAGATGAGGAAGAACAGAGCAAACCGATCGAGATTCGACTAGTTGTGAAGGCCAGGGTAGCAAAAATCGCAATTGATGTAGTCATAGACAACGGAAGCGAGCTAACATCGACTTTTCGGAGAACTTATTTGACAAATGTAATGCTAATGAAGAATTACTGAACTTGAAAACGAAGAAGATTAAAATGAAGGGTCCCATCAAAAATCAGGCTGCGGATGCCAATAAACAAACAAGGTTAACTCTTTAGTGCCACGATCAAAAGGTCAAAGGCGATTGGTTATCATACCGAAATTAACAGTGTACATGATAATAGGTGCAGATTATCTGAATGAAAGACGAGCTGTGATAGACGTGGGAAAAGGTAGCGTCACTTTTGAGAGCACTACACCTCTCTTAAACCCATGGCCATACAGCGTCAAACACGGCGGAAGAGCAAGAGCCTTCGAGACCTAAGGAACGATGTTCCACCACTCAAACAAAATGGTATAGACAGAACGAACCGAGTATAGAATGAGATAGGTAAAGGTTTAGGACTTCATCATGTAAGCTATATTAAAAAGTATGTTGAATAATCGCTTATAGGCATAAGTAAATAATATCAAAAAAGCCGTTAAGTATGTTTCAGACAGGATGTGACCAGGAATCTAAGGAAAAGAAAAGACAGAGAAATGAGAAGTACCTTAAATTTTTATATGTAGCAACTAACATGATATGTAGAACTTGCAAAGATGAAACCGTTAAACCATGATTTACTGACACAACATAGTAACATACCACACCACACATAACGAACATAAGGAGTCTCATTAACCTAAGATATCAGGAACAAATTGGAACCTGATAGAACTAGAGCCGTAACGTAGAGATAGGACGCCGAACGATGTAAATAATTTCTGAAGAGGCGTAAATTTGACATTAGGCATAAGACAGATTATAAGAAAAGATTTTTGCACTAAAACCTCCTGCAAGAAACAATCGTCAACTGCCCACGACGATGCAGCGGACGACACCTGAAAAGGTGTATGGGACGTGACTCTACCATGTGGAGGCGCCAGCAAGGGCACGAGAAGAATGGCGATTTGTAACCAAGGCAACCCCTCTACCTAACTTTCGACCGATACTAAAGTCGGAAGGACTGCAGGGAACGACGGGCCACAAAAAACCAAACAGTAGCCAGTGCGCAGAGTAAAAAATAAAACACCTCACCGAAACCCCGGCTTGGCTAAGGCACAATTTGGCAAAAAATTACGTGTAGAATTGCACTGGCGCCAGCAGACTACGATATTATATTGAACTACAGAGCTGAAGGAAAAGCGATCAATGCTGAATTACACGTCCTAATTAACGATTCAAACACTACCGAAAGTAAAACTTCAAAGCAATTTGTAGTAAATAATTTCCCACATCCTGCCCAGACAAGACACAAAGTTCAAGAGTGAAGAAAGGAAGGTGCTTGGAAGAACAGAAGATGAAGAGTCCCAAGACTGGTGTTGAAGAGAGAAGATGGGTAAAAATATTTCAAGATACACCCTTCCAAATAGGCAACCTACTGTAAACTAGTTTCTGCAAAGTGCTACAAAAATAAAAATACCTTCAGTAATGTCTTGAGAAGAAAAATACACGTTTTTAAAGCCAATAACCTACGAGACTCCGCACTAAAAGGTCCACATTATTATGAAGGCCACACCAAACTACGACAACATCCTGTTGCAAAATTCGACAGACCACAACTCTGCCCACCCAAAGGTTAGCCGACAAGCATCTCGCACAAGTCCTTCAGTTTCGTACAAAGACATTCCTCACCAACCTCACACAAGAACATTCATAGACAGTATGTGAAAATAGTATTCAAAATTAGGTACCGGTCAGTGTTGGACAATGAAAAAGCTGCAAAAGACACAACCATTAACATAGGGCTTCGATATATTAATATCGATTCATCTCTCTGTACAACACATGTAAGACTCAGAATAAGAACTGTATAACAGTTCTTCATAATCTTTGTTTCAGGAGTAATGCAGGAGAAACTTTTTGTAAAGAAATGTTTTATATATTTATAATATTAATTAGGATAATATATTAAAAAGAAAACCTGCTCAAGATAATGTGTCTTAAAGTTAAAATTTTTGTAAAGTTAATTTACTGTCTACGAGTGAAATATTTTAAAATTTTATTCATTGATAATCATGAGTGCAACATTTCTTAAAAACCACACTGTCTGCTAGAATAATATGTTTTTAGAATAATATGTATGTATGAACATTTTTTGCGATTATAATATTTTTGTATTTTGTACAAATCATTAATATAAAGTTTTAAATTTTGACAGGAGTAGGATTTGCTAAAAAATTATTTTGGTGCTTATATTAGTGTTAGAATCATAATTTTTGCGTAATTGACATCTCTGGCCCCAATTATATTACATTTGTTTGTATGTTATCAACCCTCAGACATGATCATTAACCATATTACTATTAAAGAATCTTAGAACAGTTAAGAATTTCGCTTCACAGTTGTGAACACATCGTATCAATACTACTTTACCATCCTGTACGTATTATAATTATGAAGTTATATTTAGAGAAGAAATAAATTTTGATAACGAAAATCTAAGATTTTCATTTTTTTTCTAACATATAGTTACACCTGAACCCATACACTAATTTCTGTTAACGATAACGTTTCCAGTACAGAGAGTATAGTGGAACTGACATTGAGATCATTGTCTGATGACAACTGTCCATACTACTGCACTCTTCTGAACTCTGCATGAGTGAGATGGTATCTTCATACCTTGCAGGTTGTAGGTTCAACACCAAATTCCTAAAACACTCACAGAACGTCCTTGCACAACTGTGGTACGAAAATAGATCAGGACCAGTCTCACGAATGTTAGACAGTAGACGAAAACTGCACACCGTCATGGTCCCCCACCCCCGTACCTGGATGCCAGAAGACTGAGATACCTGTAACTGAAAATGAGGAACATTTATACAGGCCTGCCCCGTGCTTGTTTTACTGCAGCACTGCTGTCTCCCACTCATGTCGCAATAGAATCTGGCCTGGGCAGGCTACGCATGTGGTGGTCGCTCCGTCTTTCATGTGTGTCAGTATTTTGTTGTCTCTGGTAACGCAGCTTGCCGTCAATGTTAAGTAACTGCCTCAGTGCATGGACAGCAAGCAGCTCTCATCCCATCTACGTGCAGTACTGCACAACTTGCTTGTTTGGTCTGAGCCACTTCTGCGACCCATTGCTTAAACAAGACAGGTATCTTAATCTTACCAGCCATATCGAGTATACCATTTTACAATGCAACAGTGGTAACCCCTTACATTTTGGGGACTTATTAGCCCACTTTTCTGTGGACACTGTTTTTTCATCTTTTATTTTTTCTTTACCAAACAGTAGCCGACGTTTGCTATCCTTCGCATCATCATAGTGACCATGACATCTTCTTTTTGCAGAAATTATGAACATCAAATCCATTAAAAAGGAGTTTTACTTCACATTGTCTTTGAGGGACTAGAAGTCGTTAAAAATAATTCTTGATGTTTAATCAGAGCAAATACACCGTAGATTACACTTGCAGTTTAACTGATACAGAGCAAGACATGTATTCTGTCATCCTACAAAGAAAAAAGTTAACACTAGAAATTAATATTTTGTACAAATGTCTTCTTTACGTTAAGTTGTTCCTTCTATCAACTTTTTTTTTTTTTTTTTTTTTTTTTTGGTTGACATGAGGTTTAACTTTCTTCCACTAAGTCTCGTTTCATCCCGAATTAATCTTCATTTTTGTCGTGCTACAGTTTAATATCATTGCTCTTGAAATAAACTGAGGGCATAATCGACAGATTTTAATCAAAAGAATAAGGTTAGAAAAAGCAACTTTGTTACTGCCGTAAACAACACCCACAATCAACAGTAAATGCTTAATGGCACTTAGCCGCTTCAGCCTCGCCAACACACTAGCACACGTAGGGTTTGGACAAAAATATGGCAACACTGCAATTAATGCATTCTTGAACAGATCATGGCCAAGCTTGCAGGTTTCGCTGTTGTAATTGACAACAAACGGTACCTGTGCAACATCCTCAATACGTTGCAAGTGTCAGCGGTGGTCAGACCTGTGTAGTTGTGAGTGCATTATGTCGGATCTAAGTGAATTCGAACTTGGGAAAATCGTTCGCGCCGAAGTGTTTGGTGTTTCAAGAGGCACCGAATCGACGATGTACACCGCATAGAGTGAAAGCAGAGAACTGTCATCTGCTAAGTCACAATGCGGTCGAAAGTGTTTGCTGAGCGACAGAGACGATCATTCAACAGGACTGTGACGAAATATAAGAGGACGACAGCTACAAAAGACAGTGCAGAACCGATTCTTGAACTCGCGAGCACTGTGAGCACCAAAGCAACACGAATGGAACTACGTAGTCTGGGAATTACAAGGCGAGCTAAATTCCAAAACTACTCATCAATGATTCAGATATCCTTCACAGGCACACTTGGTGCCGAAGCCGTAACCTGGCCAAGGGAGCATTGGAAGAAAGTCTTGTTGCATATTGTCTCCAACTTCTGGCTGAGCTTACATGCGAAGAATGAAACATAGTGGCGGAGCGGTGAAGATTCGAGCAACCATATTGTAGTACCCATGTCTCTCTCAGTTTGCAAGTTCGCAATTCTGTCAAGGATTATGTGACCATTTTTGTTGATCAGGTCCATCCCATGGTATTATATTAGTTCCCCATTGATGATGTGTTTCAGGATGGCAGGACCTCTGTCCACACAGCTCACACCGTCTAGGCTGATAAGCACGATAATGAAATGTCGCATCTCTCCTGTCCTCCACACTCACCAGATCTCAATATTATTCGGCCTTTGTGATCTACTTTGGAGAGAAGTGAGCGCTATAGCTACCTACTTCCACCATCGTTACCGGACCTTGCCACTATTTTGCAGGAAGTATGGTACAAGTTTCCCTTGAAAACCATACAAGGCCTGTATTTAACCGTTCGTAGACGACTGGATGCTCCTTTCAATGCCATAGGGTTTCCTACGCCGTATTAGGCATGTTTTTCTTTTCTTTTCTTCTTTTTTTGGTCTTTCCAAATTTTGTCCAACTCCTGTACATACCGTCTGCCGAACCTTATACGCATCCCAGTCAACGGTCGTAGCATGTAGGGCGCATTTGAAAGTAGTGGTAATGGCACGAATGGTTTTTTCTGTAACTCTTTTTTTTTTTTTTTACTTTTAGCACTTAGCCTGATTTCGATGTCCATTCCTCAATTGATAGCAGAAGATGGAGCTGTCCAGAATGTTTCCAGCGGATTAAACCCATGTAGCGGGTCTGCACTCAAACTAAGATCTTTTTACCGCCTGAGCCATCAAAGCATATTTCACGCACTACCGCAAAAGTTTAATTTTCTCTCTCTCTCCCATCTTTCCAACACCAACAAATTCTCACATTCATATCATTTTTCCTAAGAAGATTCGCCTCTACAGGATGTAGAAGCGCTGGAGAGAGGTACTACCAGATAAGTTTTAAGGCCGTTAGGTGTACCCAGAAGTACAATACTGGCCATTAAAATTGCTACACCAAGAAGAAATGCAGATGATAAACGGGTATTCATTGGACAAATATATTATACTAGAACTGATATGTGATTACATTTTCACGCAATTTGGGTGCATAGATCCTGATAAATCAGCACCCAGAACAACCACCTCTGGCCATTGAGTCAAAGAGAGCTTGGATGGCGTGTACAGGTACAGCTGCACATGCAGCTTCAACACGATACCACAGTTCATCAAGAGTGGTGACTGGCGTATTGTGACGAACCAGTTGCTCCGCCACCATTGACCAGACGTTTTCAATTGGTGAGAGATCTGTGGAATGTGCTGGCCAGGGCAGTAGTCGAACATTTTCTGTATCCAGAAAGGCCCGTACAGTACCTGAAACATGCGGTCGTGCATTATCCTGCTGAAATGTAGGGTTTTGCAGGAATCGAATGAATGTTAGAGCCACGGGTCGTAACACATTTGAAATGTGACGTCCACTGTTCAAAGTGCCGTCAATGCGAACAAGAGGTGACCGAGACGTGTAACCAATGTCACCCCATACCATCACGCCGGGTGATAAGCCAGTATGGCGATGACGAATACACGCTTCCAATGTGCGTTCACTGCGATGTCGCCAAACACGGACGCGACCATCATGATGCTGTATACAGAACCTGGATTCATCCGAAAAAACGACGTTTTGCCATTCGTGCACCCAGGTTCATCGTTGGGTACACCATCGCAGGCGCTCCTATCTGTGATGCAGCGTCAAGGGTAACGGCAGCCATGGTCACCGAGCTGATAGTCCATGCTGCTGCAAACGTCGTCGAACTGTTCGTGCAGATGGTTGTTGTCTTGTAAACGTCCCTATCTGTTGACTCAGGGATCGAGAGGTGGCTGCACGATCCGTTACAGCTATCCGGATAAGATGCCTGTCATCTCGACTGTTGTGATACGAAGCCGTTGGGATCCAGCACGTCGTTCGGTATTACCCTCCTGAACCCACCGATTCCATATTCTGCTAACACTCATGGATCTCGACCAACGCGAGCAGCAATGTCGCGATACGATAAACCGCAATCGCGACAGGCTACAATCCGACCTTCATCAAAGTCGGAAACATGATGGTACGCATTTCTCCTCCTTACACGAGCAACCACAACGTCTCACCAGGCAACGCTGTTTGTGTATGAGAAATCGGTTGGAAACTTCCCTTATGTCAGCACGTTGTAGGTGTCGCCACCGGCGCCAACCTTGCATGAATGCTCTGAAAAGCTAATCATTTGCATATCACAGCATCTTTTTTTTTCTTTATTGTTATTTTTATACCTGTTATAGGTAAGCCATCAGCGGCATAGTACGCCGCTTTTTGGCCACAGAGAAAACAAAAGATACAAATGAAGACAATTATAGAATAAATATGGTGGATATATAAACGGAGACATACACTTTTAAAATACATGGAGCCGTTCACGGGGGTAGAGTCCAAGATAAAATTGTTCAGACACGTGGACACACACAGAGACGATAATTGGCACACGCGAACGTTGGAGCACAAACGAATAAACACTGGAACACTTGAGCACGAACGACGTCACACACAGAAACACGAGGCGATGATCTCCGGCGCGCGAATGTCATCACGGAATCTTCTTCCTGTCGGTTAAATTTCGCGTCTGTAGCACGTCGTCATCGTGGAGTAGCAATTTTAATGGCCAATAGTGTAAGAGAAATTAATTTTCTATTATGTATCGTTTTCAGTGTCCGAGCGAAGATCTCGTTCCACGTTAAGCGCCCACAATAGCCGACGGAAAACATGGCGTTAGGCGAGCAATAATTTGGTGGCCGTGGCGTAAATTTTAATCGGCATCTGATGCATGGGAGGGCGCTGCGCAGGCTTACCGCAGACGCGACCGCAGCGCCGCCAGCCGCCAGGGGCGGCACCGGCTGGCCATGAAAAATGCATCGTGAAATCCGTCCTCCGAAATGCATGTTTTACTTGCGTCCCTGCAGCGCGTCACGTGCTGCTGATGACGATGCCTTTAAATATTAATAAATACTGCGGCTCTGTTGCGGCCTATCGAGGGCCAACCGCTAACTCCTTGACAGGAAAAGTGTGCAACTTTAATGGGACGCCACTTCCTCGGTCCGAACACAACGTCGAAAAGCATATGTGAGCTGGGCTTTCCAGGCTGAGCTAAGCCACAACAACCAGCAGACAAGCGCAAGCAGACAAGTGGCTGTATCAAAGATACACGAGCATTGTATGTCTCTGGATCGTTTCAAACATATCAGATTAGATCAACATAAATTATAGATTTTCTCTCCACTTGGGAATTCTTAAAGGCATTAAACAATTTCCTGATTCGTGTGTCTACACCAATTGCTTCTCTTGGTGTTGCGGACTGAAGTATTAGAAAATTCACCTTCACGTTTGAGGCAAATGCAGAGTTCTGACGACACTAACGAAATGTCTTTGTACCCTGAATTACCACAAGAAAGTGTATCAGAACCATTACTATTCGTGATCTACAGCATCATGGTTACTTTTCGTACTTTGAGAAGGGCTCCAGGCACTGAAACACTGTATTTAAAAGACGATAGTATACTAGCGAGCCTCCAGTATCTCGCTTTTATTTTGTAAGTAAAATAATTGGACATGGTAGGTGACATCTACTGCACATACACACTGTCAGTTTCTGGTGTTACAGTACTATCTGAGATACAGTTGCTGACATTCAATACGCTCTGCAGTTCTCAGTTCAGGAATGCTGGGTTCATCGAACACATACATAGTTAACGATGACTGCGCTCTCTCATTTTTTTAGACAACATAGTTGTATGGAGATAAACAGCGATTAATTTACTTATAATCAATTATTCAAAATGACAGTCACAATCGCATTATTTATTTTGCCGCCAACCGGTTTCAACCCGCGATAGGGTCATCTTCAGGGCAATTTACACCATTTGGTCGATCTCTGGAGTCGTCACCCTGCCTGTGCACGGTTGGCGGCAAAAAAAAAAAAAAAATGCAATTGTGACTGTCATTTTGAATAATTGAATCTTGATCATCTTGTGCTTCACAGCTGTTTCATGTTAAAGTCAATAAGAACGACCACAGCTGTATGTAAGGTAGGTTTATTACGTCACAATTGGTTTCGTTCAACAAAAATCATCAGGTGACAATGGAAGTTCACCAATCGGCTTCCTAACTAATTCTCACAGAACTGAGCCGATATCATGACTCAGGAAGTCTAATCATCTTTCATAAGACTGAATGCACGTTCTGGAATGTAACGGGTTCACATGCGCTGCATCGTCTGCTTGACACGAGTGCTGGGATCATAACTTGCTGTACACTCTTTTGAGATGCTCGCCACATGGCACAGCCTAGGAACCACGTACGGCTTAACGAATGCCTGAGACACAGAACGTAGCGAACATTGCGCCCTCCCCAATATTCATGTGGTGCTTTTCGTAAACTAGACTCCTCTAAACTAAGCTTCTAATATAAGTGAAGATAAAAGGTTACAATCGGCTCAACTTCAAAAATGTGATATGGAGTTTTAATGGGTAAACTATTCAAAATGAGAAATGCTAATGAGCAGTGACCGGCTCGCGCTGATGCCGTTTTTTCTTTTTGGCATTTTCTCACCATCGAGTGGCGCCTTATTGCTCCCTCAGTTACTACCTGAATTCGTTGCTCACTTGCCTCCATCAGTGGCAGCAGCAGCGTTTATCGATACTAGTACAGCTGTACCATCGTTGATGTGACCGCTATATTTTCCATGTGGTGGTGTGTGTGAGTGGTCGGTCAGTTGCGACAGAGCAGCGAGGAAGTCTCCGCAGCTTGTGGTCAAGCCAGGGCCACTGGCGGCGTGCACGCCCGGTCGGAGTAGTGAGGCACTAGCTACAAGAGCTGCAAAGTTCGTTGCCCACCGAACCTGGATACTGGAGTGGAGTAATCAGTTAACCTGTTACGAAACTTCAACTGCTGTGACATCTCTTCGTTCATTGCCGGTTGTTGCTTCCTGGGCCGTTCCCGCAAGCGGCAACGTATGGTGTGCTGGAGTCGCCAAATTTGGTAGCCGTCTTCCTGCATGGTGTTTAACTATTGAAATGATTGCAACTTATTAGTGAAGTGCACCAGCGGTATCTTCTGCCTTGTGGCCGTTAACTCTCTCGTTACCTGCCCTGGCCGTTAGTGTAGTTTTCCGACAGTGTGTTTTCCTCGCTGTGTTGATGCTGTCCGGCATGGCATATAGTTCGACAGCTTGATGTTGCTCTCCTTTTTTACCGTTTGAGTGGTTATTGTGCCTTGACTGTGTTTAGATGCCATTTATCAAAATGTAGTGAGGCTGCGATGTTCGTCCTCGCTGATATTTTCGGTTGTTGTGCCGTTGGTTGGGTGGAAGGAAATTGATTAGGTTGTTGGTTGGTTCTTCAGCCATCCCTAGGTCGTGCTACCACCCGATTATTTAGTGTTGGCTGCCCGTCTCACCTAACCTGTTGCTAGAGTTTCCTCCTCAGGCCGACCCTCGGAATACTTCTGTGCACCACTGTTCTGTTGTTTGGAATTGTGATTTTCTTTTGTCTCTAGTACTGTGCGAGGCCTTCAGCCATATATTAATTCAGTTTGTTTTAATGTTCAGTATGTGGCATTCAGCCGAGCCTTATGTGAAATATTTTAAGATACGGGCTTCAGCCGCCTGAAGTAAAAAAAAAAAAAAATCATCATTTGAAAATTTTCTCTATCTTTATTTGTTATCCAGGCCTTAAGCCTTGAGTTATTCTATGTTCAGTATATGGCTTCCAGCCGAACTTTATGTGAAGTATTTTAAGATATGACCTTCAGCCATCAAAGAAAAAAATCATTTGAAATTTCAAAATTTTCCTCTTTATCTTAATTTGTTGTCCAGGCCTTAAGCCTTGAGTTGTTTTATATTCAGTATATGGCCTTCAGCCGAACCCTATGTGAAATATTTTAAGCTTATGCCTTCAGCCTACTTAAATAAAAATGTGAAAGGTCTTTGTCTAAAACCTTTTAAAATTTCCTTACTGGAGTTCTTGTTATCCAGACCTTAAGCCCTCAGTTTTTCTATTTTCTAACTAAGGCCTTCAGCCGTGTGTATTTCTTACCTCAATTTTAATAACTTGTGTTCTGGCCTTCAGCCATATTGTTTCTGAATTCTTTTAAGGGCATGTGTGATTAAGTGTTTTTAGCAAATGAAGTTTGTATGTTTGTGCAACTAGCAGCAACTGATTTGGGCCCCTTTCCACAACCTGATCCGCTCTGTCCTGTGAATCCAGATTTTAGCTAGCGAGCAATGGAGAGAAGAGTGTTTGTAAACACTATACGAGGCACAAGTAAGTAAACAAACGGATCAGGAAACAGACGAGCGAAATATATGGTATGACTGTAAGGAAAAGGAAATGGAAATGGACAATTCATGTAGCCAGCCAAATGGGTGGTATATGAGCGAAGCAAGTTCTTTGCTTGATTCTAGGAGATAAAGAAAGATGACCTTATGGAAGATTGCTAGCATTAAAAATAATGTAGGCGGAGCGTTTATGTGCACTGCTTAAGGTTGTAACGTATGGAACAGTATAGAGGAGGCCACATCAAGCAATGGTGGTCAAACGTGTGATGATTATGATGATGCTGCGGTTCCACTGCATTTCAAATGAGCCAGCTGTAAAGAGTCTTATGGTGCGTTAAAAATTAGTTGCGACTTCTGACGTTTGGCTCACCGGAAGGGTCGCCATTGCTCAGTTAACTCCAATGGCGAGTCGGCTTTCCCTACCACGCCGCCGGCATCTCGGTTGGTAAAGCGCCCCTGTTGTCACGCCGTTGATAAGGCACTACCACGTTGTGTAGCGCATTAGATGTAGCTATGTTCATTACGTCTCGTTGTAAAATGGTATGGAAAATGTTCTGCAGTCGTCAGGAATTGTGAACCAGTGTTTTGTGTTGGCGTTGCAGCACGTCTGAATATGAGATTGGCAATAAAAGTTGTCGTCTAAGAACTCATTCACTGGCTTTGAAGATAATGTTCTGCTGCTGTGCCGATATCATGGCTCAGGAAGTCTAATCGTCTTAAGTAACACTGAATGCACGTTCTAGGATGTAAAGAGTACACACGCGCTACATTGGATATCGTTGATCTAGCAAGGACACGGAGGAGTTAATGGAAGCTGTAGTGCTGTACAAGCCAAAAACTTTGCACCACCAGGTCGACGAAATGACTAACACTAAGGACATAGTTTAATCAGGCTTCCTCCGTATCATGCTCATTTAAATCCTACTGAGGATATATGGGTCTAGATAGAAAGTAATGTGGAAATAAAAACCAAGAAATTTACGCTCAACGAGGTTGAAATGCTCAGAAAAGAAGCCACTGTAAATGTCACACCACGGAACTGGTCTGTCAGCCATACCAAGAAGGTAGGTGAGGAGACATGAATTTAATGAAGGACTGTCAGAGTTTTGAGCGATACGTAATTTCTCTTGTTGCCATGTTAAAATCTGCTTCTTTTGCCAGGACACAGCAGAGTTTACAAATATTCATCTCTAACACCCTAATGCAGTTGAAACCGTGAGGGAATCCTGAAACAGTGTATTATTAAACTAGCAACCATGGGCAAGACAGGTCAATAGTTATGAAAAAGCCCAGTCTCAGTATAAAAATAAACACGTAATTTATTCACTTACAGCGTTGCAAAACCAACAGCAATTAGCGTTTCACCAGCTATTGCTAATCCTTAAATATTACATTATTTCGTTGAAAAAAAGAACTGTAGTTACTTGAATATCGAGGTAGATATGGAAGTTTCGCATATTAGTGATATGGCATAATACTCTTCTCTTTGCGTACTATAATTTGCCAAAAGTTTGTTTCAATGTCTCAGACCGTTAATAAGAAACTAGGGATTTACGAATATTTCATTATGGCTTTTTTACTGTCTCATGCCTTCGTGACAGAGCGCTTTACATACATTCCATTTTCTCAACCTTGGAGACAGATAGCGGTATCCTTCCAAGTTTAAAGAATAAATCTGTATATTATCTAAATTTCAAATGGAGCAGCATATGATCTGACACACAGCAAATGCATATTAATAGCGAGCCCTGTTTTTCACTGCAAACTTAAAGCATTTCTTATAGCAGTTCATTAATGTCGAAATATCACAATAACTGTGACCATTAACGAATTGATAGCTGACGAAGGAACAGAGTTTACTGTCGAGCAGTTTGTTTAAAATCGTTTGGAAAAGACTGCAGACCGGCCAGCTTGCGCGGTTTGCTGTTCCCGCAGGTAAGCGTGTTTGACAGGTTCCTCGCCGACTAGACCTGGCGTTATCGTAACCTGCTGCCGCGTCGAAGCCCACGAGAAAGACAGCCCGTGGCGTGTACAGTCGTGGTGGACAAAACGAGCGAGACCCTCCGCCTTTTCGTTATGCTGTTCCGCACAGCTTTAAAGTCTGCTACACAGCATAACAGGCAAGGCGACGAAGTGCGACCAACATACTATGCACAGGCGTGAAACTGAAAAACTATCCGAACTTTGTCAGACTGTTAGCAATCATGTGTAAGACTATATTAATGCTGATTAGTGTGTTTAACACAACCCGTAAATATAAGATATAAATGAAAGAACAAACGCTAATTAGTAAGAACTGTACTAATAAAAATAAATTTCAGCTTATCGAGATAACATAACTGTTTTAGTAAGACAAAGCACCCCAGATGGTTACGAATTAGCAAAACATTATAGGCATTCGGCCGAAAAACGGTCTGTGTCGACGTTCAGACCAGTCATACTGGATTACCGTTGCCGACCTACCATGAAAGTGTGCAAATTTAGCGATGCGTGAAGATTCATAATGAAATTCAGTTAAAAATCATTCCGTGCCACATTTAAGTCAATTCATTTATTGACAGAAACGGAAAAAGTAGACAGTAACAAGTATGAAATTCTACAAGATTTTCATATTTACATCCACAGGGCGCCAGTACACAATAAAGGTAACAATAAAACGTATTGGGGGTACGAGAATTTCTTACAATTGCTTTACTGATAGTCTATCTGCCTCCATCGAGGTTAGAACCGAAAACAAACCAGACCTCCCTTGCAGTAGCAAACACCTTTCACTATGCTAGCAGACAATCCAGGCAAACAGCCCTCTCTTATTACCCCACACATGAATAAGCCGGCAATTTCGCACTGAAAATGGCAAAATGTTTCTATTACATAGAGCTTTCTGGATTCAAAAACTTGAATTTTCTACCTTTGTGTCACCGCTTATGTGACAATCATTTGGGATGTTTGTCAAAATAACAAAATACTGTTACTAGCGAGTAAATTTAGTAGGATAATTCTGCACCAACCCAGGAAATAAACGGCTACAATAGCTGCCACATGTATTCTACAATGTTTCGAATTCTCCATTAGACCCGCAGCAACCAGAAAACGTTCATTAGCCGAAGTGTTTCTTGCAATGGGAATGCTCGCACTTCTAAAACGCGGTGGCATTAATACTGGGATCTGAATTACCACGTGTATAGGCAAATGGATTTTATTTGCTTTCCTGTAAACGTGATTTGGATCGAAAGCGAAGCTACGATTAATATGCTGATGTATCGACTGCAACTAGAACATTGCGAATAAAGAGTAGGGGGAATTATTTATGCGGGCCTCATCTTCAGTAACTGTTGTAGCTATTTTCGTTGTTAGGGTGTCACCTAAATCGGTAAAAATGGAACCCTACTAGTCTCACTTTCTTGACCGTCTATCTGTCTACCCAACCCTTAAAACCCGTTTACCTCGAGTACAGGTAGACCTAGTAGGCGGAAATGTATCGCACTTACTGCGGTATACGGTCCCTTGGTGGTGTAAAAAATTCATTTTTATTAGTACAGTTCATACTACCTAGCGTTTCTTCTTTCATTTATATATTATATTTACGAGTTGTTTAACACACTAACCAGCATTAGTATAGTCTTACACGTGACTGAAAAGTGTCTGACAAAGTTCGGATACAGAATCAGATTTTCACTCTGCAGCGGAGTGTGCGCTGATATGAAACTTCCTGGCAGATTAAAACTGTGTGCCCGACCGAGACTCGAACTCGGGACCTTTGCCTTTCGCGGGCAAGTCCTCTACCAACTGAGCTACCGAAGCACGACTCACGCCCGGTACCCACAGCTTTACTTCTGCCAGTATCTCGTCTCCTACCTTCCAAACTTTACAGAAGCTCTCCTGAGAGACCAGGAGAGCTTCTGTAAAGTTTGGAAGGTAGGAGACGAGATACTGGCAGAAGTAAAGCTGTGGGTACCGGGCGTGAGTCGTGCTTCGGTAGCTCAGTTGGTAGAGCACTTGCCCGCGAAAAGCAAAGGTCCCGAGTTCGAGTCTCGGTCGGGCACACAGTTTTAATCTGCCAGGAAGTTTCAAAGTTCGGATAGTTTTTCAATTTCACGCCTGTGCATAATATGTTGGTAGCACTTCGTCACCTTGCCTTGTATGCTGTGTAGCAGACTTCGAAGCAGTCCGGATCAGCATAACGAAAAGGCGAAGGGTCTCGCCCGTTTTGTCCACGACTGTACGTTACAGCACGTGACACTATGTGGCTTTCAAACGCCAGAAGACGGGTCCGGCGGGGAGCGACAAACTATTTGAGGCGAATTTAGTAATTCTTCACTGCGCGTTTAAATGCTTGGAAGTTCTCGATATCACTCGACACGACAAAATTAAGATATTTATTGGGCATCTTTTCAATTAAGTATTGATTTCCCATGAGCCCTGCACGGAGCCGAGCTTTCACAAAGTGTGGCGAAAAAGCCGACTAGTCTGACGTCATAAGTTCGTTGCAGGGCCCGTAATTTCGTTGGCCCCGTGTGGCGTTCAGCACACGCTGACAACTACGCTTTCCTCCTGTCGCTTCGTACTGAACTGTCAAAAGTTGCAACTAATTTTAAACGGACTATAGAATGCTACTGATGTTGAAACGATGTTTCTGTTCCTTCTATTTCAATGCAAACACAAGGTGCAAGTACTGCAAGTGCTCCTTGCACAACAACAGCTTCCGGCTGGCTGCGGTTAAACGAAGTGAAGTACTGCAAGACCTTAAGTAAAGCCTGGTTTACACGACGACACTAGGTTGCAGGCAACTGCGCTACCTGACACTGCGCATGCGCGCCGCGCGTTTGCGCAACTCGTCGAAGAAACTAAACAGTTTTGGCGTGTTCCAACTTTGGCAACACTAGTTGCATGGGTTTTGAGGTTATGTTCGCGTTTCGGATATCTATGCTTTGCATAGGTGTTTGTGTGATTTCAGTGACGCTGATTACAAAAATAAGCAACATATTGCTGCTTCTGAGACCGTCACATGCGATCAGAACAGATAGTTTAGTTTGACAATATCTGAGCTGCTGGGCAAAATTTATTGAATTAGGAGCACATTCTTTTTTTTTTTTTTTTTTTTTTTTTGTCATCAGTTTACTGACTGGTTTAATGCGGCCCGCCACGAATTCCTTTCTTGTGCTAACCTCTTCATCTCAGAGTAGCACTTGCAACCTACGTCCTCAATTATTTGCTTGACGTATTCCAATCTCTGTCTTCCTCTACAGTTTTTTTCCCCTCTACAGCTCCCTCTAGTAGCATGGAAGTCATTCCCTCATGTCTTAGCAGATGTCCTATCATCCTGTCCCTTCTCCTTATCAGTGTTTTCCACATATTCCTTTCCTCTCCGATTCTGCGTAGAACCTCCTCATTCCTTACCTTATCAGTCCACCTAATTTTCAACATTCGTCTATAGCACCACATCTCAAATGCTTCGATTCTCTTCTGTTCCGGTTTTCCCACAGTCCATGTTTCACTACCATACAATGCTGTACTCCAGACGTACATCCTCAGAAATTTCTTCCTCAAATTAAGGCCGGTATTTGATATTAGTAGACTTCTCTTAGCCAGAAATGCCTTTTTTGCCATAGCGAGTCTGCTTTTGATGTCCTCCTTGCTCCGTCCGTCATTCATTATTTTACTGCCTAGGTAGCAGAATTCCTTAACTTCATTTTCTTCGTGACCATCAATCCTGATGTTAAGTTCCTCGCTGTTCTCATTTCTACTACTTCTCATTACCTCCGTCTTCCTCCGATTTACTCTCAAACCATACTGTGTACTCATTAGACTGTTCATTCCGTTCAGCAGATCATTTAATTCTTCTTCACTTTCACTCAGGATAGCAATGTCATCAGCGAATCGTATCATTGATATCCTTTCACCTTGTATTTTAATTCCACTCCTGAACCTCACTTTTATTTCCATCATTGCTTCCTCGATGTACAGATTGAAGAGTAGGGGCCAAAGGCTACAGCCTTGTCTTACACCCTTCTTAATACGAGCACTTCGTTCTTGATCGTCCACTCTTATTATTCCCTCTTGGTTGTTGTACATATTGTATATGACCCGTCTGTCCCTATACCTTACCCCTACTTTTTTCAGAATCTCGAAGAGCTTGCACCATTTTATATTGTCGACCGCTTTTTCCAGGTCGACAAATCCTATGAAAGTGTCTTGATTTTTCTTTAGCCTTGCTCCCATTATTAGCCGTAACGTCAGAATTGCCTCTCTCGTCCCTTTACTTTTCCTAATGCCAAACTGATCGTCACCTAGCACATTCTCAATTTTCTTTTCCATTCTTCTGTATATTATTGTTGTAAGCAGCTTCGATGCATGAGCTGTTAAGCTGATTGTGCGATAATTCTCGCACTTGTCAGCTCTTGCCGTCTTCGGAATTGTGTGGATGATGCTTTTCCGAAAGTCAGATGGTATATCGCCAGACTCATATATTCTACACACCAACGTGAACAGTCGTTTTGTTGCCACTTCCCCCAATGATTTTAGAAATTCTGATGGAATGTTGTATATCCCTTCTGCCTTATTTGACCGTAAGTCCTCCAAAGCTCTTTTAAATTCCGATTCTATACTGGATCCCCTATCTCCTCTAAATCGACTCCTGTTTCTTCTTCTATCACATCAGACAAATCTTCACCCTCATAGAGGCTTTCAATGTATTCTTTCCACCTATCTGCTCTCTCCTCTGCATTTAACAGTGGAATTCCCGTTGCACTCTTAATGTTACCACCGTTGCTTTTAATGTCACCAAAGGTTGTTTTGACTTTCCTGTATGCTGAGTCTGTCCTTCTGACAATCATATCTTTTTTGATGTCTTCACATTTTTCCTGCAGCCATTTCGTCTTAGCTTCCCTGCACTTCCTATTTATTTCATTCCTCAGCGACTTGTATTTCTGTATTCCTGATTTTCCGGGAACACGTTTGTACTTCCTCCTTTCATCAATCAACTGAAGTATTTCTTCTGTTACCCATGGTTTCTTTGCAGCTACCTTCTTTGTACCTATGTTTTCCTTCCCAACTTCTGTGATGGCCCTTTTTAGAGATGTCCATTCCTCTTCAACTGTACTGCCTACTGCGCTATTTCTTATTGCTGTATCTACAGCGTTAGAGAACTTCAAACCTATCTCGTCATTCCTTAGTACTTCCGTATCCCACTTCTTTGCGTATTGATTCTTCCTGACTAATGTCTTGAACTTCAGCCTACTCTTCATCACTACTATATTGTGATCTGAGTCTATATCTGCTCCTGGGTACGCCTTACAATCCCGTATCTGATTTCGGAATCTCTGCCTGACCATGATGTAATCTGATTGAAATCTTCCCATATCTCCCGGCCTTTTCCAAGTATACCTCCTCCTCTTGTGATTCTTGAACAGGGTATTCGCTATTAGTAGCTGAAACTTGTTACAGAACTCAATTAGTCTTTCTCCTCTTTCATTCCTTGTCCCAAGCCCATACTCTCCTGTAACCTTTTCTTCTACTCCTTCCCCTACAACTGCATTCCAGTCGCCCATGACTATTAGATTTTCGTCCCCCTTTACATACTGCATTCCCTTTTCAATATCCTCATATACTTTCTCTATCTGTTCATCCTCAGCTTGCGACGTCGGCATGTATACCTGAACTATCGTTGTCGGTGTTGGTCTGCTGTCGATTCTGATTAGAACAACCCGGTCACTGAACTGTTCACAGTAACACACCCTCTGCCCTACCTTCCTATTCATAACGAATCCTACACCTGTTATACTATTTTCTGCTGCTGTTGATATTACCCGATACTCATCTGACCAGAAATCCTTGTCTTCCTTCCACTTCACTTCACTGACCCCTACTATATCTAGATTGAGCCTTTGCATTTCCCTTTTCAGATTTTCTACTTTCCCTACCACGTTCAAGCTTCTGACATTCCACGCCCCGACTCGTAGAACGTTATCCTTTCGTTGATTATTCAATATTTTTCTCATGGTAACCTCCCCCTTGGCAGTCCCCTCCCGGAGATCCGAATGGGGGACTATTCCGGAATCTTTTGCTGATGGAGAGATCATCATGACACTTCTTCAAATACAGGCCACATGTCCTGTGGATACACGTTACATGTCTTTAATGCAGTGGTTTCCATTGCCTTCTGCATCCTCATGTCGTTGATCATTGCTGATTCTTCCGCTTTTAGGGGCAATTTCCCACCCCTAGGACAAGAGAGTGCCCTGAACCTCTATCCGCTCCTCCGCCCTCTTTGACAAGGCCGTTGGCAGAATGAGGCTGACTTCTTATGCCGGAAGTCTTCGGCCGCCAATGCTGATTATTTATCAAAATTTAGGCAGTGGCGGGGATCGAACCCGGGACCGAAGACGTTTTGATTATGAACAACTGAATTAAGAAAAGTACAAGCAAATGTAATTCTAGCTGTAGAAATGCTCTTGTCTACAAGACTAAAATCCTTTTTTGAAGGAGTGTTGTTGACAGGAGGGAAGGCTACACAAATCAAGAAGCTACATTCTTTATTCAATATTCATCTATTTAAAACATCGCAGCAGTACTCCCCATTCACATATGTTTGAAATCAAATGGCTCTGAGCACTATGGGACTTAACATCTATGGTCATCAGTCCCCTAGAACGTAGAACTACTTAAACCTAACTAAACTAAGGACATCACACAACACATATGTTTGAATTTTGAAGTATTGTCACTGTACAGATCTATCTTTAAGACAGTAGTTTGCAAATCATTCTCTTCCTAACGCGGCCTGCTTCTAATAATTACTGCTGTTAATGTTAATAATTGTTACTGTTAATAATTATTGGTGTTAATGAAAAAGCGTCATCACCAACTAAAACCACATCGTATATCATGCCGAGTGTTCTCGATTATAATGCATGCAATGTGATATGTAATTTTAGTTCTGGCGACAGTGCTTTATGCATTACAATATCTTTATTCCTTATCACATAAATAACTCTATTTAAAAGAAATGTTAACAGTTCTGGTGACAATCTAAGATGAGTAAAAGAACTTCTTGGATCTTCCATCACAAATTATTTCAGCAAGGATGCTGAGCAACCGAGCTGACGTGATTTCTTCTTCCAGTCACGAATCGAAGCACGTTTCTTATTTTTTTCTTATTCAGCAATTCCACGCAACAAGCTGCCAAAACTTTCATTTCAGACACGACTCAGGAAACTACAAAACGAGGAAACTGGAGTATATGCTGGTTTCGCCGTGTCTACAGTCAAATATGAAACAATTTGCGTGCAAGTCATTCCAGGCAACGAGTGGCGCAACCCAATGTCGTCGTGTAAATTAGGCTTAAGGACCAAGTCCGTCAGAATGCTATTTGAAATCTATCAAGACAGAAACATCAAACACAGTCCGAGGTCGCAGCGTATGTCGTTAACAGCATGATAACCGTTGTCACCAGTACGCGTGCAGGGATGTATATTAGACAGAGTTGTCGCTGTGCGGGCAGTTTTATCCCGCACCAGAGACAACGTTATCACGCCATGTCATATGACATGGCAAAGGAGCCCTTTGCTGTGCGCTCGCTCCTGCTGCGAGTATGTGGCGCCGAAGATAGTGGGAGCGTACGTAGTCTCGACCTTTGGGGCGCTGGCTACAGCATCTGACATTAGCTATCACTCATTTACATATAATTACAAAAAAGTGTCTAGCATGCCTCATAAAAAGTCAAAGTACTGAAGACATGTTTCTAACATGTGATGGTACTGAGGCAGACAAGTATTTTGTTGCACCGTTCATGGTGACAAACTTTCACTCAAGGAGATTTTGAACACTCAGTTATTTTTAATCGAAAGATATCCTTTTTAATGGTATCTGATAGCTACTGAAAAGGTAAGTATAGTTTCACCAAGCTAGTCAATATGTAGAACTATTGAAACGTCCCCTTAGAACAATTAAACATGATTGTGCTTAAACTGACACACAATATTTTTAGCGCAACGCAATCTGACTTTCAATAATCCCTACAAAAGAATGGCCCTGACTAACATTAACCTATACCTTTCACAAATCACTTACCTCACAAAAATCTTCGTTACTCGAACTACTGCAATACAGCAGGCGCCACTACTGCCAGCTAAATAAAAGATTCAAACTACGGAAGGCACTAACTACTGATAGGCATAGTTAGCAAATGAAAGATTTTGATAGAGAACAAACAATGTATTTACCTCAATAGTGTTCAAAAGTCTTAATGTATACAGCAGTTCATGATATCCAGTGTTACAAACTTCAAAACTCCGCCATCTCTCTCCCCACATCCACCACTGCTGGCGGCTCACCTCCAACTGCGCAACGCTATGCGCTGTTCACATCCAGCTGCCCAACACTACAATGGCAGACAACAATGCATACTAGCCACAGACTGCACACAGCACAGCCAGTGATTTTCATACAGAGCGCTATGTGGCGTTACCAATAAGAAAACCTAAATAGCCTACTTACATAGCCCCCATGCTCCCCACAAAAAATTTTACAAATTGTTTTGGGCACTGGCCAATACATATTTGTTAAAATTTTTTTCACAATTACAATAATAAAGAAATCAAATGCACACACTTATTGACACAATGTTGGTCAAAAGCTAAAATTTTCTCACAGTCCATAAAGACAGTCCTGATCGTTCATCACAGTAAAATTGCAATGTGTTTCTCAAAGTCTGAGCATTTAAAGAAAATGCACACGGAAGTAGTGGATTTCCACGCAGTCTTGAAAAAGTAGTGCTGTCCTTCCAACGGAAAGACAGTGCTGACTCTTGACATGCAGACAGGTAATGGGCCACAACAGAGCAAACCCACAGCAGAGTCATTCGAAGTTTTGAAGAATATTGGTAGGTAGGTCATCACAGAGTAGACCCACTGTAGTCCTGGTAGAGATTACGCTATTGGTGGGCCACCAGAGGTGCAGACCCACTGCAGTCCTTGTAGAAATAATGGTACTGATGAGTCAGCAAAGGTGTAGACCCCTGTAGTCCTTGCAGAAATGGCCAGCAGCCATCTGTTGTGACTGTGCAGGTGCACAATCATCATTGAAGAGTCTTGCGGATAATATAGCAAGTCCATAACCACCACTTGTGCACTCACAAAGTTTTTGGAATTGTCCTTAGAACCAGCAATGCTGTTAACCAGTCCCTTGCTGAATTATCAACACACGTCCAGACACTAACAGTCCTCTTTTTTTCACATATTGTGCATATACTATGACCAACAGAAATGTGTGCACTGAAATGAATGCTTACAAGTTACTTAATTTGATGAACTGGTGTCAATTACAATATTATAACATGAGAATACAATTACAAAGGTACAAAATACATCATTAAAGACACATAACAATACAGATAACATTTGTAGTACAAGCTTTACAAAAGAATCGAAATAAGATATACATCAGTGTTACAGGAATTATGACATGAGTACATACATAAAAGATCAGAATAATTTTCGAAACATCAACTTCACACATGAGCATTAAAACAGAACAGAATTAATAATGTCTAACATCTTTACAAAGTAAATAACATAGTATTAGAAAAATTCTACAACATAGCTCTCATCAGCTAAACACATAAAGACAGGAAGAATATAAATACACAAGGGTACACAAACACATAGTGGGATAACACAAGGCAAGGACAGGGTTTGTTTTACTGCAGTATTTTGAAAACAAAACTTTCTTTACGTCTTGGAGATCTCCCTTCATTCATTATTATTCCCAAAAAGTCCTGTCTATACCTGCTTTCTGTATTTTTTTCGTATAACCTCTCAGCACACTTCTTCAAATTCATCGCCACTCATTCTCTTATAGGCTACCCCCTCTTAAGCTAACTTAAATCTACTGAGCTCAGATCCTAAACTAAGGGACGAGGTAATGCAGCAGCGCAAAACAATTAACACAAACAGCAATGACAAAAAAAATGGAAATTGGCAAAGCAATTGCAATATTACAACTAATATAAGGTACTGTGCAGCAAACAAGAAAAATAAATCCGTAGTAAAACTGGCTTAACAGAGTAATACAAAGTCAAATTCAGTAACACTATGCCTGGCAAACAGCAGCAGCAAATGCAATAACTCATATCTAAACATGACAAAGCTCAAGCAGAAAAAAATATTACACTAAAGACAACAATGCAGACAATGGAAATGTATATTCACATCTTAATGTCTATGTAATTAAAGTTGTGCACCACAACTTATTCTACAAAATAAATTTCCAAGTACTTGAAAAGAAAATTATGAATGCAGTTCCAGTGAAGGTAAATGGCTTTTTGTGCTCCCTCATTTTTTTGAAAAAAATTATTATTTACTCGATCTGTAGACAGAAAATATTTATATTAGTACATCTATAAATTTTATTTTAACCAATGCTGCAGTGCAGCTAGAAACATATTAAACAAAATGAGTAAATAAATGCATAAAGCAAGCCATATAGCATTTCTCTCAACTAGCAAGACAATAGCCATGAAATGTTTCCCATCGTTTCATTAGGCATTTTAGTAAATATCATAAATTAAGAGCTCCACAGTATAATCTTATGTTTTCAAGTTTGAGCGTGTCGTATTTGCGATGCTTTCTACAAAGGAATGTCAATAGCGAGGATAATGGCCTCCCTTTTTTTTCTGCCTGAGCCTCTGAAAAGGCGCACACTAATGGCTTTTTCTCCAGGCGTCTGACACAGCTGGGTGCCCACGACGCATTACGTGCAGGTGGTCACTTAACTTTCTTACGGAAATATTTACGACAGCAGTTTCCGCTACAGTGGCAGTCTCATATAAAAATATTTCACAGGTCAAGAATTCGTGTTACAAATCTGTAGAAACAAAATCCTATTGATATAACAGAGTCCAAAAAATTTTCGTCGGCATTGTAATACATTCACGCATTTACATACATTTCATATCTCTTAAAGTACGATTCTTGGTTACCAACAACCTTTTTCACAAACCAGAGTCCCTAACCACTACTCATTATTCCTTACCTTATTCGTCGACACTTCTTCAATATTTCATCATAACAGATACGTAGCATACTCAAGTAACTCATATAGCATCAGCTTATTGATCATAAACATACCGCAACAGCATAATACACATAGTCATCGTAATAATAATATCATAACACCTCAGTCATATCTCAAGAACGTCGTAGCTTTCTGCAATAATGTCAAAACCTAAATAAAAAACCTCTACTCATTTCAACAGTGTCATCTACCTCCAACGTACTTTAAAAATCATGATCCCATACCAAATACATCATTCAAAGCTCTCATAGTATCACAATGGTTCCGAAAAAATATGAACAGTTCACTAAGTACAGACAAAAATACAATCCCATAAGTATGAAGTTATCCAACGGTGTAATTACGTAAACATCTGTCACTGATGTAGTAAAATAAATGTTTGTCTCTCTCAGTTAAATGACCAGGTAGCTCTGTATTTTGTGTTGGAGAAATATGGTACCGATGTGTAAAGTTGTATAAGCAAATACCATATTAGCTAGGGCTCCTTGTGCTTGCCAAACACATGGTACACAAAGTAGGCGTGTACCCCCCTGAGGATTAATGTAATTATACCCTCAGTTGTTACAGATTACAGCAATGGAATGAAATGTATCACGGAAAACCCTTGTATCATTGTACTTCAAATATCTTAAAAAAATAAATGTTTTAAGTGCAAAATTAATCACTCAAATACGTGTACTGTACCGCTAAACTGTGCGTCACGTTGTAAGATAATCTCTGTGGAAGTCTCGTAGTTATCGTCCTCCGAAAGCTAAGTTCTGCAGAAGCCAATGTACCTACCTCATGATAAACAAAAGTGAAATGCTTTGTGTATAGATATCGTAGTTATTATGCTTATTGTTGTGATGAAGAAAGTACTGTATTGTAACGTATTGTTGTGCTACGGAAAAGGCTGTCTCATTGTAGCTATACCACAAAAGTTACTACTAAAACATGTATTACTTTCCAGAATAATACAGAAAAACTGTACAGATGTAAAACAGAAACACTGCAAAAGCAACATTGTATATTGTCACTCATTAGTAGCGTCGTGATAAAATCGTGTAGGTGTCACATAAACTAACCACTGTGTCATCTGGTATCTCACCGAAAGTACTTTAAATCCAGAAGTATTTTCAAGTAAACCAAAATGTTGCATTAAAATCTCATTAGCAGTACCAGTATATGTTCTAAGTATGTCAGCCTTATAGTCGTTACATAATCGTGCAACTAACAAGCAAGAACACTGTGACGTCTGTTCACTATAACAATGCATTCGTAATTTCTGTTTAAATAAGTTCTCTTGGTTCTTGATTGGATATTTAACTTCAAACATTGTTGCATGGTAACAGTTTCTAAGTCTGACAATGCATACTAGAAATGTGAAGTGAAGAATTTTATGGCAAAGACAAAGTTAAGTTAAAAACCAGATTATCTTTCAATAAACGGTTTTACATGTGAAATGTGGTGTAAACCTTTACTCTTCCTAGTATGCGGAGTTTCAACTTCAACGCAATTATCATGTGGTATACGTCGGATTCTGCAAGGTCCATTGTAAACTAGAAAGAATTTGTGACTCAAGTGTTTCTTCTTATGTGACTATGAATGAGCTTTAATGAGAACTTTCTGACCAATATATAATTTCTTTGCATTTGCTTTACTGTGTAGTTTTCTCCTTTTGTCTGCTGCAGATTTTATATTCTTAAGAGCCAAGTCATTTATGTCTTTGTGTCGAAGTATAGGTGTATTCGGGAAAGTTACAAGCTCTCTGATTCTGTTCGGTGGTTCTTCATTCTTCAGTACAAGAGTAGGTGGTAATGCAGTGGAGTCGTGAGGCATTTCGTTCAGCACGTCTTGAAACAAGTGTAAATATCTGTCCCAATGCTGATGCTTTCTGTGACAATAAAGTCTGCAAAGCTTATTGATTTCTTTCATAATCCGTTCAGACGGGTTACAATGTGGTGAGTACAATGAAATAAAAACAGGTTCGATTTTATGATTCCGAAGCATGTGTGACCAAACAGCAGATCTGAATTGCGGTCCGTTATCTGAAATGACTTTACTAGCGTGTCCAATTTCACGTAAGAAATTTTTAACAAAGGCGTTGGATACAGGCCGTCCAGTGGCTTTACGTAACGGAGTGAAAGAAACAAATTTTGAAGTAAGTTCAACAGCGACTAGAACGTACGAAAATCCATTAGATGTTCTGACAAGCGGTCCCAAGAGATCAACAGCAGCAAATTCTTTTAATTTAGAAGGAATAATAGGAAACAACGGAGCACGATGTGAGACAGTAGATGGTTTCGCCTTTTGACAAAGTTTACAAATAGACAAGACTCTTCAAATTCTCTTTTCCATATTGTTAAAATAACAAGTCGTTCGAAGAATATGATAACATTTTCGTGGACCAAAATGTGCGTAGCTGAAATGAATGTACCAAATGAGCTTATTAACAAAATCGTCTGGAATGCAAAGTACCCATACCTTGACATCAACAGTGCAGCGTTTGAAGAGTATGTTGTTTCTAACCAGGTAATAATGCCGAATCTGTGTGTGTGTCTTTTCATGCCATTTGCTCTTGATGTCTTTCCAAATAGGATCTTTATCTTGTTCATGAGCAATGTCCTTTAAAGATGTGGTGATGAAGTTTTCAAAAGCGACTTTCTGAATGCAAAGAATACTGAAATTTTTCTCGAGGTTGCCTTCTGTGTTACTTTTCTCAAGCCCAGCCGGTGCGCGTGACAGTGCGTCCGCAACAATGTTCTCCTTGCCGGGAATGTAGACTATTGTGAAGTGGAATTCTTGCAGAAACAATGCTCAACGTTTTAACCTGTCATGATTTAATTTTGAAGTCATAAGAAATTGTAATGCACGATGATCACTGTATACTTTTACGTGCTTACCAGAAAGAAAGAAACGGAATTAGTTAAATGCCCAAACGATAGCTAAAGCTTCTAATTCAGTAACGGAATAATTTTTTTCAGATTTTGTTAGCACTCGGCTAGCAAAAGCAATGGTTTTCTGAACATTAGTGTCATTTTCTATGGCTTCTTGAAATAAATGGGCACCAAGACCGACTTTAGAAGAATCCGTGCTAAGGTAGAAATCTTGTGACAGATCTGGATGAGCTAGTATTGGCGCGTTAAGTAGCGATTCTTTCAAAGAATTGAATTCCAACTGTGCTTGTTCGTCCCAGTTCCAAATAGTATTTTTTCCAGTGAGAGAACAAAGTTTTGGTGTAACTATAATTTGCATATTCAGAAAACGACGGTAAAAATTTACAAGACCTAGAAAACTGCGACTTGTTTTTTTGTGGATGGAACTGGAATGGCTCTTACTGCTTCTAACTTTTCAGGATCCGGCTGAATACCTTCAGAAGAAATAATATGTCCCAAAAACTTCACCTTTGTCCTACCAAATTCAGACTTTTCCAAGTTAACTGTAATTCCAGATTCTGCAAAAATATGTAACACGCTGTTGAGGATGCGATTGTGTTGTTCCCATGAGGCTTCTGCTATCAGAATATCGTCCACATATAAGGTGATGTGACGTTTTAAGAACTCAGGTAATATGGAATTTAGCCCGCGAATGAATGCTGCCGAAGAAATGTTCAAACCAAAAGGAAGTTTCCGAAACTGATAACAAACGCCGAAACAAAGGAAAGCTGTGTATTTTCTACATTCTGGATGAAGTTCGATCTGATAAAAGCTGGATCTGAGATCAATAGAAGACAACACTTTTACGCCATTAAAATTTTGAAGAAGTTCTTCCATCGTTTGCGGCCTGTCTGTTTCAGGAATGATGATAGTATTGATTTGTCTCGAATCTAAGACAAGTCTGATCGATCCATTTTTCTTCTCAACAACATGTAATGGATTGTTGTATGAGCTTACTGCAGGCTCAATAATGCCCTCATTAAGCATAGATTGTATTTCTGTTCTAACACGGTCCCTACAATGTGCTGGAATTATGTATGGTCTAACACAAAATTTAGTATGCTCACGAACACGAAATTGGTATTGAAATCCCTTGATTGTTCCTGTTTTGTGAGTAAAAACTGTGAAATGTGCTTGTAAAATCTCAAAAAGGTCTTGCCTATCAGTGTCATTACAATTCTCAATTGTTCGAATTTTATTCTGAATTAACTCATTAGTATCAAATATGTCGTCGATATCATCCCTGTCAGTACTTGCAGAGTGATTGTTAGTGTCTAGTTCCGTAGAAAATTCCGAACTGTTGTCTAACAGAAGGTAAAGCCGATTAATTTCCTCATCATGGTTTCAGAGCCAATCTTCAAATTTCAAAGCTATTGACTTACCTTCTTTCTCTAAACTTATTTCAGCATCGTGAAAGTTTAAGATTGCTTTGTATTCATTCAAAAAGTCTACTCCCAATATAATTTCCGTCGACAATAATGGAACAATGAGAAAGTTCATAGAGAAGCTGTGGCTTTGACAAAAGAATTCTAAGTTGGTTTGTTGGCGTACATCTACACTTTTTCCAAAGATTGCGCATTGTAATTTAATCTTACGTAACGGAAGTGTGGGGCAATCGTTCGATTTGTAACATTCGCTAAAGGCTGTTTCACTAATTACTGAAATGGAACTGCCAGAGTCAAGTACTGCCGTAAATTTTACGTCATTTACTGTAATGGGAATCACAGGATATGCAATGTTATTATGTTTTACGTCGTGTTCCTGGAGTAAGATGTCCCTAATGTCTTCCATTTTTACGTAATTACTAGCTACGGCAGCTGCGTCGTCAGTTTCATACGTACGTTTCGTGGCTGCCAGCGGTATGAGTCATTGCCTATTGTCTCTTTGTTGGCGCGCGTCGTTATTGGGATTTGGAGACCTAACTTCTACAAATTCACCTTGTCGAGAGGGCCCTGCTCTGTTTGAATCCCGCCAGTTCTGATGCAATTCAGGTCTGTCGTTACGATCATATCGTCTGTCGTCATGTCGGTAGATTCCATAGTTTCTTTCTTGTTGGTCACGTGGTGGAGAACTTCTCCCTGAATCGTAACTGCGCGCTGGTCCGTTGCGTCTAAAGTTATTCTGTCTCCCTTGATAATATTTATTTTGGTTCCCATATTGTCTGTTTCTCTGATTGTCTCTGTGATAGTCATTACCGCGGAGAGGTGATCTTTCCCTGTAGTTATTACTACTCTGCCAACGGTTGTCATATGGATGGTGTCTGTTTTGGTCACGATTTGTGTTGTGAGAATAGCGTTGTCATGTCCAGTTATTATTTCTTTCATCGCGGAATTGCGACGGATGTGACCTGTAACTGTTGTATTCCTGTTTTCGCGTTCCGCGATTATCAGTGTCAATTTCTAATTCTTGTAAGAGTCCCTGAAAATCTTCAATGTCGTCTTTGCAACGTCCTGCCAAAATAATATGTCGTAAATGTTCAGGTAATTTGATTAAGCAAATGCGGATGAGTTCTGAGGGGCTGTATGGGTTTGACAGGTACTGATTCTTGTGCAACATGTCTTCAAAATATTTCACAATACTGGAGAATTCAGATTGTTCGAAATGTTTCATCATTATGATGCTATGTTTTACTCGGTCTTGTGTAGCTTGAGACCAATACGCTGAGAGGAAGGCATGATAAAATTCTCCTTCATTGTGACAATCGTGAGTGACCGATCGCATTCTTACAGCTGGTTCATTCTCTAAGTAGCCACACATAAATTCTAATCTGTGCTCTAATGACCAGTTGGGAGGAAAACAATGAGAGAATTGATGGAGCCATGCTTGTGGATGAATGTCGTTGCCAGAATTCTTAAATGTTTTGAATTTACGTGTAGTAATGAACAGCTTATAGTCAAAATCATCCTGTCGGCTAATCACATGTCGGCATTGTTACGTCGTTTCGGTGGTTCCATCTCAAAATTGGGTGTGCCTTGCCAATTTCTTTCATAATTTCCGAAGTGGCCTGTGTTATTATTTTGTGGTTGTTCCGTATTTCTAGGTCCCTCTTCCTGTATTGGGGCGCGAGTGTCCTCTGAAATACGTAATTCTTGTATTTCCTGTGTCAGCTGATCTTGTACTTCCCGGATTTCTCTTTGGTGTTGAGTATTAATTTGATTCTGATTTTGTTTGAATTTCCTAATTTGTTCACACTCTTCTGTGTCATTAAAGACTACCGGTTTTGTGTCATTCAGATTATCATCTACCTTCGTAGATAAATTATTTAGCTGATCCGAAAGTTCAACTACTTTCTCTGATAATGAACTAATTTCCTCCATGTGTCTTTCTACTGTGTCCTTTAAGTTTTCCTGAGTTTTTGCAAGTTGCTTAACTGAATCGGTAGATGCAACTGAGTCAATTTTAGCTTGCAAGGTCTCATGATTTTCATGAACAATAATTTGCAGTTCTTTTATGGCTGCTTCGTGATTCTGTAATGCATTTTCATGCCGCGAAAAAATAGGTTGAAAATGCTCAAAAATTTGTGTTTTTACGTCGTTACAGACTTTTTGACATTTCGATTCGATTTTATGTAACTCAGTAGTTAAATCTTCACGTGTTTGTTCAAGCGTGGTGTGAAGATTTTGTTCCATTGCGTCTAACTGTTGCTGTGTTTGTCTCTGGTGTTGTTCCATTGTGTCTAACTTTTGAAGATTTTGTTCCATTGTGTCTAACTTTTGAAGCTTTTGCTGTGTTTGTCTCTGATTTTGTTCCATTTGTTGCGTTAGCTGTAATAACAATGCATTAGTGTCTGGAATCTGTTCCTCTACGCTTTTTGGCAGTGCATTTGCACCGGCAACATTCACATTTTGACAAGCAGAAAATGTGTCTTGACTTATTTGAGAAAACGGTGAGGACGCAAAACCTAAATCTACAGTATTTGCAAAATTGTGTCCTGTCATTTCGGATTCCTGAGGCGAGCTATTGCCGACCGATCGATCGATAATGCTTCCCTGTTCACTAATTGTTTCACTGCCTACGCCATTGTTTGCCACCCACTCCATATCCCTATGCACAATTACCAAATTACTATGTTGAACACTAGTTAATTCATTACACGGTGGCGCTAACACACTGCTTTCGTCTTCACTGTCATTTCTCAGTTTACTTTGGAGCCTAGTATTACGTTTTTCACACGCCATAATTATCACAATATTTCACACAATAACACAGAAAAGCACAATTTGAAGAGCAAAATAAAATAACATAGCAATGGAAATAATGTCTACTTAATTGCAAGCGCAGCTGCGAAATACTTGGTGCAAATCTACATGCATGCCACAACTGTTTTACTGTACAACAATGAAAAACTACAACTACAAAGGAAATTCTCTCTATAATTAGGCGCTAGCAATAAACAAAAGCTACACTAATTACACAAACTACAAGAAAAAAATCAGAAGATTCCAGTGAGGTATCTTCGGCTAAGGGTCGACATATGAAACGTCCCCTTAGAACAATTAAACATGATTGTGCATAAAATGACACACAATATTTTTAGCGCAACGCACTCTGACTTTCAATAATCCCTACAAAAGAATGGCCCTGACTTACATTAACCTATACCTTTCACAAATCACTTACCTCACAAAAATCTTCGTTACTCGAACTACTGCAATACAGCGAGCGCCACTACTGCCAGCTAAATAAAAGATTCAAACTACGGAAGGCACTAACTACTGATAGGCATAGTTAGCAAATGAAAGATTTTGATAGAGGACAAACTATGTATTTACCTCAATAGTGTTCAAAAGTCATAATGTATATAGCAGTTCATGTTACAAATTTCAAAACTCCGCCATCTCTCTCCCCACATCCACCACTGCTGGCGGCTCACCTCCAACTGCGCAACGCTACGCGCTGTTCACATCCAGCTGCCCAACACCACAATGGCAGACAACAATGAAAACTAGCCACAGACTGCACACAGCACAGCCAGTGATTTTCATACAGAGCGCTGTGTGGCGTTACCAATAAGAAAACCTAAATAGCCTACTTACACTATGCTCGAAGCAACAACCACTGAATAGTGTGCTTAACTTGAGTCCAACACTTTTGACACAGTGACGATTCACAACTGTTGCCATGACAACATTTCTACGGAAATGAAAACTAGAGATACAGTTGGTGACGTCAGACTTGTTTTCACTGTTCTAAACCTCATATTTTCTGAAATACGTACAGTTTAAAGGCTAGCAAGGACGCCACAGTTTCTGGTGTAATGCACAAAGCAAGGGCCGCCTCCAGCAAGCTTCAGGTCAGCGCAGACTACCGGCATTATGGCGATACAGCATTACAGCAGCAACAGTGGCACCGTTTACATTATTTAAGTCTAAATATTTCAGAAGGTATAAGGTTTGAAGCAGTGAAACCAAGTCTGCCATCACTAACTGGCTGGTTAAACGTAACTAACCTAAGGACATCACAAACACCCATGCCCGAGGCACGATTCGAAAATGCGACCGCAGCGGTCGCGCGGTTCCAGACTGTAGCGCCTAGAACCGCTCGGCCACTCCGGCCGGCCATCACTAACTATACCTCTACTTAACATTTCGGTAGAAAATCATACACGTGAAAAAAAAAAAAACGTAGCTTTGTGTTGAGAGTGTCGTTTGTTTACTTTGTGCATTTCTGCCTATTGTGTGAAACCCTGACACAGATGCACCCTTGCCCAATTGCATTTTTCACATTGTGTTTCAGTTCGGAAATATATGAAGTAGGAAAGTTAGGCGGTACACCCTGTGTGTAGGCAGTTCCGCAATAGATTTTTTTTTACAAACATTTCTTTCTTAACAGAAACAAGAGTTATAACAGTAGCTGTACTTTACTATGTCCATACTCAATGCAGATAGAACATGTTTTGCTGACGCAGATGCGAGAGAGCTCTGAAACTGTGGTTTATTAAGTTTATTAAGTGAAGAACTGAGGAAAAGTAAGCTCAGTAGCTTATGAATAAGCACATCTTTGGTACAAAAATAGACGTGTAATGCCTTCGCTTATGGTTTTCCAAAAACCATTGCATTTCTCGTTTCACCAGCTATCGATGGCCCTTAAAAATTACGTTCCTTCATCGAAAAAGTCTGTAGTTACGATTGATGACGAAGTTTTGCATGATAACCATATGGAAAAATATTCTCCTCATTGTTTCCTATCATTTGCCAAAATCTCACTTTGACATATCAAACCATTTATGAAACGGAAGGAATGTTGTGGATATTTCACTCTGGATTTATCGCTCGCGAGTGCGATCGCAAATGAGTATGCACGTCAGATTTCTAGAGGCTGGTAAAAGATAGACCTCCGCTAAAGAAAAATCCAATATGTAGTTACATTTTATACGCGGCAACATACTATGTAATGTGCACCAAATGCAAAATTATAGCGGCCCCAATTTTTCAATGCAGACTTTTTCGAAACTCGTGCAGTGTCTTACTTACGCACTAATGTCACAATAGCCATGACCATTAACGAAATGATGGCACATCAACATGAAGCTGACAAGTAAAGCAATAAGTAATTCAAAAAAAATTTTACCGAATTGTTTCTGCAAAATCGTTTGAGAAAGATTGCAGGGCGTTTAACTTGATTCTGTGGTCGCAGCGCGACACTGACCGGCCGAAAGCGGGCAGACAATATTGGTCTCCCTTTCCGAACAAACGAAGGAACTCTCCCAACGCTTTGGACGAAAATTGGTCAGGTCTCGACGCGCACCGATCCTGTGGGGTCTCATGTCAGCAACTGTATCTCAATAAGAATTCTTAGTAAATTAGATTTGTTTTGAAAAGCATCCAGTTGGCCTGGATTCTGCACAAATTGTTACCTCGTTGAATGATCTGACTGATGCGTTGGGTATTTTAATAATACTGCATTGTTTATCATAATCATCGATCATGGTGCTCACGTTAGGATTGTAGGATAATGACATAATTGGTGCTTAGTGAAATAATGTTCGACGTTTCTATAAACTGTTTTGAAATGTATCAGAAATTTCGTTACGTGGGCTCACACTTCTCACAATGCATGAGTTGGCTCAGGAGAAAGGTTGCGTTATAAAAGTGAGGCGGCTGCTCTGGTTTTTGCATGTTACTAATACTGAATCGTCATGTACGTAGTCATTACTCAACGTTTTTCTTTGGACAAATGCATAAAAAATGTAAATTTGACACATACATCACTATTAACAATCCTAACATCTTTCAGCGACTGGTTACTTACTGTAATTCGGGCATTTTTTTCTCATTCAGTGCTGCATATTCTGTAAACTGCTCGAGAAAAAGCACCGGGCTGTTGTCTCCTGCAAAAAAACACCCGATCGTGACGAAATTTGGAGACTTTGGACAACTCTCTATTTATGTAAAAAAACGAAAGAAAAGCAAGTCACACGTGTAGTAGTATTAAAAACTTCCACCCCACCCACTGATTCTCCTTCTTCTGCTGCTTCTTCCTGAAACATTTCTTCTTATGCAGATCGGTCACAAAGCCTCTTCCAAACTTCTCTTTTCTTTCACAACTCACATTTTTTTCCATCTCTGATCCATAATTCAAAATTGTTAGATTTTTGCTTTTGCTCTTTCTAAATATGTTTGATACACAATAACGCAATTTTGAGCATTTTTATATCCCGTCCAAAATTTCTTCCTTGATGTTTCTTTTCTTGGTTTGCACGCTTACTATATATGTGAAAACATCCACTTCTTTAATAATTTTTCCATTATTTCACTTTATGTTAAGCTCATTTCCATGCCTGTGTCTTCAGTTGCCCTGGTAAGAGCACACTTTCTTATCGAATTCCTCTATCTTTTCTAAACCATTCTTCTCTTTTCCTATCTATTATAACACACTGCAAGCAGTTTTTTAAAATGTTTCTGATTCTGGGCAGCATACAAATAATGTGAGTTTAATTACATCGAAAATTAATGATCAGTGGAAATCAACTAAGGTTACTGATAAGCTGTTAAAGGTACTAGTCACTTTTCGAGAGAGATTTCGATTGGAAATTGAAAGAATAGTTCAACTCCATAGATTTGTTAATGAATATAAAGGGTTTTATGCAAGACTGTACTCAAAATTGTCAAAAGTGACAGCAAATAAACAGTTATAAATCTCCAGTGAAATGTCAATGCCTGTTTCAAGTGGTCAGTTTTGGCAGAACTGCATCCTGTAAATAAGCAAGCAAAAGTGTCTAAATATCAGGTGGTTATAATTAAACTGACGGTGTTAAGAGTGCTGCAGTGCAGGTTGTATACATCGCAGGAAACTGAAACATCGTAGGTATGGTCATTAATCGATGCTCTCAAGGTGTATGCTGAAAAATATTGTAGTTCCACCTCCTGTTACGAGGTGAAAATATGGCGTTGCAAGCCCTCAGAATGTGTTGTGAGTGCAGGATATGGGAAGGAACAATAAAACGCACAGAAACGGTGGTTCTACTGCATTTGTTAGGATATGTCAGCAAGCTACATGTGTTCAGTATGATTTCCCGACAGTAATGTCCTGCATTCGTAACATGGCACAGTTCACAGTTACTCACAGCATATCCTGTGTAATCAGAGTAATATTTTGTCGTATGCTATAATTCAGATCAGGAAGAGTCGGGATACATCCCTAATAGACACGACTTTTCAGATATTCCCACAGCCAGAAGTCACACGGATTTAGGTCGGGTGATCTGGTAGGCCATACATCTTGAAATTGCCTAGAGATGACGTGGTCGTTACCAAAGATCTCTCGATACAAATCTGCCACCTGGCAAGTGACATGTGATGTAGAACCCTCTTTCATGAAAATAGTGGCGTGGACACAGTTGCGTTCCTGCATAGCTGGAATTACATGGTTCACAGTGAGGTCCTTATAACATTCAGATGTCACTGTAAACCTAACAGCACCGCGATATGTCATCTCCCTGAACAAAAGCAGACCGAGAATGAAGGCGCCTGTGAAACAACACCATACAGATACATACTCTGAGAGCAGTGGATGTTGCTGCACAACATGTGACCGAGTAGAGCTCCATACCCGACAGTCTGAGCATTCACGACACTGTGCAGAATAAAATGTGCCTCTTTTGTCCAAAGAATATTCTGCAGCCACATGTAAGCCATTGCCATGTGTGCCAAAAAACGACGGGAAAAGTCACGGTGTTGTAATCTGTTTCGGGGCTTCATTTGGTGCACATTCTGAATCTTGTAGGGGTACCAGTGCAAAATGCGCCTCAGAATCTTTTGAACTGTTAACTAAGTGTGAGACAATTACCATGACCAGAGGATGTAGAATATGAAGCACTTGCTACACGATCAGCTATACATACAGGAACTTGATGGACAACTGCCATGAGAATGGGCTGCCTCCGTTTGCCCACAGCATCACATAATTCACCCGTTTCTTCAAATTTCTTGATCATATTCTTTAGCCCATTAGTTGACATGGGGCTTCTTCGCAGCTGAGCCGCGCGGGGTAGCCGCGCGGTCTTTGGCGCCTTGCCACGGTTCGAGCGTCTCCCTCTGTCGGAGGTTCGAGTCCTCCCTCGGGCATGGATGTATGTGTTGTCCTTAGCGTAAGTTATTTTAAGTTAGATTAAGCAGCGTGTAAGCCTAGGGGCCAATGGAAATGGGAGTTCCCATTCGGGAAGTTCGTCCGCCAAGTGCAGGTCTTACTGTGTGCGACGCCACATTGGGCGACCTGCGCGTCGACAATAGGACTGAAATGGTGATGAGGACAGCACAACACCCAGTCCCTGAGGGGAGAAAATCTCCCTCCCCAGCTGGGAATCGAACCCAGGCCTCCGTACATGGCAATCAAACGCACTGACCATTCAGCTAATGGGGTGGACGAGGGGCCGATGACCTCAGCAGTTTGGTCCCATGGGAACTTACCACCACTCTATTTGTAGCTGTTTCTGAAGGCGATATTCTCACCGTTCTGAAAAAACAACATCATAAGAAGTGCACGATTTTTCTTCTCAATAGCCATTGGATTTCGTACGGAAAACTTCAACCATCTTCACCGTTTACAACAACAGAGAACAGAATTCGATTTTTATGTTTCAGTACTTAAAGAATAGTTATTCTAATGTTCTTGCCTCATTTACGGTTTTGAGTTCTCTGCCCCTCCCCAACTGGGATCAGATCGCGGGAAACAAAGAACCAAGGAGAAGAAAACCAACGAAGCGAGCGACGTCATCAAGTGTTCTACACATTTAATCTTCTGCCTCAAAATTGTATATATAGTAACGTGTTCACGAGTCATAGCCATGCTACCTCAAATTTTACACACTTTTCACTATTTACGCACATAAAAAGGTCCGTGCGTAGAGTGTTCACAATTGTTCTATCCACACACAATCTCTCACACACACACACACACATATATATATATATATATATATATATATATATATATATATATATATATATATATAAAATATATACTCCTGGAAATGGAAAAAAGAACACATTGACACCGGTGTGTCAGACCCACCATACTTGCTCCGGACACTGCGAGAGGGCTGTACAAGCAATGATCACACGCACGGCACAGCGGACACACCAGGAACCGCGGTGTTGGCCGTCGAATGGCGCTAGCTGCGCAGCATTTGTGCACCGCCGCCGTCAGTGTCAGCCAGTTTGCCGTGGCATACGGAGCTCCATCGCAGTCTTTAACACTGGTAGCACGCCGCGACAGCGTGGACGTGAACCGTATGTGCAGTTGACGGACTTTGAGCGAGGGCGTATAGTGGGCATGCGGGAGGCCGGGTGGACGTACCGCCGAATTGCTCAACACGTGGGGCGTGAGGTCTCCACAGTACATCGATGTTGTCGCCAGTGGTCGGCGGAAGGTGCACGTGCCCGTCGACCTGGGACCGGACCGCAGCGACGCACGGATGCACGCCAAGACCGTAGGATCCTACACAGTGCCGTAGGGGACCGCACCGCCACTTCCCAGCAAATTAGGGACACTGTTGCTCCTGGGGTATCGGCGAGGACCATTCGCAACCGTCTCCATGAAGCTGGGCTACGGTCCCGCACACCGTTAGGCCGTCTTCCACTCACGCCCCAACATCGTGCAGCCCGCCTCCAGTGGTGTCGCGACAGGCGTGAATGGAGGGACGAATGGAGACGTGTCGTCTTCAGCGATGAGAGTCGCTTCTGCCTTGGTGCCAATGATGGTCGTATGCGTGTTTGGCGCCGTGCAGGTGAGCGCCACAATCAGGACTGCATACGACCGAGGCACACAGGGCCAACACCCGGCATCATGGTGTGGGGAGCGATCTCCTACACTGGCCGTACACCACTGGTGATCGTCGAGGGGACACTGAATAGTGCACGGTACATCCAAACCGTCATCGAACCCATCGTTCTACCATTCCTAGACCGGCAAGGGAACTTGCTGTTCCAACAGGACAATGCACGTCCGCATGTATCCCGTGCCACCCAACGTGCTCTAGAAGGTGTAAGTCAACTACTCTGGCCAGCAAGATCTCCGGATCTGTCCCCCATTGAGCATGTTAGGGACTGGATGAAGCGTCGTCTCACGCGGTCTGCACGTCCAGCACGAACGCTGGTCCATCTGAGGCGCCAGGTTGAAATGGCATGGCAAGCCGTTCCACAGGACTACATCCAGCATCTCTACGATCGTCTCCATGGGAGAATAGCAGCCTGCATTGCTGCGAAAGGTGGATATACACTGTACTAGTGCCGACATTGTGCATGCTCTGTTGCCTGTGTCTATGTGCCTGTGGTTCTGTCAGTGTGATCATGTGATGTATCTGACCCCAGGAATGTGTCAATAAAGTTTCCCCTTCCTGGGACAATGAATTCACGGTGTTCTTATTTCAATTTCCAGGAGTATATATATATATATATATATATATATATATATATATATATATATATATATATATATATATATATATATATTTCGTAGTTCAACGGATTGTACTACTTTGTTTTCAGTATTTACGATAGTTTTTCGTATTATACTGAATGCAGTTACAGCCGTAATTTTCTTATGGAATCTAACGGCCTGATACGTAAAAGTAATTCCCGTTTTTTCTTTATTCTTATGCATGGAACAACACTGGTATTAATTCTAATACTTCAGACACCATTCTTTTGTTGTCACACGCGATAAATAATCACGCGAGCACGAATCGGAATGACAAACAAACCAAAACAACGAAAAAACCAGCGCTCAAGAGAGAGAGATCAGGAACTAGAAATTAGGTTGAAACACTCATTGAACAATTAATTGCTCACACGGCATGGAGCACTATGACATTGTGCTACCAGCATTCTATGAAACTAGAAACTTAACTATACAAGTGGTAGTAACATCATTTGGTTCTTTTATCCTCTAAGTAAAAGATTATATGGCATAAGTTACGTCACACTTAACATGTAAGTAGGCTGTTTAGGTTTTTCTATTGGTAACGCCACCTCTGTATGAAAATCACTGGCTGTGCTGTGTGCAGTCTGCGGCTGCTTTGCATTGTTGTAATACTCGCCATTGTAGTGTTGGGCAGCGGCAGCTGGATGTGAACAGCGCGTAGCGTTGCGCAGTTGGAGGTGAGCCGCCAGCAGTGGTGGATGTGGGGAGAGAGATGGCGGAGTTTTGAAATTTGTCATGAACTGCTATATTTATATATGATGATATCAAGGTAAATACATTGTTTGTTCTCTATTAATATCTTTCATTTGCTAACTATCCCTATCAGTAGTTAGTGCCTTCCGTAGTTTGAATCTTTTATTTAGCTGGCAGTAGTGGCACTCGCTGTATTGCAGTAGCTTGAGCAGCGAAGATTTTTGTGAGGTAAGTGATTTGTGAAAGGTATAGTTTAATGTTAGTCAGGGCCATTCTTTTGTAGGGAATTTTGAAAGTCAGATTGCGTTGCGCTAAAAATATTGTGTGTCAGGTTAAGCACAGTCATGTATAATTGGTCAAAGGGGACGTTTCATAAACAGAATATTAAAAAATTTTTATTCATTGCAGCAACTAGGCTTAAAACTATTGTTAATGGGCGGCTGGAGTGGCGGTGCTAGGCGCTACAGTCTGGAAACGCGCGACCGCTACGGTCGCAGGTTCGAATCCTGCCTCGGGCATGGTTGTGTGTGATATCCTTTGGTTAGTTAGGTTTAAGTAGTTCTAAGTTCTAGGGGACTGATGACCTCAGAAGTTAGGTCCCGTAGTGCTCGGAGCCATTTGAACCATTTTTTTGAACTAATGATAATGGCTTGTCATTTCTCTTATATTACACCTCGTGTGGACAAGTGTATTTCTATGTACTGTTTTAGTCAAATATGAGTAGGAAATACTTAACTTACACCACATATACTTCTTTGTACAATCTCATGGCGTGCCACGAGGGCAGTGTCTTTCCTTTAACGCAGTTCTTGCTTTTAAAGATGTCCAGCCCAAATCCTGTATCATTTCTGTGACACTCTCACCCATATTTCGCGATAATACAAAACGTGCTGCCTTTCTTTGAACTTTTTCGGTGTACTCTGTCAGTCCTATCTGGTAAGGATCCCACACCGCGCAGCAGCATTCTAAAAGAGGACGGACAAGCGTAGTGTAGGCAGTCTCCTTAGTAGGTCTGTTATATTTTCTAAGTATCCTGCCAATAAAACGCAGTCTTTGGTTAGCCTTCCCCAGAACATTTTCTATGTGTTTCTTCCAATTTAAGTTGTTCGTAATTGTAATATCTAGGTGTTTAGTTGAATTTACGGCTTTTAGATTAGATTGATTTATCGTGTAACTGAAGTTTAACGAGTTCCTTTTAGCACTCATGTGGATGACCTCACACTTTTCGATATTTGGGGTCAACTGCCACTTTTCGCAGCATTCAGATATCTTTTCTAAATCGTTTTGCTGTTTGTTTTGATCTTCTGATGACTTTGTTAGTCGATAAACGACAGCGTCATCTACAATCAACCGAAGACGGCTGCTCACATTGTCTCCCACGTCGTTTATAGAGATAAGGAACAGCAAAGGGTCTATAACACTACCTTGGGGAACGCCAGAAATCACTTCTGTTTTACTCGATGACTTTCCGTCAATTACTACGGACTGTGACCTCTCTGACAGGAAATCACAAATCCAGTCACATAACTGAGACGATATTCCATAAGCACGCAATTACACTACGAGCCGCTTGTATGGTACAGTGTCAAAAGCCTTCCGCAAATCCAGAAATGCGGAATCGATCTGGAGTAAGCACAAGTAAAGACGTAACTGGTTTGCTCCTATGGGACGCTGTTTAGAAGAGCAAGTACTCAGTAGTAAACGTTAGATATCGTCGCAATATGGGTTTTCTCGTCCGGGATATAAATATAATCCCTTTAAAATTGCAATTGTAATCTTCTTTACAATATTCTGTAATCCAGGTCCGAAATCTACTGCGTGATAACCAGTTTGCATGGGGGCTTCGAGCATAAGATTTTGCAGCAGTTGCTTGCCTGAGAATTGGTAGCAAAAGTTCAGTGCGCCGAACTTCAAGAAAGAAGACGGTAAACTCATCCTGGTGGCCTTCGAACCACACACAAATACTGCAAGCTGTGTGAGACGTTGCATTATCTTGCTGGTAGTGCCATCGTGCCAAAAGAAAATAAACTGCATGGAGGATGTACTAGTCTCCAAGTACACACACACACACACACACACACACACACACACACACACACACACACACACACACACACATATATATGTATGTATATATATATATATATATATATATATATATATATATATATATACTTGTTTTCATCCATTGTGCCTTGCAGAATGATGAGGTCAACCAGGAAATGTCACGAAACATTACCCAGACCATAATGCTCCCTCCTCCACCCAAGACCATTCTGGCGGTCCAATGGACATCTGTCCGACGAAGCACAAATCGCGATTCATCTGAAAAGGCCACCTGTGGACAGTGGATGTCCAGATGCGGTACTGGCGTGCAGATTCCAGCCTTCGACGCTGTTGAACAGCAGTCACTATGGGTGCATGGACCACACACCTGCTGTGGATGCTCATATGCAGCAACGTTCGCTGGACGGCCGTTGAGGAGACGTTGTTGGTAGCCCCTTGGTTCATCTGGGCTGTCAGTTGCTCAACAGTGGCATGTCTGTGCCCTTACAGGTGTCCGCAACTGTTGTTCACTCCTATTATCCATGGCCCGTGGTGCAACACAGTTGCCTCGTTGCAGGTTTTGGATAGAGCCATTTTGTCACACCCAGTGTGCTTTAACCACGGCGGCACATGAACAGTTTACAAACTAAGCCGTTTCGAAAATGCTTCCACTCATGGCCTGAAATCCAATGATCGTGCCTCTTTGGATGCCAGATAACTCGCCCCGTTTCCGCACTACAACGATTGCACTGTACACCGCGTCGCACTAACACGGTTTATGTACCCACCATTATTAGTGCTGCCACCTGCCGTCTGTGAGTGGTTACTGCACTTTGACATCGAACATAGGCGGTGGACACATTCATGTGACTGGACCGTCTATAAGCCATTTTCGAAGATTGGGGCCATAATGCGCCAAGAGGGGAGACCCAGCACAAAATTCCGAATTGTCAATTTGCTTAAATGTTTGCCAAGCTCCCTCTAAAAGTATGCGTCAAACTTGAAATCAGATGAACTCAGGGTAGTGAGATGATATTTCCCTGACGATCGCAAGTTTAATTTACTGGGTGACAATTATTGAACTGTATGGAAAAAAACGTAAATCAGGTACAAACTAAGGCGTGCACACAATTTATTCAACATGAAGACGTCGCTACATATATTTGGATTTAGGTTATGACATGTTCGATATGCCTGTCATAATTGGCGATGATGTGGCGCAGACGAATAGCGAAATTCTGCACGACCTGCTGAAGTGTCGGAACATCGATGCTGTCGATGACCTCCTGAATGGCTGTTTACAACTCAGCAATGATTTTGGGGTTATTGCCTTTGTCTTTAACATAGCCCCACAAAAAGGAGTCGCACGTGTTGAGATCCGGAGAATAATGAGGGCCAGTGGAGGTCCTTGCTAGTGGCCTCCGTGTACTCCAGAGGCAGAAAGCGGCCCCCAAATTGCTCCTCAGGACGTCAAACACTCTCCCGCTTCGATGGGATCCAGCTCCGTCCTGCATGAACCACATCTTGTCGAAATCACGGACACTTTGGATAATGGGGACGAAATCATCCTCCAAAACCTTCATGTACCGTTCGCCAGTCACCGTGCCATCAAGGTTCAAATGGTTCAAATGGCTCTGAGCACTATGGGACTTGTCATCTGAGGTCATCAGTCCTTAGAACTACTTAAACCTAACTAACCTAAGGACATCACACACATCCATGCCCGAGGCATGATTCGAACCTGCGACCGTAGCGGTCGCGCGGGTCCAGACTGTAGTGCCATCAAGGGATATACCACCCATTATTCTGTGACTGGACACTGCACACCACAGTCAACCGATTCTTAGCCCCCCAAATGCGCCAGTTTTGCGTATTGAAGAAACCATGAAAATGAAAATGGGCTTTGTCGCTAAACCAAACCATGCATGCGTATACTAATTCCGTTCATGCCCCGCGGCCAACTGTGTAGTTAAAACTTCCTCACGCAAACAGTTCAGAAATTTTGACGATTTTATTTCGTATAGTTCAATAATTGCCACCCTGTAATTAATAAGAAGGGATACTTTTTTGTACGAATATGCGAACAATTAATCGTTCATACTGGAAAACAATGCACTCCAACTGGCAACAGGTTAAACGATAAGAGAAGGTGAGTACCAAAGAACCTGCAGTGTGTGGAATTTATTAGGTGTAAAGCACTCTGAGAGTACTGTATTTTGAATTATAATTAAAAATTTACGTGCGACTATTTGGTGCGGTATTCAAAAACCTCAAACATATGAACTACATCCTGCCCATTACGTTACATCACGTGATATAGCCTCGGACGCACTGCAGAAAATTACTAGAGTAGATTTACACCTAATTACTAATACTGAACTACTTCAGTGTATTAAAAGAAGCTGTTCACTGTTCATTTAGACAAGCTGTTGCAAACAACAGATTCATAGCCAGTTACGATAACAAGACACAGATTTTAAATCACGTCGGTAAGTAACACAACACATTTTTTATCGCGGTCATTTTCGGTTTAAAAATGCGGAATTTGTTGTGGGGCATTAAGGATTTCCCCCGCTTCAGACCTTTTAGTTCCATGAAGTTCCGATAGGCGGCGGCGCTATACGTAGCCTTCAAAATGGCGTCTGTAACGAAGGTGTTTCGAAGCAGAGAGCTCTCATTGAGTTGCTTTTTGCGGGAAACCAGAGCATCACAGATATTCGTAGGTGCTTTCAGAATACCTACGGAGACCAGGCAGTGAACAAACGTACGGTGATCCGTTAGACGAGGCGTCTGTCATCATCGCAACAAGGTCGCACAAACCTGCCCGATCTCCCTTGTGGCGTCTGGCCACACGCAGCTATGCAATGTTGGAAAGTGCGGACATTCTCATTCGAGAAAACCGACGGATCACAATCAAACAACTCGCTGCTCAACTGGATGTCTCTGTTAGTAGTGCGACACACTCGTCCACGGGTTGGGGCACTTAAAGGTGTGTGGTCACTGGGCTCCTCACTGCGTACACAAGATCGTAAAGAACAACCAAGGACTATCTGTACGGAATTGCTTGCGCGTTACGATGTTGATCGTGACAATTTTTTGGCAACATTGTCATAGGCGATGAAACATGGGTTCATCACTTCGAATCGGAAACAAAACGGCAATCCATGGAGTAGCGCCATACCACTAATCCTCCGAAGAAAAGCTTCAAAGTCTCACTCTCACAAGGTAAAGTCATGGCAGGACGATCCATTTGTTGTGGGTACCTTCCCACTCTGGTATCCTCTATAATGATGAAGTTGATGCATTAGACAAACAAGCGGCAACCTTAGGCACCGTCCCGGATCTGCACCTTCCTTATACAGACTACTTACGTGAAGTCAAGGATCACGAAAGACAACAATGGCAGGAAATGTGGAACGTTTCTCAGCAGACAAGAGGCGGTTATTACGCAGTGCTACAACCTCAGATTCCTTCACAGCCGTGGTTCATGAGGACACATCTGGACCGATCCACGATTTCTACCATCATAAGACTCCGCTTCAATCATGCCTCTTTCCCACAACATCTACATCGGATCAACGTTTACAGTCCACCAGCATGTGAGTGTGATCCTGAGTCAGAAGCTGATGTCAACCACATCTTATTTATGTGCCCCAAATTTGACCGTGAACGGTTGGTCTTTCTGAAGACATTGCTGAGTATGGGCTACCATCTTCCTCAATCAGCTTCTTCTCTTTTGTGTACTAAAGACGTTCGTCTATATAAAGTGATAGTTAACTTCATCAAGAGTACTGGTCACAATCTGTAGGTTTTAATGGTGTACGTCAATTATAAATATGTCTTGCCGATGAAGATATTTCAGAATTGGTGTGAATTGTAAGCCAAGGCACTTTTAATTATTTTCCAATTCAATTCAATTCAATTTTTAAAACATTATGTACAAACCTGTAACAGTTAAGCTTTTTATTCTTGTTAATATGCATTTCTGTATTTGTTTATTCAATTATGTGTACATTGTCACTTTGTGTTGCCGATGGCTAAATTGAGATCACACTCAAAGGCCAAATTTAAAAAAAAAGTCATGGCAACGGTCTTTAGGACTCTGAAGGGGTTATTCTGTTTTATGTCCTCCGCCATGGTGCAACGGTCAAATCTGCAGTGTATTGTGCTACACTCAGGAAACTGAAGAACCGACTTCAGCGTACTCGTCATCACAAAAATACAAATAAACTTCTCCTTCTCCATGACAACACAAAGCCTCACACAAGTCTGTACACCCGAGAGGAGCTCACAAAACTTTATTGAGCTGTTCTTCCTCATCTACTCTGCAGCCCAGATCTCGCACCTTCTGGGTTCTATCTGACTGACGCAATGGAGGATGCACTCCTCAGAAAGTACTACGTAGATGATGGGTAAATTATTGATGCAGCAAGACGTTTGCTCCGACGTCGGCCAGTAGAATGGTATCAAGCGGGCATAAAGGCCCCTCCAGTAAAGTGGCGTAAGTCCGTCGCATTGCATGGAGATTACTCGTATGTTGAAAAATAGGATGTTTTAGCCAAAAGAGTGGGAAGTAATATAGTGTACTGAAATCCTGAATAAAATTTGTAATTTTTCTTCTCAAAAATATTTGTCTGTTTATTTCCGAATATATAGCGACTTCCGAGTGAGTAGTTGGGCAGGAACCTAAGAGGACAGCTTAAATTGCTGCGAGTGAATCGAAGAGCAATAATATTCATATTGTTCCTCGTCACAAAGTCTATGGGCGATCATGCGGTCGTCGATATTGCGTGTGACGTCAAATTTATACGTTTGCGCAAATTGTTATGAGAAGAGCATTACCCTTTGTTTACTGACACCAGAGATGCAGTGTTCGACTGACAATGCTTCACACTTCACAGATATCAATCCTTTATCTTTGGTGCGTGCGTACTTTGTGACAGCATCAGTCCCATTATTTTATAGCAACACCTGTACATTAGTACAGATTACTGTCACCTACAACTAAGATCCAACCTTCCGTCATTCTTAGCCACCGCAGAAGAGAGATGACGGTGATTTCCATTCCACCAACATCCCTTTGCCAGCTGAAACTGTGTTGTCCACGGTATGTGACATTGCATCTGGTCTCAACCTGATAACATACAACATGCTGAAACAGTTTAGACAGTATCAAATGACTTCATTGTCCAACTTTTTAATGAAATTTGGTTGACGAGCATATTTACTGACTTAATTCCAATTTTAAAACACAGAATGAACCACTCTTTCCCTGGTAGTTACTGCAGCATCAATCTCACAACAGTGGAGGGAAGCCTGGCGGCCGGCCGAAGTGGTCGTGCGGTTAAAGGCGCTGCAGTCTGGAACCGCAAGACCGCTACGGTCGCAGGTTCGAATCCTGCCTCGGGCATGGATATTTGTGATGTCCTTAGGTTAGTTAGGTTTAACTAGTTCTAAGTTCTAGGGGACTAATGACCTCAGCAGTTGAGTCCCATAGTGCTCAGAGCCATTTTTTTTTAAGCCTGGCGCACATGAGTAGCTAGCAGGACAAGTGGAAAGGACATTTCCGCTGGCTGACTGTACACCCGTGTCAGGCTGTTTAGGCCTGCCTATGGCGGAGTGAGTACAGAAAGTAGAAGTAGCTCCTCTGCCAGAATCATTTCACTGCTTTGCGCACTGATCTCTGCCACTATTTTTCTTCATGGAAAGGTGGGGGGGGGGGGGGGGGGGAGGAAACCGCAGGTGATGTGGAGGGGTACTGGAAGTGGCATAGGCAGTGGCATTGGATCTACCTCTATCAGCTCCCATTACTGGTAGTTCTCGAGCCTCCTAGATGTATATGGCCAGAGGCCAAGGTGGAGGCCGTGCTGGTGGCTGGATGCAGCCTGGGGTGGGGCATCAGACTAATTACAGCTGTGTGTGTTTGCATTTTATCTAATCAGGAAGGAATAGAGAGAGAGAGAGAGAGAGAGAGAGAGAGAGAGAGAGAGAGAGAGAGAGAGAGAGACGATGTGGACTGCCATAACCAGAGGTGCAGGACCTATCAGTTCATATCCAGCTGCGACTTCCAACATCCGTTTTCCTCTATTGCCAACTATGATGCCTTTGCTCCCAGCCGGATGTGCGGGCCCATGCAGGAAAGCCTGCATGATAGCCCAAGTGGCTGCATCGGCCATGGGCCCTCTACGTTTGATGTAGCAGATCGAATAAAATACAAGGATTGTGCCTGAGTAGTGTTTCTCTGCACTGCATCTGCCGACAAGGATGGACTGGTAAGTGGCGAGAAAGCTGGTGAGTGCTTCCTCGGAAATGACTGCGGCAACAGTTTTGCGCATCTGCATTTTGAATGTTCTGACCAGCCGCTATTCCTCTGAATTTAACACCGGTTGGAATGGAGTGATGATCAGCTGCCAACTACTGTCACCTTGACAGAACGGTTGAAACACTGTTGCTGTAAACTGAAGATCAATGTCTGAGACGTTGGTGATGTGTGCCTCCTCTATAGCAAAGTAGTAGACAAGGCATGAATGACACCCAACATCGTTGTGGTAGTGATCCACGTGATGTACAGGAAGTTGCAGATAACATCAGCGGTATCAGTTATAAATTTCCCCATCTGAGTTGCTCAAGATGTAGTATCCTTATAGCTAATGTAGAGGGTAGAGGGCACAAACTGTAGAGAAAGATTGCATCCAACAAATAATTGAGGACATAGGTTGCAACTGCTACTCTTACATGAGAAGGTTGGCACAGGAGAGGAATTTGTGGTGGGCAGCATCAAACCAGTCAGAAGGCTGATGACTAAAAAAAAATTAATTCCACAAGCAAAAGTTAAAAAGTTACATGCCGGTCCAGTGGTAAATGGATTGGCAGATTACAATGCACAGTTAGTCACATTATATAACTTCAGTCTATGTATGGTTTGGAAACACTAAGAAAATAGTGGGGCTAACCTACTGAACATTTTAAAGAGAGTTTAAAAAATGTTGACTGGGGTATAGTTTACGAAGAGCCCAATGTTAAGTGTAAATTCAACACGTCTTAATGAGTTCACGTCCATTTTTGAAAGTAGGTTTTCCAAAAATGTAATTAAACGTAATAATGGCAAGTCATTAAAGGAACCTTGGATCACTACAGGTATCAGAGTCTCTTCACAACGAAAAAAGGACTCGCACAAAATAGCCAGAACAAGTAATGATCCAGAAATACTATTTTATAATAAATAGTACTGTAACAAATTAAGAAGCCGTAAAAAAAAATCCAGGAGTATGAACATCTTCTCTGAAGTAGACAGATGAGAATAAAATAAAGTCAGAATGGAATATTGCTAAAAGAGAGGTTGGGGAAGAAGCCATAGAAGATGACATTATTTCTGTTAAAGAGAAATGGAGCATTGTAAAGGGCAGTTAATGTGTAGGCGATATTTTAATAAAAACTTTTTAAAAATGGATGAGAAAATTGTTGCTAATATTTCAGAGGAGAAGAAAAACGGTACACTGAAAAAGATATACACAGGACACTTAGTGAAACAAAAATTAGTCACACATCGCCATCTGAAATAAAAAGATCATCATGACTCAAAAAGGCAAAAGCTCCTGTGGGGTTTATTATATGTCCAATAAGACAGTAAAATGTTGTGGTCCTGCAATATGTAATGTTGTTAGACTCCTATCATGAAATCAGCGTGTTTTCCAACAATGACCGACAGACTGACATACAGCCTCTCCATAAAAAGGGTGGCTCCATAGATGTCAATAACTACTGCCCATTGTCACTCCTTACATCATTTTCTAAAATTTGAGTCGGCTATTTAGATATTTGCTGAGCATAAACGGGTAATTAAATCTTTAAATGATAAAATATCACCAGTTACAATCTTCTATGACTGCGCAAAGGCATTTGGTTGTTCTAATAATTTTCGGGTGTGCAGTCTGATTCCTTCCACATTCTGCCACAACATTTGGTTGTGTTGTCAAAATGTTCCATTGGAGAAGTTAAGTTTTTATTTAAGGAACAGAATGCATAAATTTACCCTCAGCAGCTCAAGTAACACAGCGAATTACGCATGAGGAGAAATTACAAAGGAAGTCTTAAAGGATTTGATCATTGGCCACTATTGTTCTTGAAATACGTTAATGACCTGCCATTTTAATCGAATCAGGAGGCAAAGTTAGTCCTGTTTGCGAATGATGCAAGCGTTGTTCCGAAGCTGAACAAAGAAGAGAACAGAGTAAAGTAACTAAAGTTACTAATGTTTTCCCCCAAATGTGATAGCTTTAAACTTCGAAAAACAGCTGCTTATCTACACTCATGCTTATAAATTAAGGATAACTGCAGAATGTGGTGCCACACAACGTGGCACTTCACAAAACTGGCGCTAATAGCACAGGCACATAGTGAACACATACGACACAGATCTGTAAGCCCAGGGTATTGGTGATAGGTTGAGAAAACCGTCCCGAAACACATGTGTTACAAAACACCACTGTTTCCTGCGCATGAACCCCAACATCAATATGGGATGTGATCACCATGCACACGTACACAGACCGCACAACGGGTTGGCATACTCTGGATCAGGTGGTCGAGCAGCTGCTGGGGTACAGCCTCCCATTCTTGCACCAGTGCCTGTCAGATCCCCTGAAGTGTTTGAAGACATGCAGCAACACGTCGACCGAGAGCATCCCAGACGTGTTCGGTGGGGTTTAGGTCTGGAAAACAGGCAGGCCACTCCATTCGCCTGATATCTTCTGTTTCAAGGTACTCCTCTACGATGGCAGCTCGGTGGGGCCATGCGTTATTATCCATCAGGAGGAAGGTGGGACCCACTGCACCCCTGAAAAGGCGGACATACTGGTCCAAAATGACGTCCTGATACACCTGACATGTTACAGTTCCTCTGCCAAAGACATACAGGGGTGTGCATGCACCAATAATAATCCCACCCCACACCACCAAACCACGACCTCCATACAGGTCCCTTTCAAGGACATTAAGGGGTTGGTATCTGGGTCCTGGTTCACGCCAGATGAAATCCTGGCTCCAGTGAATTCGACATGGACTCCTTCATCGACCCGCAAGTCGCCCAAGATGGCGTTAATTGAGAAGACTTGCAACTCGCGGGCAAACTACCCCAGGGGGAGGACTCCCAGCCATCGATACCAAACGATCATTTTATTTCACTAGCAGCCTCGACACTGGATCAATACACGCGAAACACGCTAATGAGTTCATTCTGGAGGTACCCCAGTCAGTGGCGGATTTAAAAATGTTGCGCCCCTGGGCACACCATATTATATGCGCCCCCTCCCCTCCTCCAAAAAAAACATGTTTTAAATAATAAGTATTACCCGATCACTTCACAATTGCCGTTTTGGTTGAGAGCGCTGTGAGCTGTTTCTGTACTCTGCTATTCGTTGCTCTGAAGGACGCGTCAGCGATCCAGTCGCGCTCAATCAAAATGTAATATTGTTCCTGAACTGTACTTGGTGTACGGCAGCGGATAAAACAAACTTAAAACTGCATTGTGTTAACTCACTCTCCTGTCGAAAGACAACAGAAACGAACACACGGAAAATAACTTCTTTTATGGCCTAAAAATTCAGCAGTGCGTTTAGGAGACAATGAATTTTTGGAGTACATTCACTTTTAATATGTTCTTTTACACGAAACCATTGAAAATGAAACTAAAAAAGTTGTGTTACGGTCTAAAAATTGAAGCGAACGTGTCATACATTAGAAATTAATATGTAGTTTTAGAGAGATGCGTTCAAAATTAAATTTAAACTGTCTTTTTACGATCTAATAACTTAAATGTGTAGCAGATAAATAAACACGTTCGGTATTAATACGTGAATCTATAGGAAAGCGTAAGAAATGTAAATGAAATAGAGATTTCGGTGCACGAACTAATAACTAAATACAGACGAACAAACACAGCCAGACGAACAAACACAGAACTGGATTTGCTATTACATAATTTTAAAGACTAGTGTGGAAAATATAATCTAATAGTTAACGTGAAAAGCATTAGTGTCTGTGTAGCTATACGCTGCATAATAAGTGTACACAATACCTTTAATCCATGTGAGGGCTGAACAGTTTTGTACTGCAGCTACTGCTCTCACCATAGCTCTTTCTAATGGTATTAGCAAAGCATTTACGTATTCATCAATAGAACTGAACTACGTTATTTATTAACGCTTTTTCATCTGAGCGTACTCTCCGACAACGTATATTTCCGCAATAACTATACATTTAGACGGACGCCAAGAATACGCATCACTTGTAATATACTACAGTAATATACTTGAGTGTACAGCGCCGAGCAGCCTGGGTCATTCGCGTATTGTTTAGTATTGTCGGCGCATTCGGTCACGTCTGCACGTAAACGAGGTTTAGTTCCGCGTTCTGCCATCGGCAATTGTAAAATAAACAGTTAATACGTAGTCTATAAATCCAATGAATGTGCTCAAAGTTTTAACAAAAATCACATTACAATCTTAAATTTTTAAAACTAATATGAATAAATAAACAAACTCACCAGTCGGTAAAGTTTACGTCTGGCTTTGACGGCAGAAAACTCGTTGATCGTATCTTCATAGTTAATACGGTTATCAGTTAGGAGGTCGGCTTCATTGTGAAGAATGGACAAGGCGTTCAATCTCTCCTCAGACAACGTAGAACGTAGGTACGATTTCAGTCATTTGAAAGCCGAAAACGAGCGTTCTGCTGAACGATTTGTAAGTGCCATACATAGAAATGTTCTAAGAGCACTGTCAACATTCGGAAACATGGACTGTAACCTCTCTTTTCGTAAAAATTTAGTCATTTCGACTGGTATTCCACTAATCTCGGAAGATTTCAAAAGTTCCGCGAAATGCACATATTCACTAGGGAAGGAAGGCTCTAAATCAGTGTCATATGATGCTTGGAGTTTTGGTGCACGTTCGTCAGGTGAACTGTTCTTAAGATTACTGAAAACTGTGAAGGAGTGCAACAGTGTTTTATAGCTTTCCTTCCTCCTCACTAATTTCGGCATACAAGTTGTCGAGTACTGAGAGAAATGTTTCGACTCTAAATTTTTCCCTTCCAGTCAGAAAAACTTCTTCAGAGTCCGCTTCTTTGTCATCAAGAAGGTAGCGTTTCCGTGATCTTTTGTAGGTGCATTCATAGGCTATATCAGTTACAATCTCCATGGATTTATTTTCATAATTGTCGAACATACCACGAACAGATGCAATAAATCCAACAAGTGATTCATATAATACATGCACTATTTTAGTATCAGTATTTACACTTTGCAATTTCAGATTTACACTTTAAATCTCTGGAGTATGTCCTTCCAAACTGTCATCATGAATACTGTTTCTAGTCTGCGGAGTTGATTCAATAAAGCCGAAGCCTCATATCGCACAAGTGGTTTTCACACGTATTATTGGCAATATGTGTGAGGGCATTCATAACGTCCTCCCAGTTTTCATATAGACTTACACACGCTTCCTCTCTTGCTGACCAACGTGTTTTGATAAACTTTTTATCCCAGTGCTGTGTAGAAGCAGAGAAAAAATTACAAAGGTTTTGCACTATATTGAAAAATAAACATGCTTCCCTACAACAGTTTGCAGCACTAGTGCCGACTAAATTCAAGGAATGTGCTGCACAAGACACATAATGCGCTTTCGGATTCCGTTCCTTAACGCGTTCCTGCAAAGCAGTATAGGTTCCTGACATATTGCTTGCTTGTCATATGACTGGCCTCTACAGTCAGTAATATCAATGGAATTTGTAGACAGGACTTTTAGTACGGCCTCGGCTAAGTTTTCGGACTTGTGTCCCGGGTTTGGTAAAAACAGAAGGAAACGTTCAATACGTTCACCATTCTCGTTCACATATCTTAATATGAAAGATAATTGATCAATATGTGAAATGTTCGCAGCAGAATCTACTATTATAGAGAAATATTTGGCCTGTTTTATTTCACTTATGATAATTCTTTTTATTCGTTCAGAAAGAAGCTCTATTATGTCATCACAGATCGTTGAAGAAAGATAACTTGTATGTCCCTGCTCTGGATTTCCATATAGTTCAATGTGCACTGCGAGAAAAGGATCAAACTCGGCTATAAGTCCAAGAGGCATCAAACACTCCTGGAAATTGAAATAAGAACACTGTGAATTCATTGTCCCAGGAAGGGGAAACTTTATTGACACATTCCTGGGGTCAGATACATCACATGATCACACTGACAGAACCACAGGCACATAGACACAGGCAACAGAGCATGCACAATGTCGGCACTAGTACAGTGTATATCCACCTTTCGCAGCAATGCAGGCTGCTATTCTCCCATGGAGACGATCGTAGAGATGCTGGATATAGTCCTGTGGAACGGCTTGACATGCCATTTCCACCTGGCGCCTCAGTTGGACCAGCGTTCGTGCTGGACGTGCAGACCGCGTGAGACGACGCTTCATCCAGTCCCTAACATGCTCAATGGGGGACAGATCCGGAGATCTTGCTGGCCAGGGTAGTTGACTTACACCTTCTAGAGCACGTTGGGTGGCACGGGATACATGCGGACGTGCATTGTCCTGTTGGAACAGCAAGTTCCATTGCCGGTCTAGGAATGGTAGAACGATGGGTTCGATGACGGTTTGGATGTACCGTGCACTATTCAGTATCCCCTCGACGATCACCAGTGGTGTACGGCCAGTGTAGGAGATCGCTACCCACACCATGATGCCGGGTGTTGGCCCTGTGTGCCTCGGTCGTATGCAGTCCTGATTGTGGCGCTCACCTGCACGACGCCAAACACGCATACGACCATCATTGGCACCAAGGCAGAAGCGACTCTCATCGCTGAAGACGACACGTCTCCATTCGTCCCTCCATTCACGCCTGTCGTGACACCACTGGAGGCGGGCTGCACGATGTTGGGGCGTGAGCGGAAGACGGCCTAACGGTGTGCGGGACCGTAGCCCAGCTTCATGGAGACGGTTGCGAATGGTCCTCGCCGATATCCCAGGAGCAACAGTGTCCCTAATTTGCTGGGAAGTGGCGGTGCGGTCCCCTACGGCACTGTGTAGGATCCTACGGTCTTGGCGTGCATCCGTGCGTCGCTGCGGTCCGGTCCCAGGTCGACGGGCACGTGCACCTTCCGCCGACCACTGGCGACAACATCGATGTACTGTGGAGACCTCACGCCCCACGTGTTGAGCAATTCGGCGGTACGTCCACCCGGCCTCCCGCATGCCCACTATACGCCCTCGCTCAAAGTCCGTCAACTGCACATACGGTTCACGTCCACGCTGTCGCGGCATACTACCAGTGTTAAAGACTGCGATGGAGCTCCGTATGCCACGGCAAACCGGCTGACACTGACGGCGGCGGTGCACAAATGCTGCGCAGCTAGCGCCATTCGACGGCCAACACCGCGGTTCCTGGTGTGTCCGCTGTGCCGTGCGTGTGATCATTGCTTGTACAGCCCTCTCGCAGTGTCCGGAGCAAGTATGGTGGGTCTGACACACCGGTGTCAATGTGTTCTTTTTTCCATTTCCAGGAGTGTAAATTGACCATTATGTAATGAATGGAATCTTTAAACGTCCACATCGGGGGAAGTCCACGAATTGTTAGCTTCTTCACTACTGCAAACACCCTTTTCAACACATTGAGCCAGTATATTTTTTATGTCTCAACAGATGACTCGAAATGGTTACATATTGTCCTAAGTGACTTTTTTCTTGTTAAGAGTGATAACTCAGAATTTTTGTGTTCAAGTGAATTCCCATGATGAGATAAAATATTAGAAATGTTTTTCCAATCTGCAATACCATTAGTAGCAATCGCGGCCTTACCTCCGAACAATTTACATGGTGCACAGAATTATACTAGAAAATCATGCAAAGTTGATTCGCCATTTAAAAGTTTACGGTAAAATACATTTTCGTTCAAATATATGGTTTTATCGCCTATTGATCTTCTTGAATTAGAAAAATCACCGTTACAATTTTTATTAATGCCACATTGTAAGAGAATGTCGGTGTTGATTCATTAACACACCATTCTGCAGGATCATCACTAATGACAGTATTTCTTTTTGTAATGTCTGACTCGACACTTAGTTTCACGTGAAACTCGAGACCAGGAACAATTTGCTTTTCTTCATTTTTAACTTTTGTTTCGTCTGTATTTACTTCTTTTACAACAGCTGCAGTGCCAGAAATATCATCCGTACTACTTGATCTCGAAGTCGAAGAGCAACATTTTTTTCGAAAAATTTATCTACTCTGCCAAATGTTTTTAGAACATTGGCGTCTCGTTCACGCCTTTCCTTCGATAATTTCCGATATACCGCCCCACTTCATTTTGCACGTTTGCTTTTTTCACTGTTACCCGTGTTAGGGCACTTAAAAAAATTGTCAACCAACAATCAAAACAAAGGAAAAAATTGTAAAAGAAAAGAAAGAAAGAAAGACTGTATCTAGTTCCAATCGTACTACACCGCACATGAGCACAAAGCTTTTTACTTTAAACACGGCACACGGGCACAAAGATTTTTCCTTTAAACATGTAGCGATGAACTCACCAACTCGGATTACTCGACGTAACTGTGCCATGGAAGGACGACAATGTAGAATAATTTAATTTCATTGGCGCCTGTTTCTCAGTTGGCAGTGAACAGTAGAAGCATACTGCCCACTGGAATTCGTCTCGTAAAGAAAACAGGACAGTCCCTTTTTTGGCTTCCGTTTCCCGCGTCGCCGGAATTTTAGGTGGGACGCAAATATGTTCTGAATATTCGTGAGCTGTCTTTCTAATTTAAAAAGCAAATAATTTTTGCCTTTTCTTGCAGTGAGGTGTGCTAGATCGACTCTTATCCCACTTATTCTTACAAAATTTTAGCGGTTTCTGTGGACAGAGAAGACAGACTACAAAGTTTAAGTAGTCTTGTTGGCAGTCGATGTGGTGTGTTGTCACTTGTGTGAACACTGCTGTTGTGTCTACATGCAAATGCACCTTTTGTTCCATTATAAAATAAAAATAACCTTTCCTCGAAGATAAAAACGTTAGTTAAGAAGTTTAATATAAAATTTGCAATACCACGTACTATTTGATTGCACAGAGTATGATTATCGTGCAGGCTGCAGCACAATATATGAGACAAACGAAAGTTGGTTTCTTCATCTTTTTTCGCCAAAAAAGTTACTAAGTAAATAAATAAATAAAACTATTAAACTGTTGTGAAGTGCATTTCACGCGTTATTAGATATTCTGCTTATGGTCTTTTCGTGTGAACATGTGTTTAAAAATATATAACGTTCCCGGTATCAACATGTTTTGTTAAACGGGTGTCATTAAATCAAAGCTCATATATTGAGGACCACAGAGCTTTCACGCTAATTACAGTAATGGAGGGTTGACTTGATACTTCTCCGTAATTTCTACAAGAAATTTAAGTAGAGTCGGGTTTTACATACTGAGGTCCACATATGTTACAGTATTTAAGAAACTGCTGATAAGTTTATCACAGCTTTTCAGGGGACCCGGCATTTTTACGGAAAAAATATGGTAGGGTTAAGCAGAAGCCGACAACATTCTCGGAATAATAACGTTTCAAACATTGTATTGTAGATTGCCGTCCTGACAGCTTACTTCAAAATATTTTGAACAATCATGAAGATGATACCAGACAGAAACTCAGAGTTAAATTTCCATTCAGTCACCAAGTAAACTATGTATATTTCCAAGCTTGTATTGTCGAATTTCGTTCTTAAGGCTTATTTAAACTAGCGAGTTGTTTAACAATATTTAAAAAAATTGTCGTTTGTAAGCGCAGTAATTTTAAAACCTGAAAGGTTAAAATGAGTACAGAGCAAAAAATGCTGCCCTCTTTAAGGTGCCGCCCCCTAGGCCTGTGCCTAGAGGGCCTGTATGTAAGGTATGCTTATTTGATCCGGCAGACACGTGAGGGCAGTTGAAGTTATTGCAAATACACTGAGTTCAAAAGATATTCATCTAACTATATATTTAAAAAAAACGGATGTCTGTGGCACACCGGAAGAAGTGAGTACAAAATCTGACGAGCCAGTCATGTGGAAAGTATCTCACTAAATCATTTTTGTTGAAAAACAAGGAACAAAATGTATTCATAGCGATAGCAATGATAACAAAATAGAAAACTTCATACGAAAGTTACTTCATAAAGTGTCAGCTGCGCGACTGCTACGGTCGCAGGTTAGAATCCTGCCTCGGGCATGGATGTGTGTGATGTCCTTAGGTTAGTTAGGTTTAAGTAGTTCTAAGTTCTAGGGGACTGATGACCACAGATGTTAAGTCCCATAGTGCTCAGAACCAAGTGTCAGCTCATCATCTGAATATACCTAAAATTTGGGCCCAGGGACGAAACTTTAATGCTGACCCATAGCACACACCTAGCATCAACCATCCGCAACCAAAGCCTGACACCTGTTGTTTTGAGTCGCGCCAGGATAGTGCAGTTTGTAACAAGGACTGTACAGGCATTGGGTGAAACTAACTTAAAGAAATCTGTTTATGTACTTCCATAAGCGGTGTGAAGACTCTTACGAGATTGCTAAAGTAGTAGTCGGCCTAGATCAACATTTCAGTCGTTAATAGAACACTTCCGAGTAACCAAAATATTGATAAACCAGCCACGTACTGGACACCCTCGCTCACTGACCGATGCAAACGTGAGGTTTCTCGGGAGGGAAAGCAAGAAAAATCCTAAAATCAGCGCTCCTGAGCTGGCTGGGTAGTTAGAGTCGATGGACAAGAAGGTATATGCCAACACAGTCAGAAAGAAGTACCGGGTAGCTCGTGAACCGGTGCGTGATCGATAGGTCGCACCACGGTCTCTAGTAGAACATCTTTGCCTTAGGAGGGCGTGATTCGCGCAGAGTTCGAAAGCGCAAGGGCAGTGACAGTGATACGGGAAAGGTGAAGTTGGAACCTGGTGGCGAATCAAGCAGTGTGCCAGCAGTTGACAGCTAATACAAGTTCGGCAGCCAACAGACAGGCTCTGAGCGTAGCGGCGAGATCAGACGGGTTCCTGGATTACCGCTACCTAATAAAGTGCTTACCTTATTCAAACACTGTTTTCCCCCCAAAACTTACCAAGGTTAGAGCAAAGTCTACAAAGAAGCCATTGATTACTCAACGAATAGGGGTATCTTGTAAAATAAAAAGAAAACTGTATCTGTCAATCCGAAACAGTTCAGATGTTGATGCTGTAGCACATTACAAGAAATACTGAAAAATATTTAAGACTGTAATACGGACATCAAAGCAAATATATTACAAGGAAGAGATAGTCATATCAGATAACAAAATAAAGACAATATGGGATATAGTGAGGAGACTGGTAGAGCCAGACATGAAGAGGGACAAATAGCTTTAAGAGTAAATGATACATTGGTGACAGACGTGTATAGTGTTGCAGAACTTTTCAACAAACATTTTATAACTGTTACTGACAAGATGGGGTTGTCAGGTTCTGTAGATGCTGCTATGGAATATCTCAGACCAGACATTTCAAGTAACTTCCATAACATGAATTTGACCCTCACTACCCCAGCAGAAATAACATCCATCATAAAATCATTAAAATCAAAAACATCTAGTGGGTATGATGAAATATCAACAAAGTTAATTAAAGAATGTGATTCTGAGTTAAGTAACATATTAAGCTAGCTGTGTAACCAGTCATTTATCAGTGGAATATTTCCTGAACAGTTGAAATATGCTGATGTTAAGCCACTGTTTAAGAAGGGAGATAAAGGAATGGCATCAAATTTCCGACCAATTTCACTTTTGCCAGCATTCTCAAATATTTTAGAAAAAGTAATGTACAATCGGCTTTATAACCATCTTATCTCAAATAACATACTGTCAAAGTCACAGTTCGGATTTCTAAAGGCTTCTGATATTGAGAAGGCTACCTACACTTACAGTGAAAATGTACTTAATTCATTAGACAAAAAATTGCAGGCAACTGGTATATTTCGTGATCTGTCAGAGGCATTTGACTGTGTAAATCACAGTATCCTTTTAAGTAAATTAGAATATTATAGTGTAACAGGAAATTCTGCAAAATGGTTCAAATCTGATATCTCTGGCAGGAAACAAAGGGTGTTATTAGGAAAGAGACATGTATCAAGCTATCACACATCATCAAACTGGGAACTAATTACATCTGGGGTCCCACAAGGTTCCATTTTAGGGCCCTTACTTTTTCTTGTGTATATCAATGACCTTTCATCAGTAACATTACCAGAAGCCAAGTTCGTTTTGTTTGCCGATGATACAAACATTGCAATAAATATCAAATCAAGTGTAGTCTTAGAAAGGTCAGCTAATAAAATATTTGTGGACATTAATCACTGATTCCTAACCAATTCTTTGCCACTAAACTTTGAAAAACACACTACATGCAGGTTAGAACTTCTAAGGTGTGTCCTACGAGTATATGCCTAACATATGATGACAAGCAGATAGAAGAAGTGGACAGTGTTAAATTCTTGGGATTACAGCTTGATAATAAATTCAACTGGGAGGAGCACACCACAGAACTGCTGAAGCATCTTAACAAATCTCTCTTTGCAATGAGAATTGTGTCAGACATATGGGATATAAAAATGAAAAAGCTGGCACACTATGCTTACTTTCATTCCATTATGTCATATGGGATTATTTTTTGGGGCAATTCATCAAGGCAAGCTAAAGTTTTTCGGCCACAAAAACGTGCAGTAAGAGTTATATGTGGTGTGAACTCAACAACATATTGCAGAAGCCTGTTCAGGGAACTAGGGATACTAACTAAGGCTTCCCAATATATTTATTCCTTAATGGAATTTGTCATTAAAAATATATCACTTTTTCAAACCAACAGCTTAATTCATGGTATCAATACTAGAAATAAGAATAATCTTCACAAGGATTTAAAGTCACTTAGTTGTGTACAAACAGGTGTGCATTATTCAGGAACACACATTTTCAATAACCTGCCAGCAGCCATAAAAAGCTTAACAACCAATGAAATTCAGTTTAAGAGAAGCCAAAATGATTTATTGGTGGCCAACTCCTTTTACTCCATTGATGAATTTCTCAGTAGAACCAACTGATTTATATATATAACTTCTGCACAATTTCAGTGCAGTAATGTGTTCATTGTAAATAAGTGTGTGTGTGTGTGTGTGTGTGTGTGTGTGTGTGTGTGTGTGTGTATGTAAGTAGAATATAACTTCTGCACCAGTTGAGTGCAATAATATGTTCATAGATGACCCGTGGTCTAGGGGTTGCGTCTTTGATTCATAATCAAAAACGTCTTCGGTCCCGGGTTCGATCCCCGCCTCTGCCTAAATTTTGATAAATAATCGGCATTGGCGGCCGAAGACTTCCGGCATAAGAAGTCAGCCTCATTCTGCCAACGGCCTTGTCAAAGAGGGCGGAGGAGCGGATAGAGGTTCAGGGCACTCTCTTGTCCTGGGGGTGGGAAATTGCTCCTAAAGGCGGAAGAATCAGCAATGATCAACGACATGAGGATGCAGAAGGCAATGGAAACCACTGCATTAAAGACACGTAACGTGTATCCACAGGACATGTGGCCTGTATTTGAAGAAGTGTCATGATGATCTCTCCATTGGCAAAAGATTCCGGAATAGTCCCCCATTCGGATCTCCGGGAGGGGACTGCCAAGGGGGAGGTTGCCATGAGAAAAAGATTGAATAATCAATGAAAGGATAACGTTCTACAAGTCGGGGCGTTGGGGCGTGGAGTGTCAGAAGCTTGAACGTGGCAGGGAAACTAGAGAATCTGAAAAGGGACATGCAAAGGCTCAATCTAGATATAGTAGGGGTCAGTGAAGTGAAGTGGAAGGAAGACAAGGATTTCTGGTGAGATGAGTATCGGGTAATATCAACAGCAGCAGAAAATGGTATAACAGGTGTAGGATTCGTTATGAATAGGAAGGTAGGGCAGAGGGTGTGTTACTGTGAACAGTTCAGTGACCGGGTTGTTCTAATCAGAATCGACAGCAGACCAACACCGAGAACGATAGTTCAGGTATACATGCCGACGTCGCAAGCTGAAGACGAACAGATAGAGAAAGTGTATGAGGATATTGAAAGGGTAATGCAGTATGTAAAGAAGGACGAAAATCTAATAGACACGGGCGACTGGAATGCAGTTGTAGGGGAAGGAGTAGAAGAAAAGGTTACAGGAGAATATGGGCTTGGGACGAGGAATGAAAGAGGAGAAAGACTAATTGAGTTCTGTAACAAGTTTCAGCTAGTAATAGCGAATACCCTTTTCAAGAATCACAAGTGGAAGAGGTATACTTGGAAAAGGCCAGGAGATACGGGAAGATTTCAATTAGATTACATCATGGTCAGACAGAGATTTCGAAATCAGATACTGGATTGTAAGGCTTACCCAGGAGCAGATATAGACTCAGATCACAATATAGTAGTGATGAAGAGTAGGCTGAAGTTCAAGACATAAGTCAGGAAGAATCAATACGCAAAGTGGGATACGGAAGTACTAAGGAATGACGAGATACGTTTGAAGTTCTCTAACGCTATAGATCCAGCAATAAGGAATAGCGCAGTAGGCAGTACAGTTGAAGAGGAATGGACATCTCTAAAAAGGGCCATCACAGAAGTTGGGAAGGAAAACATAGGTATAAAGAAGGTAGCTGCGAAGAAACCATGGGTAACAGAAGAAATACTTCAGTTGATTGATGAAAGGAGGAAGTACAAACATGTTCCGGGAAAATCAGGAATACAGAAATACAAGTCGCTGAGGAATGAAATAAATAGGAAGTGCAGGGAAGCTAAGACGAAATGGCTGCAGGAAAAATGCGAAGACATTGAAAAAGATATGATTGTCAGAAGGACTCTGTTAAATGCAGAGGAGAGAGCAGATGGGTAGAAAGAATACATTGGAAGCCTCTGTGAGGGTGAAGATTTGTCTGATGTGATAGAAGAAGAAACAGGAGTCGATTTAGAAGAGATAGGGGATCCAGTATTAGAATCGGAATTTAAAAGAGCTTTGGAGGACTTACGGTCAAATAAGGCAGAAGGGATAGATAACATTCCATCAGAATTTCTAAAATCACTGGGGGAAGTGGCAACAAAACGACTCTCCACGTTGGTGTGTAGAATATATGAGTCTGGCGATATGCCATCTGACTTTCGGAAAAGCGTCATCCACACAATTCCGAAGGCGGCAAGAGCTGACAAGTACGAGAATTATCCCACAATCAGCTTAACAGCTCATGCATCGAAGCTGCTTACAACAATAATATACAGAAGAATGGAAAAGAAAATTGAGAATGCGCTAGGTGACGATCAGTTTGGCTTTAGGAAAAGTAAAGGGACGAGAGAGGCAATTCTGACGTTACGGCTAATAATGGGAGCAAGGCTAAAGAAAAATCAAGACACTTTCATAGGATTTGTCGACCTGGAAAAAGCGGTCGACAATATAAAATGGTGCAAGCTGTTCGAGATTCTGAAAAAAGTAGGGGTAAGTTATAGGGAGAGAAGGGTCATATACAATATGTACAACAACCAAGAGGGAATAATAAGAGTGGACGATCAAGAACGAAGTGCTCGTATTAAGAAGGGTGTAAGACAAGGCTGTAGCCTTTCGCCCCTACTCTTCAATCTGTACTTCGAGGAAGCAATGATGGAAATAAAAGAGAGGTTCAGGAGTGGAATTAAAATACAAGGTGAAGGGATATCAATGATACGATTCGCAGATGACATTGCTATCCTGAGTGAAAGTGAAGAAGAATTAAATGATCTCCTGAACGGAATGAACAGTCTAATGAGTACACAGTATGGTTTGAGAGTAAATCGGAGAAAGACGAAGGTAATGAGAAGTAGTAGAAATGAGAACAGCGAGGAACTTAACATCAGGATTGATGGTCACGAAGTCAATGAAGTTAAGGAATTCTGCTACCTAGGCAGTAAAATAACCAATGACGGACGGAGCAAGGAGGACATCAAAAGCAGACTCGCTATGGCAAAAAAGGCATTTCTGGTCAAGAGAAGTCTACTAATATCAAATACCGGTCTTAATTTGAGGAAGAAATTTCTGAGGATGTACGTCTGGAGTACAGCATTGTATGGTAGTGAAACATGGACTGTGGGAAAACCGGAACAGAAGGGAATCGAAGCATTTGAGATGTGGTACTATAGACGAACGTTGAAAATTAGGTGGACTGATAAGGTAAGGAATGAGGAGGATCTACGCAGAATTGGAGAGGAAAGGAATATGTGGAAAACACTGATAAGGAGAATGGACAGGATGATAGGACATCTGCTAAGAGATGAGGGAGTGACTTCCATGGTAATAGAGGGGGCTGTAGAGGGCAAAAACTGTAGAGGAAGACAGAGATTGGAATACGTCAAGCAAATAATTGAGAACGTAGGTTGCAAGTGCTACTCTGAGATGAAGAGGTTAGCACAAGAAAGGAATTCGTGGCGGGCCGCATCAAACCAGTCTGTAGACTGATGACATAAAAAAAAGTGTTCATTGTAAATAAGTATTTAGTAATTGCATTACACGCTTATTACCTTATAAATAAATAAAAAACTGGTACATTAGCGTATTTGTTTGAGTTGTAAATATTTGTCATGTATTGTTTTTCTGACATGTTCTACATCCTGGAGGACCTCCTCACTGCGGATCAATTGGAATGAAAGTAAATCTAATCTAACATAATTACGAACCATTATTACCTCGCCTGCGGACGGCAGCAAACCTTAAGACGTGCTGGGGCGAGTACCGAGGGAAGGAGCGTGTTGTGTGCCTCCTGGAGGCGGACGACGGACCGCCGCTGTGTTCAAGTTGTGTTTCGGTTCCACGTTGTCCTTCCTCAATCGTTGTACGGATATGTCTACTGAGCTTCCATTTGGTTTATCGGTTGTGAGTGAGCCGAAAATCGGCAGCACCCTTAGCTGTAATTGCCTTCTCATGCACCAGTACTGTGACTATTTAGTTCAGTACTTTTCTAGATGTTTGTTCGAGGTTTACGTCCGGTTCCATACAGTGGCGGATACATGTAGGGGGCGCACGGGGCGCGTGCCCCTCCCTTTGCGGGCCCCCCCGCATTACCACCCGCGCCGCTCGCGCCAGTCAGCCCGCACGCTATTCGTTCGTTTCTTTCGTCAGTCGACTCAGTTGAATCGAGTTGTCGTGTAGTTGTACTTTCCTATGTAGAACGCGCGACCGCGTTTCTGTCTGGCACATAGATAGCTAACACATACCTACGAGAAAAGTCGCGGCCATTCTAGTGATCTCGATACGTTAATCTGTCTGGCATTTGTTCGAGAAAAATAGCGAATATTCTACTGTTTTGTGATTAAAAAGAGACTAATGGGAGAGATTCTTCAGTACAACCAGAAGAGCATAAACACCCTTAATGATCGCGATTCTGTTATGCAAGCATTGTCTGTTTGTCCTAGATCTGACTGTACTACTTTCCACACGCTGTACAAAATATTTGCTTGTCTACCTACATCTATTGCTACAGTCGAAAGAAGTTTTTCAACATTGCGACGCAAAAAGACATGAAGGAGGATCGATTTAATGGCTTAGTTCTGTTGAACACTCACCCTGACATTAATTTCCTATTAACCAATTTGCCAGGAAGAACAGGGGCATAGAATTCATCATTTAAGGAAGAGAACCCCAATTGTAACTTTTTCTATATCATAAGATGGCATTGTCTTGCATATGTGTACAATCAGTTTAAATAAAACTTATTTAGACTTTGAATGTGACTTGGCTATTTTTTATTGCAGTACAAGTGAAGGTAGCGCAAGATATCTTTAGCGCCCCCTCGTACCATGTCAGACGTCTGGTTATTGATTCCGCTTCTGTCTCTAGGCAGGAAAGTGGTGTGCGTGCTCCTACAAAACTACTGAATTTGTTTCTTTATTTAATGCTCCAATCTGAGTGTTATTTCCTAAGTTCGGTCTCAATTTCCTAGTAGGCTGGTGTAAGGCGTCGTACTTGTGGCGGTACGCATTTAAATACACTGAAGAGCCAAAGAAACCGGTGCACCTGCCTGATATCGTGTAGGGCCCCTGGGGGCACGCGGAAGTGCCGCAACACGACGTGGCATGGACTCGACAACTGTCTGAAGCAGTGCTGGAGCGAATTGACGCCACAAATCCGTACGAATACGAGGGAGTGAAGATCTCTTCTGAACAGCACGTTGCAAGACATCCCAGATATGCTCAATAATGTTTATCTCTTGGTAATCTAGTGGCAAGAGGGAGTGTTTAAACTCAGAAGAGTGTTCCTGGAGCCACACTGTAGCAATTCTGGGTGTGTGGGGTGTCGCATTGTCCTGCTCGAATTGTCCGACTCTATCGGAATGTACAATGGACATAAATGAATGCAGGTGATCAGACAGGAACCTTGCGTACGCATCACCTGCGAGAGTCGTACCTAGACGCATCAGGAGTCCCATATCACTCCAACTGCATACGCCCCACATCTTCACAGAGCCTCCAACAGCTTGAACAGTTCCCTGCTGACATGCAGGATCCATGGATTGATAAGGTTGTCTCCATAATCGTAAACATCCTTCCGCTCGATACAATTTGAAACGAGACTTGTCCGACCAGGCAACATGTTTCCAGTCGTAAGCAGTCCAGTGACCGTGTTGGTAGGCCCAGACGAGGCGTAAAGCTTTGTGCCGTGCAATCATCAAGGGTACACGAGTGGGCCTTCGTCTCCGAAAGCCCATATCGATGATGTTTCGTTGAATGGTTCGCACGCTGACATTTGTTGATGGCCCAACACTAAAAGATGCAGCAATTTTCGGAAGGGCTGCATTTCTGTCACGTTGAACGATCTCTTCAGTCGTCGTTGGTCCCGTTCTTGCAGGATCTATCTTCGGCCGCAGCGATGTCGGAGATTTGATGTTTTACCGGATTCCTGATATCCACGGTACACTCGTAAAATGGTCGCACGGGAAAATCCCCACTTCCTTGCTATCTCGGAGATGCAGTGTCCCATCGCTCCTGTGCCGACTATACCACCACATTCAAACTCACTTAAGGGGCTCCGGAACGCCCTATACTTGCAATGTTAAAATAACGCTTATAAATTACATCTTTCCTCACAAAGTATTTGAGGTAGGAAGTTGAACTTTTTACAGATTATTTATTGGAATATGGGCTACAACTTAACACAGGGATCTTACAAAATTTTAGTTCAGTTATTAAAGATGATTTTTTTTCAATTGTAATGAAAATTCGCAACATTTTTTTTGCAATTTTTTATTTATATATTCAAAAATATGCAGTTTTTTGGAAAAAGGCTGTGTTAAATTATGCAGAAGGTACTGTGTAACATTTACTGAAAGTTTGAAACAAATATGTTTGGAAGATCCATAGAAAACATGTAATTAATATGAGAGAATAAAAGTTTTGGGAATCGAGCGACAAAGATTGGATTAACTTTTTAGTGCATTCCAGGTCCATAGGATGGATTATCTTCATCCTCTGCAAACTCCTCCTCCAGCTTCCTCTTGTTCCTCCTCCTGTTTACTCTTGCTTGTATTTCTAGACTCTTTACAGCCCTGTCTGCAGCCCGAAGGCGTTCCTTGTCTAAAGCAAGCATCGCTCGTTGTTGTGTTCATAGATTTTGCTACCATTTTCTTCAGTTGCAGTTACTGCAACACTGTTCCAAAAGGTGGTCATGTATGAACACTTATCACATTTCAGTTGTATTTCACTAGCAAGTCCTACGTGCTTTATTATGGAGAGTTCCAGACCAACTTCACTACAATGAATACATCTTACACAGTTTGAAAAAATTCCTTTGAGAACCGACATATCAAATATTTCATTCACATCCGATTCGCCCATAAAACATTCATAGTTTTCACTCATTGAACCAAGCTTCTTCTGTGAAGTATTTTCTTTCCCACTTTGACTGCTATGGGCAGGTGTACTTGAGAGGTTAGGTTCACTCACTTGGTTATCGTCTTTATTGTTTACAGTAATAACACATACCTTTGGCTTTCCAACATTTCTCCTTTCCTTAAAAGCATTCAGAGGATTTCTAATAACTTTACTTTTACTCATTATTATACTTCAACAAAACAGAGACTCATGAAACAGAATTAATTACGAATATTTTCGAGATAACGACAGAGTAAATAAACATGAAACAATCGACAATCACACCAGCGATATATATTGAACCATCACAGGTTAGCCACAACACATACTTTATCTCACATCACTAAAATGTACCTGATGAACACGGACGTTAATAATAACACCATTTGACAGCAGTTTAACAGCGCCACAGTGGGTCACTCCCATGTAGAACACATTTCAAAAAAAATTTAAAAATAGTTGTAGTCTTCGGAATTGAATAAATTATACATCTATTAAAAGGTAATAGTCTGCAGATTCAGAAAACGCAAAAAAGTAAAAATTGAACTTTTCATGATTTTGAGCCTTTCCGGAGCCCCTTAAATCTTGATAATCTACCATTGTACGTAGCAGTAATCGATCTAACAACTACGCCAGACACTTCTCGTCTTATACAGGCGTTGCCGACCACAGCGCCGTATTCTGCTGCTTACATATCTCTGTATTTGAATATGCATGTCTATACTATTCTCTCTGGCGCTTCAGTGCATTAAGTGTGTTCATTTCATGGAGCGCACGATTTCATCTATTGTCTTATGGGAGTTTTTATTTTCAAGTTTGACACTGTTTTCTTTTGGCAAGATTTCTTGAAGCCTTCAGCTGCCATTCTCTTTGTTTCCTGTACGACTGTACAATTTTTTTAAATTATTATTATTCGTAAGGATGGGGGATGTTAATCTTAATTGTCAAGTCTCGCTCAGTAAGAATTATATCTCGCCTTTGTTATTACTATCTTGTACGTGGCTGTAACGTTATTCGAGTCCGCAGCTCGTGGTCTCGCGGTAGCGTTCTCGCTTCCCGAGCACGGAGTCCCAGGTTCGATCATCAATGTTATTAGAAAGGCTATGTTGTATCTGCTGTTATTCAGAGGTTCGTTAACCAAACGAACGCGTTAGCTTGCGGTTTAGTGCTCCGCTCCGCGTGGTGGTTACTTGTTTACCCTTTCTCACGTGGCACGAGTTTGGTATAGTTTACGGTTGGCAGTCAAACTTCCTGCTCATTAACTGCATTAGGAACATTATTTAGATTTTGGCCGCCTTACACGTATCATTGATTTGACTCCGTTAACTCACCGAAAAATTATTTACCAGTTTTTCTTGTTGCTGTAATTCTGACTGTCATATGAAGGCGTCTGGTCTATAAAAAGAGGCCTGGCCCAATTCCTGCGGTGGTCTTGCACCACTTAATCTCTCTGAGCCCACTACTCCACGTCAAGAAAGGGTTATATAGCACGTCGATGTATTTATTTGTGTCTTAATCATTGCTCACCTATTAGCCTACCGGCTAATTTGTCAATTAATCAATTACTAGACTTATTTTCTTATATGTGTTTATGCAAGTGTGCCTCGGCCAGGTGAATGGTTATTAATCTCATTCCTTGTATGCACTGTTGGACAAACGGTAGGAGATTTAATTTCACCGATTATTTGTACCATTCAGGTTGCAATATTTAACTCCAGTTTTGTCCGGTTATTTATCTTGCGTGTCTTGCGCACCTCCGCTATCCGGCGGTATATTTTCTTGTTGTTGTTGTTGTTGTGGTCTTCAGTCCTGAGACTGGTTTGATGCAGCTCTCCATGCTACTCTATCCTGTGCTAGCTTTTTCATCTCCCAGTACCTACTGCAACCTACATCCTTCTGAATCTGCTTAGTGTATTCATCTCTCGGTCTCCCTCTACGATTTTTACCCTCCACGCTGCCCTCCAATACTAAATTGGTGATCCCTTGATGCCTCAGAACATGTCCTACCAACCGATCCCTCCTTCTGGTCAAGTTGTGCCACAAACTTCTCTTCTCCCCAATCCTATTCAATACTTCCTCATTAGTTATGTGATCTACCCATCTAATCTTCAGCATTCTTCTGTAGCACCACATTTCGAAAGCTTCTATTCTCTTCTTGTCCAAACTATTTATCGTCCATGTTTCACTTCCATACATGGCTACACTCCATACGAATACTTTCAGAAATGACTTCCTGACACTTAAATCAATACTGGATGTTAACAAATTTCTCTTCTTCAGAAACGCTTTCCTTGCCATTGCCAGCCTACATTTTATATCCTCTCTACTTCGACCATCATCAGTTATTTTGCTCCCCAAATAGCAAAACTCCTTTACTACTTTAAGTGCCTCATTTCCTAATCTAATTCCCTCAGCAACACCCGACTTAATTCGACTACATTCCATTATCCTTGTTTTGCTTTTGTTGATGTTCATCTTATATCCTCCTTTCAAGACACTGTCCATTCCATTCAACTGCTCTTCCAAGTCCTTTGCTGTCTCTGACAGAATTACAATGTCATCGGCGAACCTCAAAGTTTTTATTTCTTCTCCATTAATTTTAATACCTACTCCAAATTTTTCTTTTGTTTCCTTTACTGCTTGCTCAATATACAGATTGAACAACATCGGGGAGAGGCTACAACCCTGTCTTACTCCCTTCCCAACCACTGCTTCCCTTTCATGTCCCTCGACTCTTATAACTGCCATCTGGTTTCTGTACAAATTGTAAATAGCCTTTCGCTCCCTGTATTTTACCCCTACCACCTTTAGAATTTGAAAGAGAGTATTCCAGTCAACATTGTCAAAAGCTTTCTCTAAGTCTACAAATGCTAGAAACGTAGGTTTGCCTTTCCTTAATCTTTCTTCTAAGATAAGTCGTAAGGTCAGTATTGCCTCACGTGTTCCAGTGTTTCTACGGAATCCAAACTGATCTTCCCCGAGGTTGGCTTCTACTAGTTTTTCCATTCGCCTGTAAAGAATTCGTGTTAGTATTTTGCAGCTGTGACTTATTAAGCTGATAGTTCGGTAATTTTCACATCTGTCAACACCTGCTTTCTTTGGGATTGGAATTATTATATTCTTCTTGAAGTCTGAGGGTATTTCGCCTGTTTCATACATCTTGCTCACCAGATGGTAGAGTTTTGTCAGGACTGGCTCTCCCACGGCCGTCAGTAGTTCCAATGGAATATTGTCTACTCCGGGGGCCTTGTTTTGACTCAGGTCTTTCAGTGCTCTGTCAAACTCTTCACGCAGTATCATATCTCCCATTTCATCTTCATCTACATCCTCTTCCATTTCCATAATATTGTCCTCAAGTACATCGCCCTTGTATAGACCCTCTATATACTCCTTCCACCTTTCTGCTTTCCCTTCTTTGCTTAGAACTGGGTTTCCATCTGAGCTCTTGATATTCATACAAGTCGTTCTCTTATCTCCAAGGGTCTCTTTAATTTTCCTGTAGGCGGTATCTATCTTACCCCTAGTGAGATAGGCCTCTACATCCTTACATTTGTCCTCTAGCCATCCCTGCTTAGCCATTTTGCACTTCCTGTTGATCTCATTTTTGAGACGTTTGTATTCCTTTTTGCCTGTTTCACTTACTGCATTTTTATATTTTCTCCTTTCATCAATTAAATTCAATATTTCTTCTGTTACCCAAGGATTTCTACTAGCCCTCGTCTTTTTGCCTACTTGATCCTCTGCTGCCTTCACTACTTCATCCCTCAAAGCTACCCATTCTTCTTCTACTGTATTTATTTCCCCCATTCCTGTCAATTGCTCCCTTATGCTCTCCCTGAATCTCTGTACAACCTCTGGTTCTTTCAGTTTATCCAGGTCCCATCTCCTTAAATTCCCACCTTTTTGCAGTTTCTTCAGTTTTAATCTACAGGTCATAACCAATAGATTGTGGTCAGAGTCCACATCTGCCCCTGGAAATGTCTTACAATTTAAAACCTGGTTCCTAAATCTCTGTCTTACCATTATATAATCTATCTGATACCTTTTAGTATCTCCAGGGTTCTTCCATGTATACAACCTTCTTTCATGATTCTTAAACCAAGTGTTAGTTATGATTATGTTGTGCTCTGTGCAAAATTCGACCAGGCGGCTTCCTCTTTCATTTCTGTCCCCCAATCCATATTCACCTACTATGTTTCCTTCTCTCCCTTTTCCTACACTCGAATTCCAGTCACCCATGACTATTAAATTTTCGTCTCCCTTCACAATCTGAATAATTTCTTTTATTTCATCATACATTTCTTCAATTTCTTCGTCATCTGCAGAGCTAGTTGGCATATAAACTTGTACTACTGTAGTAGGCGTGGGCTTCGTATCTATCTTGGCCACAATAATGCGTTCACTATGCTGTTCGTAGTAGCTTACCCGCATTCCTATTTTCCTATTCATTATTAAACCTACTCCTGCATTACCCCTATTTGATTTTGTGTTTATAACCCTGTATTCACCTGACCAGAAGTCTTGTTCCTCCTGCCACCGAACTTCACTAATTCCCACTATATCTAACTTCAACCTATCCATTTCCCTTTTTAAATTTTCTAACCTACCTGCCCGATTAAGGGATCTGACATTCCACGCTCCGATCCGTAGAACGCCAGTTTTCTTTCTCCTTATATGGTTCTTATTTGCGGAGTATACTTCTATTTTGGATTGTAAATTTTGAAGTTTCTTTCGAGAAAGAATTTCTAGCTCTTTTAGTGTCCTGCTACAGCGTTTCTCATTATCTTTAATCTGTCTGCTGTTAATCAATACGGTACAGTTTTATGATTGTAAATTATTTTGATTCTTAGTAGTCAATACCACTGGAGGTACTTTTCCAATAGATGTTTAATAAATCTGACTTAGAGTAGTCTGTTAAAATAAAGAGAAAGTTCGCAACACGAATGATTTTCAGTCTCCATTTGGCCCTATCTTTCCTACCTCAGACAGCATGACGAGTGTATTGCGTACCATCTCGCAAGATATTTTGAGTCATTGAACAGAATCGGAAGATACGCCTTGATTTTGACCAAAAACTTAGATTCAAGAAGGAAGACTTCTAGAATAGACTTATATTTCCTGGTGGAAGTAAACTATAACATATTCAGGTCAGATGGCAGACGAATGGTGTGCAGGAAAAGCATGGAGATGCTGCTACAGAACCTTGTACCTACGGTGAAACGCGGTGGGTTGGGGTGTTTGAGTGCTGCAGGTGTTGGAAAAAAACATATTTTATGGAGGGTATGACGGATCACAAAATACATATTAACACCTTAAAGGAAAATCGAAATGCTAACTCCGGAAAATTAGGTCTCGAAGGCAATTATAACTTCCAAGAGAACAAATGTCCGAAACATACGGCTACAAATATGAGGATGTGGCTATGGTACAACACACCGAAACGACTCAGTACCCCTCCGCAGAGCCCAGATATTAATCGCATTGAACACCTTTGGAAAGTGCTGGAAGAGAACATCAGAAAAAGACAAATTTCTAACAAGAAATCCTTAAAATAAGCTCTTCCAGAAGAGTGGGACAAATTTCCATCCCCTGTGACAGCAAACTTATCTCTATGCCCAGACTATTACAAGCGGCAATAACTGCGAAAGAAAACCTCACTAAATAGTAACTTATGCAATTCAAACCATGTTTTCAGGCTCCAAATGTAAAAAAAATGAATGGACAAATAGTTTATGAAGTAGGTTTTGTACGATTTTTTATTTTGTTAACACTGTTATCCTTATGAATGTACTTTATTATTTTTCATTTAAAATGATTTACTGACGTTCTTTCCTCAGAAAAGGCTTTGTATTCGCTTCTTTTGACGTGCCACAAACTTACTTTTTTAGAAAATGTACAGTTACACGTATACTTTTTGGAGTCAGTGTACAATAGCTTACTTACTTACTTACTTAACATCATTCATCGTAACAAAACTACTGAAAAGCGAATGCAGACCAGTCACGGGTAACAGCTAGTTCAGAAGAATACATGGAATGGACTTGTCGACGTCGGCTGTTGGGGCAAGAACCAGTTGCACCAAACAATTGTCAGATTCTGATATATAAAAAGCGTAGAACCTAAGTCAGGTATTTCTGCAATGTCATCTATAGTAAATAATGTAAGGACTTCTCATCCTACCTAAAAAAATCTGTTTCGGTCTAACATTAAGAGTGCTGATAATTCGAAGTTTTCAATTTCGAAGTATTGGTTCTTTGACTACTCCACTGAATAAATTAAGTAGTTCACTTAACACGTCATTATCACAACTGATCCATCGTGATTTCATCATTCAGAAAGCGTCAGCTACGTTGACTTTTCCTGAGGAAAAACTTTACAGTGCCTCTGCCAGTTAAGTACGAGAAATATAAAACTACCATGAAGCTTGCCAAGAAGTATGTGCCGGGCTCAGACGTGGAATTCTATAACAAGGTTAGCCGGCGTTTCCCAGGTATATATTTATTCCAGTTCTCTTAGTCCACCTCCTCCACCCCCCTCTCTCTATGCGTAGCCTTCCCTCCCCTTTCTCTGTCCATTTTCCCCTCCCCCCCCTCTCTCTCTCTCTCTCTCTCTCTCTCTCTCTCTCTCTCTCTCTCTCTCTCTCTCTGTGTGTGTGTGTGTGTGTGTGTGTGTGTGTGTCCTCCTCCATATACCTGTGTCCATTAGCTCCTTCCCCCTCTCTGTCTGCTCATATCTTCCTCCCCCTTCTCTCTCCACATTATCACCCACCTAACCCAGGTTCACATCCCCACAGTATTTCTTTCCTGATAGTAAGTAATATGTGCACCAAGTTTGACTGAAATCGATCCAGGGGTTTAGAAGGGACCTTTTCCAACAGCTTTTCCCGCATACACACATATCACATATATTTAACATATTTCACACATATTTGCACACATGTTTCACTGTACTTTGCGAATTTCGCCCTTCAGTTCGTTTCCACGCAGCTCTATGTTTGTGACATCACACCTTCTGAACAACGTGTCATACAACGACGCACTTTTGCAGGTACCTCCAGTGGCGTAAGTGGACGCTGTCTGTGAAATGTGTTGCGAATAGATTTAGTAGTAAAGAAGTAATAAATGAAAACGTCATGTTAGATGCAGCATTTTTTCACGCATCTCTGTGTTCATGAGGCCATATCCCTGATACTATATGTCGTACATACACACATCAAAAAAAGTTTTGCATCACCCCAATTCACCGAATTGCTCCTGAAGATAAACGTTGACTGTGGATACTGTATCAGACACAGTCCTTTGACTGCTCAGAGATGTCAATAAACCCGCCTGAAGACGTAAACAACCATGCATGAGCAATGCCTATTAGATGGAGGGGGCCTGACAGCCGATGAGTTCAAGTCGTTCCACCAGGAAGGAGGTACACGGCTCGTGTTGTCTGTAATTCAACCATGCCTAGACGGTCAGAAACGCATTTCGATCGCATCCTCATTGTTACTTTATCCCAGGAAGGGCTTTCAACAAGGGAAGTGTCCAGGCGTCTCGGAGTGAACCAAAGTAATGTTGATCGGACATGGAGGAGATAGTGGGAGACAGGAACTGTCGATGACATGCCTCGCTCAGGCCGCCCCAAGGCTACTACTGCGGTTGATTACCGCTACCTACGGATTATGGCTCGGAGGAATCCTGACAGCAACGCCACCATGTTCAATTAATGCTTTAAGTGCAGCCACAGGGCGTCATGTTACGACTCAAACTGTTTGCAACAGGCTGCATCATGCGCAGCTTCACTCCCGACGTCCATAGCGAGGTCCATCTTTGCAACCACGACACCATGCAGCGCGGTACAGAGGGCTCCAACAACATACCGACTGGACCGCTCAGTATTGGCATCACGTTCTCTTTACCAATGAGTGTCGCATATGCCTTCAACCAGACAATCATCGGAGACGTGTTTGGAGGCAACTCGGTCAGGCTGAATGCCTAAGACGAACTGTCCAGCAAGTGCATCAAGGTGGAGGTTCCCTGTTGTTTTTGGATGGCATTATGTGGGGCCGACTTACGACGATGATGATCATGAAAGGGGCCGTAACGACTGTAAGATACGTGAATGCCATCCTCCGACCGACAGTGCAACCATATCGGCAACACACTGGCGAGGCATTCGTCTTTAAGGGCGACAATTCGCTCCCCCATTGTGCACATCTCGTGAATGACTTCCTTCAGGATAACGACATCGCTCGACTAGAGTGGCCAGCATGTTCTCCAGACATGAACCCTATCGAACATGCCTGGCATAGATTGAAAAGAACTGTTTATGGGTGACGTGACCCACAAACCACTCTGAGGGATCTACGCCGAATTGCCGTTGAGGAGTGGGACAATCTGGACTAACAGTGCCTTGCTGAACGTGTGGATAGTATGCCACGACGAATACAGGAATGCATCAATGGAAGAGGGCGTGCTACTGGGTATTAGAGGTACTGATGTCCTCCACAATCGTTCTTTCCAGACAGGAAATGATATGTGCACGAGGTTTGGTTACATCGATCCAGTGGTTTAGGAGTAGTGCTGGAACATACATACACTTTCACAATGGATGGTCTGCAGCGGATGCCACGTCCAGTATATCAGAAAGAGAAGCGCAGTGAAAAACAGCTATGACTATTTTCAGGATATCCATTCTTCTCAGGCGCCTCATAATATTTAGTAGATTGTGAAGTGCTGATATTTGTTTCTTTAGTTACCTGGTTATTCATTTGACATCAAATTCATAAAAACAAAGTTATTTGTTGCAAGAAAGGGATAAGTACGTTTTTTTTCAAAAAATTCAATTAATATCGTAAATCTTTGCTTACTAATGTACCAAGCTAGTACGGTGTACTGGTGGCCTATATAAAGTTTGAGAAAAGACAAGACCGACTGAAACTTTTTTCCCAATTTGTGCACATGCAATGCCTTCAATTGAAATGTTAACCCAGCGAAAAGTATCAACTGACGTATTGGCAATGTTTCGGAGGAAGGCTAAGGAAAACTAGAGCTGCATATCAGTGTTCAGTGCGCTACCTCCATTCTTTTCATGGTTAGGGGCCGACGTACAAATTCAGACGTCTAGATATTCTTTTCCTGTGCCGCTAGTTCACAAGAAACAGCAAATGATAGTGAACACTGGCAAATAGTCTGTGAGTGCTCATTCGCTTCTAGTCGCTCCGGAGCAATCGAGACACTGCTCCCCCCGCCTGTCATTATCTCTGTCCGTTCCGTACTGTAGGCGGAAACAGCGTCCGCATTCACCTGCTGCATAGTAGGCCAATTGTATGGGATCTCGTAAGAACCCTGTCCAGTCACATTAACGAAGCCGCATTTTCAGAGTCAGTGAGTTTCTGGACGGTAGCGACAGGAATGTGTATCCATTCCGGCTCCAGTGCTATGACCAGCTGCACTAGGTTCCCGGCTGAAGATCCACGGCACAAACAACCCGATCGGGTAGCCCACAGGTTCTCGACTGGGCTTAAATCTGGAGAGTTTGGTGACTGCGTTTGTAAGGTTAACTCATCCTGTTGCTCTTCAAATCACACACGAACTATGTTTGCATTGTTCTACCTGTAGATGCCGTCATGTCGAGGAAAAACACAAATTGCACATAGGGGTGGACACGGTCCCCAAGGACAGATGCATACTTGTGTTGAGCCACTGTGCCTTCCAGAATGACGAGTTCCACCAGGGAATGTCACGAAAAAATGACCAGACAATAATGGTTCCTCCTCCACTCTGCACTCTTCTGACGATTGTTGCGGGGTGTTTCGTTTCAGACGTTTCACACCATACACGCCAGCGGCCGTCTGAACGATAGAGCATAAAAGGCCAAATCTCGCCATTCAGTGGACGTCCAGCTGCGTTACTGGCGTGCAAATTCTAGCTTCATCGCCGATGAAAGCAGTCAGCATGGGTGCATGAACCAGGTGCCCGCTGCAGAGGCAGAAACGTTCGCTGAACAGTCGTCGAGGAGACACTGCTGGTAGCCCCTTGGTTCATCTGGGCAGTCAGTTGTTCAACAATTGCATGTCTATTCGCCCAAACACATCTCTCCAGCCATCGTTCACTGTGGTGCACCACAGATGCCTCAGCGCTTCTTTTGGGTGGTGCTATTCTGCCATGCACAATATACTTTAACCACAGCAGCACATGTACAGTTCACGAACTTAGACGTTCCGGAAATGCTTCCACCCTTGGTCTAAAAGCCAATGATCATGTCCTCCGTTTCTGCATTACAACAACGACAGTACTGTTTTCTGAATACCCCAGACACACATTTTATACTCTCCACTGCTGGTGCTCTCACCTGCCATCTGTGAGGGGTTATTGCACACTGATGTCAAACATAGGTGGTGTTCATAACAATGGGACTGGACCATGCGCAATTACGTGAAACCTATTTATGCTGTAACTAGTGGCAAACGGATTCTTTGTGATTGGCAAATAACTGATGAGTTGTGATAATCTTTTCAGGGATAAATTCAGTCGACTACTCCATACCATCACCATGGTGGTGGTAAGTTCTGATGGGACCAAACTGGAGAGCTCATAGGTCTGTAGGCTTACACACTACTTAACCTAACTTACACTACGGACAACACACACACCCATGGCCGAGCGAGGACTCGAGCCTCCAACTGGGGGAGCCGTGCGAACTACGGCAAGGCAGCTACCCCGCATGACCACCATCAGCACGCTCGTTTGATAGAATGGCATCGATACCAAGATCTGAAGCATCTGTTACCGTAATAATACGTTTGCTCAGAGTAAATGTAGCCAAACAGGCCGCTGTTTGAAGACATTTATTTCATTTCAGAGACTTCTGTAGCACGCTTCCGACCAGACAAATTTGACCTCTTTCTTTCACAGTTGGTTGAGTGGGTGTGACACATAGGCAGCCTACAGGATGAAATGGGCTTAATATAAGAGATGACCAAAAAGTTTCCATTTGAGGACGTTGCTGCAGCATAAATGCAACATCAAGTGACTCCGATGTAGGTATATAAGTACCAACACGTATGCAAGGGATTAGTGTGGCATTCACGTCCTTACATCATGTGTGCAGTAAATGTGGAAACGTGAACTATGGCGAGGTTATTACCAAATGCACCCAAAAAGGGCCAATATGCTGTAATTCTTTTCTGGTTGCCGAAGGACAACACAAGCAGACATCCACTGGAGAATAAAGAATGTGTATGGGGCAGTATGTATGCCAAATCTACCAAGTTCTGTGGATGCCATGATTCGGCACTAGACGCCGGTCGACCTGCGTGGCCAGCCTCCCCCATTATGAACCAGCTCAAGTAGAAAACACTTGAACTCCTGCCCTCTAGTCCTGATCTCTCCCCATGTGATTATCACGCCTACAATACCTTAGAAAAGGCCCTGTAAAGTCGACGATTCCTGTTGGACAAGAATGTGCATCAAGCAGTTACGGACTACTTCATGCAGCTGGACAAGGTGTTTTACCAAACAGGCGTATTCAATCTGGTGCACTCGTAGGATAACTGCCTCAGTGCTCAAGGCAATTTTGCTTGATTGGCATACTGATTGTGGACTGTATGGCCTCCGAACATAAACTTTCTGATCGCCCCTTACAATCTGTCTTACTGAGGATTGACTAACTCTTTCAGGTTACTTGAGAAAGATATATAAATATGGTCAAGGTGTGCACAGCGGAGACAAAAGGCAAAGTTATATACCACGAGGAGCTGTCCAAGGAATTCCATATCAGAAAGGGTGTGAGATAAGTTGATGTTATTTCACCACTATTATTTAATCTGGTCCTAGAGAAAGTAATCCGAGAAACGAAAAGAGAAAACAAAGGGGTGACGCTAAATGGTATGACAGATTTATTGGTTTATGCAGACGACATCGCAGTTCTAGCAGAATCAGAGGAAGAGATGGCAGAAACTGTAGAGGACCTAGGGCAAAATGCAAGTAAGATCAGGTTACAGATTAATGCGGAAAAGACTGAGGTAATGGAGGTTTGAAGAGAAGCCACTAATGACATCCCATTACAGGTAGGGATATGGAAATTTGCTACGGTGGAAAATTTTAAAATATCTTGGTACATGGTTCAACTGGCAAAATAATTTAAAAGAGACAATAAACCAACGTATTGTGAATAGGTCTAAAACTTATTTCGGTCTAAAGCAGATAATGTCATCCAAGAATCTGTGAATTAAGACCAAACTTAAAGCATACAATGCCATGATAGCGCCAGTATTGTTGTGTGGGACAGAAACCCTAAGCACAACGAAGAAGGATGAAGAAAACTAGTTGGTCTTTGAAAGAAAAAATATGAGAAGGATCTTTGGGCCTGACCAGTATGGGGGCTCGTGGAGATGTAGAAAAATCCAAGAATTATATGAGCTGATGAGGCAACTGAACATCATTCAAAAACTGAAAGTGCAGAGAATAAGCTTGGCAGGCCACATTGCTAGGAGACCAGGCACCTCCCAGACAAAAGCCATACTTATGGGAAGACCTGATGATACCTGTCCAATCAGAAGACCCAGAAAGTGATGGGAGGATGAGCTACAGAAAGGCCTCTGTCAGCTAGGAGTCTGTGACAACTGGCTCCAAAGTGCACAAGAACGCCATCTGTGGAGGAGCATTGTGAGGTCGGCACATGACCTACAGGGCCCTCGATCGCCAATCTGATGATGATGATGATGATGATGATGATGATCGGAAAGGTAACTTGTCTATGGCACCTGCGTGACCCTGAATACGCATTAGCCTCTTTTTCCTAAATATAAGACTTAACGCTCCACAAAAAATAAAAAAAATTAAAAAAAAAAATAAATGAAGAACCAGTACTTCTCAATCAAGCCATTGACATCGTCCTAGTGCTTGCAGCCACACAAACGCAGCCTGCAGTTGTAGTGAGTGCTCCACCGTTGTTGCCCCTTACACTTACATCATCCAACTGGTTGTCAATTTGGTATGCCATGAAGCCGAAAAATTGTGTGAGCACTCAGGACTCCAAACAGTAATCCGTTATATCTGTTGCTATTCGTGGTATTGATGTCTTCAGTCTGAAGACTGGTTTGATGCACCTCTCCACGTAAATCTATCATGTGCAAGCCTCTTAATCTCTGCATATCTACTACAAGCTATATCCATTTGAACCTGCTTACTGTATTCATTCCTTGGTCTCACTCTACAGTTTTTACCCCCGTACTTTCCTCCATTACCGAACTGATGATTCCTTAATTCCTAGGATGTGTTCCAACAAGCAGTCCCATCTTTTAGTCAAGTTGTGCCATAAATTTCGTTTTCCCGTTTTGGTTCAGTACCTCCTACTTTATTACTTGATCTACCTATCTAAGCTCCTACATTCTTCCGTAACATCACAGCACAGAAACTTCTATTCTCATCTAGTCTGAGTTGTTTTTCGTCCACTTTCACATCCATAAAAAGCTGAACTTCACAAACTTCCTAACACTCTTCTTTGGCCATCACCAGTTATTTTACTGCCCAAACAGCAAAAAATTTTCTAACCTAATACCCTCAGTACTACCTGATTTAATTCTACTACATACTACAAAGTTTCTGTCAGGTAACTTGTGCACCTATGATAAAATAAATAAGATAAACTCTATAGCTGAATCAGTTAAAGAAGAACATCTGAAATCCAATGTCCCCAAAAAGAAGTCATGGATGACTGAAGTACTTAAAATGATGGACAGAAGGAGGAAAGTGAAAAGTAATCCTGATGAACATCAACAAAGAGATCAGGAAACAGATACGAGAAGCTAAGGAAAGAGAAATACAGGAACAGTGCAAGAAACAGAGAAATGTAGTGGCAACTTCTGCCACTGAATGTAACAGCAAAACTAAATGTAGCAGGAAGAGGTAGAAGGCACCGTATTAAGACTCGTCCAATCTTTCCAAGTGATTTATTGTTTCCAACTACAGTGCCCCCATTCCTCTCGATCTACGTCACTGGGTCCTGCAACGATGAGGACACCACTTCGCTGTCTGCGAAACGGCTTGGCGTGGAATGGCTGCCTCAGCGACCCATGCACGCACTGCTGTGAGTCGGTCTTGGACGGCAGTGGCGTTGCGTCATCGTCAGGATGCTGACAGTTGACTCAGTGGCCTGCATCCCTGCCGACTCAGTGTCACATGGTGTGAGCTGCAGGTGGCCAGCTGCGTGCTTCTCACCACCGTGGCTAAGATCGTAGCAACAATAAGTGCCCATGATCTGGAGTCCGAATCTGCAGCCCTCACCTCAGGATGCCTCCAGCGAGTGGTGGAAACCAGCACGACTGCTCGCGGTAGCGAACCATGGAGTGGACCGCCACTGGCTGGCTACGGACCCTGCGTTGGCCTCAGGGGCTTGAACTCGCGACCCGCCATGGACTGGAACGCTGGCGCCCCATTTACTGTTGCGTGTAGCTGGTGGTGTGACATGCCCAGCAATCCAGGAGAGCTGCCACACTTGAATGAATCTCGTTAGAAACCCGTACCTATTTATACGTGGCTGTGCACCTCTGTTTTGCCATATGCACCGCTTCACGTCACATACTCATAACATGCTAGGTTGGCCAGTGGGCCCCTTCTGCCTGGGATTTTCGACATGCAAAGCTGCTATGTATACTCTTTCAGCAATTTGACGGCCCTGTGGCCTCTATTCTACTTCGCAACTGTTGGTACGCGTAACTCACTGCAATCTGGCCCGCACCTGGCTGTAACTTGTGCTCAGAATATTGCACAAAACTAACTTACCCTACCCTAAACGGTGGTGCCACTACAGAAATTACAACTGAAGCATGATCATTTCAATATTCATAAAAAAAGTTAGGGTAGTGACAGGATATTACAGAAAAAGGACAGGAAACAGACTGGTGAATAATGAAGGAAAAATAATAGTTGGACAAGGTGAGCTTAAAGAAACATGGGAAACATGCATAAAACAACTCTTTTATGACAACCGACCAGAACCTCCTCAAATATATTGTGAAACAGGGCCTAGAATTCTGCTGGAAGAAGTACAAGCTGCGGTAAATGGAATTAAAGACGGTAAATCACCTGATCCCAACAATGTGAATGCCAAAATTTTCAAGCTGCTCTGGGAGGATAATTTAAAATGGTTGACTGCAATATTCAATGACATCTATGACTCTGGTAACATTCCACAGGAATGGCTTAAATCTGAATTTAATACATTGCCAAAGAGCCCGGAGCTAAGACTTGTGGTGAATACAGGACCATCAGCCTTGTGAGTCACCTGCTATAGATCTTTCTGATGGTCATTCACCAAAGAATTTACAAGATCTATGAAGAACAAATTTCTTCTACACAGTTTGGTTTCAGAAATGCATTTGGCATGCATGAAGCCTTATTCAGTATCCTGGTAGTATTTCAAAGGTGCAGAGACCTAAATTGTGACATTTATGCCTGATTTATTGATTATCAGAAGGCTTTAGACAGAGTAAAACACCAGAAGATTCTTGATATTTTAAGAAGCATTGGTTTGGATGATAAAGACCTAAGTATAAATGTGAACCTATATTGGAACCAGTCGGCTTCTGTGAGGCTGGACAGAGAAAAAACAGAAGACATAGACATTCTATGAGGTGTAAGGTAGGGTTGTATATTATCCCCACTGATTTTCAACATCTATTCAGAACACATCTTTAAGGAAGCTCTTGATGAAGTAGAGATGGGAGTGGTCTTAAATGGAAAATATATCAAAAACATCCGATACGCTGATGACACAGTAATAGTTTCTGATAGTGAGGATAGTTTGCAGTACCTTGTAGACAGACTTGCACAAAAAAGCTCTGAATATGGTCTAGACGTAAACCCTCAAAAAAAACAAAAACAATGATAATAAGTAAGAACAGAGTCCCTGCATGTCATGTTAAGGTAGGCCAAAATCACATAGAGCAAGTACATAAATACATGTACCTTGGCACTACAATAAATGACCAGTGGGATCTTTCTGATGAGGTGAGAACTTGAACTGGAAAAGCCACGGCTGTCTTCAATAAGATGAGTAACCTTCTGAAGAATGAAGTCTTAGAATTGACAATGAAGATAAGATTTCTACACTGCTATCTATTTTCCACCCTCTTCTATGATGCTGAAATATGGACTCTGCCAGAATCGTTGGGTAAGTGGCTGGAGGCTTTCAAGATGTGGCTGTACAGGAGAATATTAAAAATACCGTGGACAGTGCATGTCACAAATGTCAAGGTTCTACGAAGAATGAAGAAAGAGAAAGAAGTACTGGCAACTGTGAAAGCAAGAAAGATTCAGTATCTGGGATGACACATGTGGAACAACAACAGATACCATCTCCTCCAGACCATCCTCCAAGTAAAAACACCAGGGAAGAGAAGCGTTGGCCAGAGAAGAATATCGTGCCTTAAGAACATCAGAATGTGGACCTTTAAAACATTTAGAGCTGCAAGTGACAGGAAAAAGCACTGCCGAGATGGTTGCCAACATCTGGAATGGATAGGAACCAGTAGAAGAAGAATAAGACAACATTCCATTATGCCTGTTTTATTTTTGATGATGTTCATATTATAACTAATTACTTTTCAACACACTATACAACCGTTTTGGCTGCTCTTCCAAGTCCTACACTGTCTCGAAAAGAATTACAATGGCATCAGCAAGTTTTTATTTGTTCTCCCATAACTTTAATTCCCTCTCCAAATTTTCCCTTAGTTTCCTTTATAGATATGCAATATACAGATTGAATATCAGAGATAGGGTACAGTCCTTTCTCATCCTTTCCCAGGTGCCACTTTCCTTTCATGTCCTTCACCTCTTATCACCACAACCTGGTTTCTGTATAAGATACACTTAACTCATCACTCTTTGTATCTTACTCCTGCTACATTCAGAATTTCAAGGCATGTATTCTAATCAACATTGTCAAGAGCTGTCTCTAAGGATTTTATTTTAGGCATATTTTTCTCCTGTTCTTCTTAACCACTGTTTTGACATGGGAGACCACGCATATTCTCTGCATTCCTCCATCAATCATTTCTGTTCCTGGGTTTCATGTTCCATTCTCCTTTTCTCAGGCCGATCACCTCCATATCCCTTTTAGGCTCATCCTTTCAGTTTGTCCGTGGACTCCTAAGGCCTTTCTGCCTTCAACAGAACCTGAGAATGCTACTCATGGCAGTCCTTCCTCTTCCATCCTAATTGGGTGTCCTGCTCACAAAAATCTTGTTTTCTCCATCCTTCAGCCAATATAAATTTGTGGGTATAGGTCTGCTTGCTCCCATTTTTTTAATATCCTCCATTCCTGTGACTGGGTGTCCCTCCTGGGCCAAATATTTTCGTTAATATTTTTCTCTCAAAGACTAGCAGTTTTGTTCATCTGTTTTCCTTAAAAAATCTATTTGCTGCTGTAATCCTTGCCTTAATCCGGATTTCCAGTTTATTCTGCTCATTAAAACGCTTCCCAAATATTTAAGCATGTCTGTTCTTTTAAAAGTTAACTGTCACGGGGGTGACTTGCTCACAACCATGTACTCCATTTTCTCCTCATTAATTTGTAAATCTGCTTTCCTTGCAATACTTCTATAAGAACTTGTCATGAGCTGCGAGTCCTCTTTGCCATCATTTATTAGAACATCACCATCTGCATATGCAAGACTATTGTGTTTTTGCCCAGTTTTATTCCTGTCTGGTTTAATTTTTGGTATTCTCTGTCTGTTGTCTCTAAAATTAAATGAAAAAGTACTGGAGATAATGTGTCTCCTTGTTTAACACCAGTTCTTACCGAAAAATGCTCCAACATCTCTTTAGTGATCTTTACACTGCAATAGGTTTAGCTGAGAAGTTTCAACGGATGATTCCAGTAACATTAATTCACACTCTACATCTTTTTCAAAGCAGCTGAATGCACGACACAAGCTGAAACAGCAGATTAGAAAACCAGAGAGGTTAAAAGTAAAATTACGATTCTTGTTTTTGTATTGAACTACGAATGTAAACTTATTACTGCTGAACTGCAGCATACACAATAATCAGTAAGACATCTTTTGACACCACTTGGCACCGCTATTAACTGGCAGAACAATATTCTGTATAAATGTGTTTATTTAGCCATCAGAGTTAACAAACCATGTCAGTTTTGTACTACTAACCACAGAGTAGTATTAACAAACAAATATTAATAAATCATAGTATGCAGTTACAGCAACAATTTATTAATATTAATGGTGGATTTTATGGGCACTCAATTGCTAGGTTATCACCTTAAAATTACTCATCCCTTCTTTCCTTATATGTGTGAGTATGTGCAGTTGTATGTGCTAACTCCAAGAATTATTATTTAAGATAAGGTGATGAAGTCTTGCTAGCACCAAATAAAACACAATGCAAAATGATGTGTTATTCTTATTTGTCAGATGATTCTTGTAGAAGCTATCGTCGACAATCCAATTTGCCCAAGATCATAAATATAAATTTATCATTTTCTGAATGAGAGAGAAGATAACTATATTATGAGTTGTATCAAAATGCTCAGCATATAAATACTAGTCCAATGATGCTTTGTTATTTTAAACCACTTGACTGGTTAAAGAGTTGTGAATGTAATGTCATTTGTTGGGACTGTCATCAGTGAAGACTAGCAGCTAGGAGGAAAGCAATGCAGGTTGCAGCCAGTGAGAAGTGGGCACACCGAGGTGCTGTGGATAGGCTGAACAATGGGGGGAAGTTGTGTTTGAGAAACAGTGGAGAGGGGAAGTATTATTTTTGTTCCAGTGAGAAAAAGACTTGCTTCTGGGTCGCAGTACAATAACGACTTTTTTAATTTAATTTTCTCCTTGGCATGCAGCCACATGTGCACACTGTTATGATTCTTAAGAAATTCTGCAAATAAACCTATGTTATTGGTTTGGTAAAACGAAGCTATCCAGGTTATGCATTCTGAAACCAGCTTAGCAATGAACTTTGAACTCAAGTTACAACTTGCAAAAGGGTAACACTGAAGTCTTGATTACTGATTGCAATTACTGATTGTGGAATCTGGTTAGTTATCTGCCAAGGACTATGTGAGTGCCGATTAATAAAATATTCTAGTTCATTGCTTGTTGTACCACCATGCAGCAAGACTTTCAGAGGTGGTGATCCAGATTGCTAGACACACCAGTACCTCTAATACCCAGTAGCACGCCCTCTTCCACTGATACATTCCTGTATTCATTGTGGCATACTATCCACAACTTCAGCAAAGCCTGGTCCAGATTGTCCCACTCCTCAATGGCGATTCAGCGTAGATCCCTCAGAGTGGTTTGTGGGTCTCATCGCCCATGAACAGCCCTTTTCAATCTATGCCAGGCATGTTCGATAGTGTTCATGTCTGGAGAACACGCTGGCCACTCTAGTCGAGTGATGCCTTTATCCTCAATGAAGTCATTCACAAGATGGGCAAGATGGGGGTGCGAATTTTCGTCCATGAAGAAGAATCCTTCGCCAATAAGGTTGCACTATCGGTCGGAGGATGGCATTCACATATCCTACAGCCTTACAGCGCCTTTCATGACCACCAGTGGCGTACGTCAGCTCCACACTAGGCCACCCTAAAACAGCAGGGAACCTCCACCTTGCTGCACCTGCTGGACAGTGCATCTAAGGCATTCAGCCTGACCAGGTTGCCTCCAAACACATTTCCAACGATTGTGTGGTTGAAGGCATATGCGACACTCATTGGAGAAGAGTCGTGATGCCAATCCTCAGCGGTCCATTTGGTATGTTTCTGGGCCCATCTGTACCATGCTGCATGGTGTCGTGGTTGCAAAGATGGACCTCACCATGGACGTCGGGAGGGAAGTTGCACATCATGTAGCCTATTGCGCACAGTTTGAGTCGTAACACGACGTCCCTTGGCTGCACGAAAAACATTATTCATATTGGTGGCATTGCTGTCAGAGTTCCTCTGAGCCATAACTTGTAGGTTGGTTGGTTGGTTTTGGGGAAGGAGACCAGACAGCGTGGTCATCGGTCTCATCGGATTAGGGAAGGATGGGGAAGGAAGTCGGCCGTGCCCTTTCAGAGGAACCATCCCGGCATTTGCCTGGAGTGATTTAGGGAAATCACGGAAAACCTAAATCAGGATGGCCGGACGCGGGATTGAACCGACGTCCTTCCGAATGCGAGTCCAGTGTCTAACCACTGCGCCACCTCGCTCGGTCATAACTTGTAGGCAGCAGTCGTCCACTGCAGTAGTAGCCTTTGGGCAGCCTGAGCGAGTCATGTCAACGACAGTTCTTGCCTTTCCATATCTCCTCCATGTCTGAACATCGCTTTGGTTCACTCCGAGATACCTGGCCACTTCCCTTGTTGAAAGCCCTTCCTGGTACAAAGTAACAATGCGGACGCGATCAAACTCCGGTATTGACCGTCTAGGCCTGGTTGTTCCATTTTCTCTTGTTTATCATTCTTTCTCTTCGTGTTTCTCAATCAGTTGCGCCACTTCCCCCCCCCCCCCCTTCCCCTCCTCTTCATTGCCCCCCCCCCTCTCTCTCTCTCTCTCTCTCTCTCTCTCTCTCTCTCTCTCTCTCTCTCTCTCTCTCTCTCTCCCATCACCTCCTGCTCACGGTACCTTGAGTTTTCATGGAATTATTAGTTCCCTGCCTCACAAGAGTCTCCAGTGTTAAAACATCCTTTGCAACTATCAACAATACTTAAACAGCAGTTTCTCATCAGGCTATTTGCCACATTTTTCAACGTTATGCTCTTCCTTCCAGAACTGATAAATTGGGCTTTCTTTCAAAATTTATATAATCCTTTGGGCAGTTTTATCTGCTTACTGTAACATCTTAAGAGTATATTTTCATTTCACTCTAATGTTAACCCAGCAAGTGTACTCAAAATTCAGTCCAAAACAGCAGTGATGTGAACATGTTAGATGTGCTTAGAGTGGGTCATCACTGTCCTATCGCTCTACAATCTCTGTTCTTTTAATCCTTCAATTCCCCCCCCCCCCCCCCCCCCCCCCAAACCCTGTCCCCACCACTCTCCACTCCTCATTACTACACATACTCGCATAGATCTGAGAAGTGCAAATAGTGTACTCTCAAGACGGTTTTGAGGGAGGGAGAGGGAGGGAGAGGGAGAGGGAGGGAGGGAGAGTGAGAGTGAGAGTGAGAGTGAGAGTGAGAGTGAGAGAGAGAGTGAGAGTGAGAGTGAGAGGGAGAGGGAGAGCACGAAGTCCCGGTTGTTTTGGGTTGTTCTTAAGGTGTATTCATATCTGAATACTGCTGAAGAGTGATGATCTATTACATGAAGAACTACACTGTAGTTGATTTTTTTTTTTTTTTTTTATTTGTAGCTGGGGGAATGTTTGTGCACAGGCAGATGTGTTAATGTCAGATTAACACTTAAGTCAACAGAGATGCAGCACTGCCTCAGAACTGACAGTGACACTCCCAGTATTCTCTTCTAAAGATTTAGAGCAAGAATGGCTCTATCTACTTCTAAATAACTTTATTTCTAATGCACTTCATCAAGGAAACACCTAAAAACTGCCTTTACAGCAAAAATGCAGATAAGCCAAATGCACTATTACACTGCCTGCTCTGATTTTACACAAACTCTCAACTAAAATCGAGGACATAACTGCCTCTTGATCCACAAAGTCGTAGTACGAGTTATCACACTCTAGCTTGATACATTACGATGATAAGCTTTCTTGTCACTTCTTGCAGCTCAAGGCTAATGCTGAAGTCAGATATCTTAACAATGAAAGATTGGGCATTGATTATGACACAGATACTCCATTGCCAGGACCTTCACATTCTATTCTACATCCAATCACTGATGGTGCTATACCAACGCATTCATTGTCAAAGATATTGAAATGGAACAATGAAAAAGAGGTAAAGTAGGTATTACACGATGATCTGCCGTGAACAGTACTGGTCTAGCGTGACAGCCATCTAGCGGCAGAATGGGTGAAACTATGAAAACTAGCACACACATTATCTGCATGCCAGAATAGACAGCAGTTCTAAACTGCCATCAATCCATGCTTGTGTACACACAACGTGGTATCTCAGTGCTTTCTGCTTGTTATTTGCTTATTGTTGGGTGGCTAGTAGCTAATTTCTGTTTTCGTGTTGGGAATTTTCCGCATTGTGCAACAGGAGCTTAAGTGTACCATAGTGGATAAACGGAGCAGATTTTGACACTGAATCCTGTACTTTGATTTTGAAGCCGATTATTCTAAATATGAAAGCATGTGTGTTCTGAAAATTCTTGAAAGGTTTGTAAACAAGGAGACAACTGTGCAATTATCTGATAAAACAAGAAATTGTGCATTATTTATTAGCTGTCCAAATTAAAATATAACAGCTGACGAGATTTAATGCTTCATTGAGATTTTGTCTGTTAGTCGGTACAATATTCTGCCATCTGAATGACATTACTGGAATGACAACATGAAGAACCAAGCTGTGCGTAACTCCAAGAGGAGGAACAGATTTCTACAAACCTGCCGATTTCTGCACTGGGCCAATAACACGAAAAATGACCTTAATGATAAGGCTTCAAAAATCCACCTAGTGATGGAAATGCTAAAGAGTTGGTGTGTAGATAACTTTGTACCTGAAGAGCACTTCACATATGATATTTTAAATATTAATTAATTTTAAATATTAATGATATTAAATATTTTGGCTGCTGTGGCTGCAAGTGATTTATTGGGAGTAAATAAGATCTGGGTACAAAATATGGATACTCAACACTAAGAATGGCTATTTAGTCAATTTTGAGCTTTACCATGGCAAAGGTCCACACAGATAAAGTATTTGGCCAGTCAGCAAGCCCCTTACTGGTACTACTTGGTGAAATTCCAGCAGAGACATGGGACTTGAGCTATACATTTTGCATGGATAATGTGTTTTCCGTTTCTGTAGTTTCAGCCATTTGAACTGTAAGAGAAGACAGAATTTTTGAAAAAAAAGAGATACTTCAAAGTAAAGGCTATTTCTCCAAGGAAGATTAAGGGTACTACAAAACAGTTAATGAGAGAAATGATGGACTGCTGCATGTCTGCTGGTTGGACAATGCCATAATCACAATCTCCTCCTCATGTGGCAGCCAACCTCTTGGTATGGTTGACAGGTTTTCTCAGTAAACAAAGAGGAATGTGGCAATCCCAAAGTCTCAAGTAACTGTGAAGTATAACATGTACCTGGGACGAACAGACCAAATGGGTCAAAATCAGTGTTACTCCCAAAACGGAATTCACAGGAAAGAATGGTACTGTCCCTTGTTGACATGGGTGCTTGATGTAACTATGCAGAAAACTTGTATTCTGTGTAATAAACTAGGCAGGTAAAAAATTTATCAAGTACAAATCAAGTGGGAAACAGTAAAAGTGTTGTTATGCAAGTCCCAGGTCCCTCCCAAAGGAGTTGATCAGACTGATCATTTTATTCAATGCATGAAAGAGAAGAAAATGAAAAGGTGTGTTGGTTGACAATAAGAACAATGCGTTCAAAATGCAAAGTAGAATTACGCATTAAACTTTTCACTGTTTCATTTCCCCTAAATGTATGACATACTGATCATCTAATAATGCATTTCCTGTACACTTACATGGTTAACATTTGTTCTATATTTTTGTGAATGTTGGACTCTAAAGGATTAATTATATATCTAAATGATTATGGTCATGTGCTTTTGTAAATGTGGTATATTAGTTTCTGTTAAGTGCCTAGTGTTGCCATATGACAATGGCATTTATTTTGAAAATTAAAATTTTGGTAATTACTCTTACATGAAATTTTATTTATATAATACATCAATGAAATGTAAGAAATGTAAGGACTATGGTATGAAGATTAGCATCTCCAAAACGAAAGTAATGTCAGTGGGAAAGAAATATAAACGGATTGAGTGCCAAATAGGAGGAACAAAGTTAGAACAGGTGGATGGTTTCAAGTACTTAGGATGCATATTCTCACAGGATGGCAACATAGTGAAGGAAGTGGAAGCGAGGTGTAGCAAAGCTAATGCAGTGAGCGCTCAGCTACGATCTACTCTCTTCTGCAAGAAGGAAGTCAGTACCAAGACTAAGTTATCTGTGCACCGTTCAATCTTTCGACCAACTTTGTTGTATGGGAGCAAACGCTGGGTGGATTCAGGTTACCTTATCAACAAGGTTGAGGTTACGGATATGAAAGTAGCTAGGATGATTGCAGGTACTAGTAGATGGGAACAATGGCAGGAGGGTGTCCACAATGAGGAAATCAAAGAAAAACTGGGAATGAACTCTATAGATGTAGCAGTCAGGGCGAACAGGCTTAGATGGTGGGGTCATGTTACACGCATGGGAGAAGCAAGGTTACCCAAGAGACTCATGGATTCAGCAGTAGAGGGTAAGAGGAGTCGAGGCAGACCGAGGAGAAGGTACCTGGATTCGGTTAAGAATGATTTTGAAGTAATAGGTATAATATCAGAAGAGGCACCAATGTTAGCACTGAATAGGGGATCATGGAGGAACTGTATAAGGGGGCTACGCTCCAGACTGAACGCTGAAAGGCATAATCAGCCTTAAATGATGATGATGATGATGAATACATCAAAAATAAATAAAAAATTGGCTCTGGTGCTAATAGGTTACGAACTAGAAATACATCATAAGTGCAAGTTCATATTACAGAAATGAAACAATTTTTCCCTTTACTTATGTATGTTCTCCACAGATCACCATATGGTGCATGGTGGAGAGTAAATACAACATTACTAGTCATTCTCTTTCCTGGAGCAAGGGAAAACAAGACTGTCTACATGCCTCCAAAAGAGCTCTAAAACACGTCTTTGCGCTCCTTATACGAGTTGTTCAATGGTGGCAGTAGAATTGTTCTGCAGTCCAGACAAAGATGTCAGCTCTCTAATCTTTCTCAATAGTGTTTCATGTAAAGAATATTTTCTTCCCTCCAGGGATTCCCATTTGAGTTCATGGACCATAACCCCACCACTTGCATGTCGATCATGCCTACCGGTAACAAATCTATCGTGCTCTAAATTTTCTTGACGTCTTCCTTTAATCCGGCCTAGTGGGGACCCCAACAACCATGATGTGCAACATTGGGCTGCATGAATGTCTTATATATGGTCTCCTTTATTAACAAGATACACTTACATGGAATTCTCCCAACAAATCAAAGTGGACCATACAACTTTGCTACTACCAAACTTCTGTGCTCATTCCATTTGATATTGAGTTGCAACGTTCTGCCAACATAGCTAGATTAAATATCTTATTGACATGACTGAGTCAAGCAGCACATCACTAACACTACATTTAAATATTACAGGGCTGTTTTTTGTAAACGTCCGCATTAACTTAATTTTTCCACACACTGAGAAGCTGCCATTCATCATACCAAATGGAAATAAATTATGCCTAAGTAATCCTGTAACCTTTCATACACTGAGACACTCTTGAAGATACCGTTGTCTCTGACAAACACTCCTTATCGAGGAAAAAGTACTGGGTTCTATTACTTTGTAAGTCCTCAAAGCTGCCCACATATCCAAAAACCTATTCCATGTCCTCAAACCTTCGTTAACAATCTGCAGTGGGGCACTATGTGAAACACTTTCCAGAATAGTATCTGCCTGTTTCCCTTCATCCTTGGTTAGCAAGATACTGTGGGAGAAAAGTGCAAGCCGAGTTTTAAGTGTTTCTTTCTAAATCCAAGCTAATTTGTGGAGCAAAGCTTTTTGCCTGCTGCTTCTTCAGTCAGCTCTTTTATTTGACTGCCTTGCCTTATTTATCACTTTAAGTCTCTTTCAACATTCTCTCACTGTTTCCTGCTGTTCACAGTCATCAGCTTTCATGTATCTGCCATGCTTCACAAGTCATCTGCAATGTTTCACAAGTCATTTGATTCCTCATTGTATTAGCCACATGGAATTTCATTTTTCATAGCGAAAACAATTTACCACATGTGCCAATGAATCAACAGACATTCACTGATAGGAAACTTGTGGCCAATTGCAGCATCTTCGCCTCTAAATTTGGAATCTCATTGTGTTTCTATACTGATCAATACTGATTTATTATCATTTGGGTACACACAAAAAATGTGAACAGTTCATTTACATAAAATAAGAAACATAACAAGTTGTCAAATCAAGAGAGATAATTTTTAGTATGACATGAAAGATGACATCAATACTGTGATGAGCTTCCAAAGTTTAAACTGTGCTGCTGGGATTTATCACTGAGATACTGCTTACAGGTTACAATAAAATGTCTGCAAATGTGATCACTTAGGCACAATGCCGGTGTGATTCATACTATACAAAAACATAGTCACTGACAACATACAAACAAACATTTAGTGTATGATTAAAAACTTACATAAGAGTTAAGTAAAAAAAAAACATTCTTATACAAACCACACACACAGTGCACTTACAGGATAAATTCACTAGAGTGAGGAAAATGTACATCTTTATACTTTAAGATATGCCTAGAGCACTGTGAAAAACAAAAGCATTTCATTGGAATACTTTACAGTACATCCTTATGCACTGTCGAGATAACAGCCTTGACCAATTACAAAATTCCAGGTGAAATAGTATTTTACAAAAGTTTTATCACAGTAAACACACAGTGTACTGCCTACACAAATCAGTTTATCAGTCTGGGAATGTTATAATAATCTTGAAGCAATATTTCGGTTTTCTTCCACTTAAGACTCACAGAAATAAAAATGTTTATTCAAAATCTCATTTGGTAAGGCCCAGTATAGGCACCCTTCAATTTTCCTCTCATACGGCGTCCTCGTGTTGCAGTGCGAGAAAAAACAGCTCCACGAACACCTTCTCCACGCATCATCATTGATGCCCGCCCTGCAACAAAAATCCCGTCCTGTAATTCTTAAGAAACATACAGCATTTTCTTAGGCCCTACATTTTTAAACTGCAAAAGACAGTTTTGAGACAACTATTAAATCATTTTTCATAAATGAACTTCTAAATAAAGTACTAAAAACTTTGCGTTTATTTTCCTACCAAACGAAATGTAATTTTATCAAGAAACAAACTGTGCTAAAAGCACAGAGTTCAATTTACTTCTTGAAAGATTAAATACTATTTGAGGGACACACTTGCTAGTATGGCAACATACTTTCATTCATGAACGTCAATTAATATAGAATTTTGTGGAAGTGCTTCATGTGTGAAAAGATATTTATTGTGCAAAGGTAATTAATTATGCTGTGTGGGTTCACAGAACAGTTACTTTCTGATGCTATTTCTTAGCATGAGCCACTACAGCTTGAAAGTGACAGTGACATTCACATATGCACTAACAGAACAAAAAATGAGGCAAACAGATGAGGAAACGGGATGTCCCTTAGTTTGGAATGGACCATTCTAGAATTTGTCTTAAGTAATTCCAGAAAATTATGAAAAACCTAAATCTGGATGGTTGGATGAGGGTTTGAGCACCTCTCCTCCAAAATGTTAAGTCAAAGACCATAATACTAACAGAGGGAATGACAATCTTAACTATTACCTATTGAATCCACTTTTGGCTCAGAAAAATGTGAAGTACAGAAATGTCTAGTAGACAGCCTAAATACAGTTAAAAGCTGATTAGTGTAATTATTCTTTGACTATGTGTCCCTTACCATATGGGGTATGTAAATAAAGTACTGAGACAGACAGCATAGTGTTCAATCTGGCAATGGTGGTGACATTGGACTTGGGAGGGGATGCAGGTGGACATGTGATAAGTGGTAAGTGCTCACTGAACCATACTAGTGACATGCTGGTTGTCTGTATTGCTTCTTTTAGCGAAGAAGATTTTGTTTGTGCATTCTGGCAATGGGTGACACGAATACCAAGCAATGATGTGCGATCAGATTTGGCTACAGACTTTGATGCAGTGCAAATGGAAATTTTTGCAAAGCTTCGGCAGGCCTACAGAAACAGTGTTTTCTCAAGGTCCCATGTGTTTTGGTGGGTTAAGACATTAGCAGAAGGAAGGCAGTCAACTGAACATGAACCTTGCAGTGAAAAATCTTCGGTTTCAAGAACTGGTAGAAATGTTGACAGAGTATGGGATCTTGAGCATACAGATCATCAGCTGATAGCCTGAATAATTCGGGCAGTAGTGAATTTGAGTCACACCATCATTCATCAGAGACAAAATATCAAATACAATTGGGTGTTGCATCACAACAATGTGTCTTGGCTCACAGTAATTTCAGTAAACCTGTTTTTGGCCTAAGAACATTTCTGTGGTTCTTCAGCACCCTTATTCACTCGACTTAAGTCCTTGCAACTTTTTTCGCTTTCTGAGATTGAAAACACAACATACGTTGTTTAGGGGCCCTGGATAACATTTGAATGGTTTTAACCAACCAGCTGAAGGTTATTCCAGTATCTGAGTTCCAGCACTGTTACGACGAGTGGATGAACTACTTTATATGCCTCATATACTAACTGTAGGGTACTAGTAAGGAATTAATTATGTACATATATGACTTGTATATGGCTATAAATATTTACAGAATGTGAATATCTGTTTGTATGTGGTATGAAATGGAGATAGGTGCAACATGAGAGCACCCAACTGTATGGTAGATGGACTGAGGCAATTCTTTGCTTAAATTCAAAGAGATAAGGAAAAGGCAAGAAAATGCTCTAGCAGAAAGGGGATAGATAATCTCATCAGGGTGGAGATGGGTGCATAAAGCTGAAGACCGTAGCACATTGAAACGTCTACAAGAGGCCCCTTGCCATCATTAGGAATCAAATGGCTACTACTGATGCTGCTGATTACATGAACTACTCAAGGATGTTATTAAAAGAATGACCATGACTTCTTATTAAAGAAACAAACTCCAAAAGTCGAAATATAGACAAGGAGTAATGCTCTGAACCTATGAGTTACATACCAGCATAATAGGAGCATTATTGTACCACCATTCCATTTCTTAAGTCATCAAACTGTCTGTTTCAGTCTAAATTAATGTGAAAACTTCTTACATAACCTGTATGGTGGCTGCAGACTAACTTACATTCTCTCTCATAGCATACATTGTTTCAGTTCCTGTTTACAAAACCATCAACTGCTCAACACCTTCACTATAAATTTTCAAATGTGTGTCAATTGCTAAAGGACCAAACTGCTGAGGTCATCGATCCCTAGACTTTAACACTACTTAAACTAACTTAAGCTAATGACAACACTCACACACCCATCCCCTAGGGAGGACTCCAACGTCCGGCGGGAGGGGCCGCACAGTCCATGACATGGCGCCTCTAACCACGTGGCCACTCCACTCGACACACCTTCTCTATAGAACGAGTGGTTATCTTTCTCCATATCACTGTTAATATGACATCGGCCTCACATTATAGTGTAACTATAGATTATGGAACTAAATCCAAGTATGGGATAATATTTTCACACTTGCACTGTCTACTTAAAAGAATTTCACCTTTCTTCACCTACATGCATACTTCGCAAGCCACCATAATGGGTGCAACAGAAGGTATGTCGTACCACTACTAGGCATTTCTCTTCCTGTTCTACTCGCCAACAGGGCAAGGGAAAAACAACTGTCTATATCCCTATTTAGCAGCACTAATTTCTCTAGTCTTCATTGTCCTTACACAAAATGTATGTTGGTGGCAGTAGGACTGTTCTGCAGTCCACTTCAAATACTGGATCTCTAAATTGTCTCAATAGTGTTCATCAACCTTCCCTACAGGCATTCCTCAACCATCTCCAAAACACTTGCGAGCTGATCAGACCTACTGGTAACAAATCTAGCAGTACACTTGTGAATCAAGGCAGTCAGATAGATACAGTATTTCTCTATTTCAGAAAAGCATTTGACTCAGTATCACACCTACACTTCTTATCAAAAGTGCAATCTTATCAAATGTGCAGACAAAATATGGGGCTGGAATGAGAATCTCTTCGTAGAGATAATTCAGCATGTTATTTTGGATGGAGAGTCATCGACAAATGTAGAAGTAACTTTGGGTCTGCCCCAGGGAAGTGTGTTGGGTCCCTTGGTGTTCATGTTGTACATTAATGATCTTGTAGACAATATTAACAGTAACATCAGACTTTTCATAGATGACGCAGTTATCCACAACAAAGTATAGTCCGAACAAAACTGTGCAAATATTCAGTCAGACCTCAATAAGATTTCAAAGTGGTGCAATGACTGGCACCTTGCTTTAAATGTTCAAAAATGTAAAATTGTGCGCTTGACAAAATGTAGTATCCTATGAAAATAAAACTAGAGAGTCACAGTTGGAATCTGTAAACTTATACAAATATTTGGGTGTTACACTTAGTGGGGACATGAATTGTAACGATCACATGGGCTGTCATGGGTAGAGCAGATAGCAGATTTCAGTTATGGTGGATTACTATGGAAATGCAGTCAGACTACTAAGGAGATTGCTTATAAGTCACTGCAACCCACCCTGAAGCATTGCTCAAGTGTGTGGAACTTGTACCAAATAGACTAGCAGGGGATTTTGAACATTAACAGAGCAGTGATACATGAATGGTCACAGGTATGTATTACTTGATGGATGAAGTCACTGAGATGTTGGAAGAACTGAAATGGCAGACACTTTAAGATAGATGGAAACAATCCCGACAAAATCTATTGAAAACGTTGCAAGAAACAGCTTTAAATGGTGACTAGAAATGTACTACAAACCACTGCATATTGCACCCATAGAAACTGTGAGAGTACGTTTAGGTTAATTAAAGCATGGACAAAGGCATTTAAACAATCATTTTTCCTGTGCTCCATGCTTGAACGGAACAGAAAAAGTCCTACTAATTGGTACAGTGGGACACACCCTCTGCAATGCACTCCATAGTGGTTCGCAGTGTGTAGATGTAGATGTAGGTGTAGGTGTAGAAGCTGACTATTCGCTTTCCCCTTCCCCATGACAACCCTTACAAAGCTTGTTCCATTTTGTATCACTCTTCAATGTTACACCTCGACATTTTATCAATGTGATTGTGCCAAGCAGCACACAACTAATGCTACTTTCAAACATTATGGGAATTTTCTACATCCAGGCCAGCTGCCATTCATCACACCAACCAGAAATTTTGTCGAAGTCATCTTCTGTCCTCCTGTAGTCACCAACTGTTGAGGACAACATACAGGGTTCAATTACTTAAGAAGTCTTTGAGCTGTACATATATCTGGGAACCTATTCTATATGGTCGTACCTTTGTCATGTCTAGTCGGACATCACGTCAAATGTTTTTCAGAAATCTAGGAATATGGAGTCTGTCTGTTGCCCTTCATCCGGAGTTTGCGGGATATCATATGAGAAAAGGGCAAGCTGAGTTTCCCAATAGTGTTTTCTGTTTACAGTTATGCTTTTAACTGCAGGTAATTACTGTCTAGAAAACTAAAGGAACAAAAACTTAAGTCTACAGCAGAATATGAGTAAATCCTTGCACTTGTTTTACTTTTGACACATTCATATTTTTAAGAACATAACAAAGGGTAAAAACAGCACAAACTAAATGATGTTCACAATGGATGGCTCTAAAATGTTAGTGAACCATTTCAAATCACATACTGTGGATCTTGCCCTTAACACTTATACATCAGTCAGGAGAGAGAGAGAGAGAGAGAGAGAGAGAGAGAGAGAGAGAGAGAGAGAGAGAGAGAGAGAGGAGTGCACATCAATCAATGTAGAATAAGGAAGAGGGGAAAATAAAAACTAAAAAAAAAAAATCAAGCAAATAAACATAATCTTTGTTCTACTTTATTGTTAGTGATGTTTGAATAAAACAGCCTTGGAAACAAAGAACATATTTAACAAATTTAGAAAATCTGCTACTTATTCTACACATTTATTAACATATAGATAACACAAGTCTGACAAAGACAAATTGCCAAAAAAGATAAGGCAGTTTTAGCTCATTTTATAAAAAAGAACTGTGTATATCTGAATTTCTTGAAGACATGATATATCAATACATAAAATTCAATGAAAAACAACAAGTTCACGCACACACACCTACCTCTTAACAAAAATGCCTTATCAGTTACATGGCTAACAGTGTCACAACTGCATATTTTACTAAATTTATAAAAATTTATAAAAAAAATGTTTTTAATGTTTCACTTTATCTTTTCACAAGCAAAGCATTCTTCAACATTTCAATGCCAGTCTTTCCAGCTGAATTTTTTAAAAAATCTGATGAAAATCACTTAGTTCTGATCTTCAAAATTAAAATGAGGTTACTAGTGCAAGATGTTAAGAATCATGAACTTTTGTGTGAATGTATACTGTATCACACATTTTCTCAAGGAGCCACTTGCTACAGCAGAGAAATTCAACAATAACCTGTGATAGGAAGTATTCTTTCTGGTATACACACAAAAGCATCAGTCTTTTGCTAAAATTGGTAACTTCTCATAAAACTTTCATTTTTATTTTTCATGTGGCAGAATAAAATACAATTAAATTTCATTTGTGAAAAAAAGAAAATTAGGAAGGGCAGAAAAAGTATATATGTACTCATTGTGCAACTCAGTTAAATTGTCAGAAACTGCTTAACCCCTAGTGTGCACCAGTCTCCGTTACTAAAAATTGTCAATATATGATAACTGATCCAGTATCATTATACACCATGACTCTACTATAGAACTATGTAACATTATCTTCACCTCTTGGCGAAGTATGCTGCAAACTGGAGCCAGGCTCACTCCAAACAATAGGTGTGTGCCTTGCACTGGAACCCGCTACGCCTCGAGCTCTGCCTCTGACTGAACTGCGGAACTGCCTTGTGACACGCCGAGTGGCCTCTTGGCTGCCACTCTCACTGGTAATGCTACTACTGCCTGATGGTTGCTCTGAAGCTTCTGCTTCCCGTCCCTCCTCTGTTGCTGTACGCGCCGATTCAGTAGCTGCACTTTCACCGGAGCTGACGCCTGTTAACAGATGGGTATAACTCCTCACTTTAGAATCCAAGAGTTCAAGAAACAATAGAATGAAATAATGAAAGATACAATGACAAATTTTATCACATGACAAATGAGGAAAGCAATAAGCCATACAGAACTGTAGTGCATGCAACTAAGTAGAATAAGGATGAGAAAAACTATTTAAACCTGGTATTACAAGCTCTGGACGAAACTACTGAGCATCAGACATACATTTGAAAAAATGCAGTTTCTACAGAGTGTGTCTGTTCTTTTGCGTAAAGTAAAGCATGAATTAAGCACACACCTCAGGAGTTGAAAAATTCAAAGGCTCAATGACAACATTTACATCTAACAATGGAAAACTGAGGCTGAAATACAACAATACAAAATGGGGCAGATTGCTACTCGTCACACAAGAAAGGTGTTGAATGGCAGACAGGCACATTGAAAGAGGACTTTATATACAGGGTGTACATAAAGCCTGGGAACACTTTCAATTATTTATTGCACAAGAACCAAACATTGTACAAATATCATACATATGCCATTTTGAAGAGAAACCCTGAAAGTTTTTTTTTTTTTCTTTCTTTTTTTTCCTCTCTCATGTATACCACCACGGCATAGTTTGGTAATTTGCTGATAGTCAGCACAAGTCGCAAACATGGCGAGTTCAGGTGTGGAGCGAGCTTTCTGTGTGTTTGAGTTCGACAAAAACAAATGTGATACAGCTGTTCAACGGATGTTTAGAACCAAGTACGATAAGAAGCTACCAACAAGGAAGGCCATTTACCACTGGCACAACAAATTTGTTACAATGGGTTGCTCGTGACCAGCAAAGAGAAGCGGACATCCCAGTGTGAGTGAAGTGAATGTGGAGCACGTATGAGAGACATTCATAAGGAGTGCAAAGAAATCAGTGTGTCGTGCATCCTGTGAACTCGAAATGGCTCAAGTGACAGTGTGGAACGCCCAGTGACAGAAGCTGTCCTTGAAACCATTCAAATTGGAGCTAGTGCAGAAGCTCAATGATGTGCTACAGAATAGGACAGCTGTTTCATGTGATGGCCTCCCTGATCACCTGATCTCACTCACTCTGTGTGATTTTTTTCTGTGGTGACATATTAAAGATCTAGTGTATGTACTGTCTCTACCACAGGATGTAGCATAGCAGAGCTCTGGGAGAGAATACAGGAAGCGACTGCCACAGTCGATGATGCCATGCTGGGACGGATAAGGCAAGAATTCGCTTACGATATTGATGTCTGTTGGGTCATTAATGGTTCGCATATCGAAAGTTTGTAAAAAAAAAAGTTTCTCTTCAAAATGCAATATGTATGACATCTGTACAGTGTTTAGTTCTTGTGCAATAAATAACTGAAAGTGCTCCTCGACTTTATGTACACCCTGTATACGCAAGGTGATGCAAAAGTAACTGTACACACTTCATGGGTTTATGTATGTATCAAAATATGGGTAAAAGGTTAAATAAAATTTTGTCTGAAATTGCCTTATTTCAGAGTTATGCAGTACAGTAGGGATCACAAGTGCAACACAAAATTAATTATTCTCAGAAAGCAGTGACCCAAAGGGATATAAAATTCAACTCAACTACAAACTGCGCGTTTAACCAAGGACTTGCTAAAGATTATGTCTACTAAAGATTATGTCCATGTAGATGGAGACAGAGGTGTGCTTGACGTCTTACCCCTCCCTGAACATAGCGTACTCTGTTCATCTCATTCCTCACAGTTACACAGCTATTTTCAATTTGTTACTGTGGTTGTGCTACATTGTCAGTTGCAACATCATACACAAGCTCTTTGAGATGGCACAAAAGGTAGAAGTCCACGGGTTAAGCTCCAGAGATCTGGGAGGCCAAGCAACTGTTCTTACATGATGCGTCCACTTATTGACTTATCAAAATACACAGCTTTGAGATACTCTCTTGCCTCCCAATTGAAATATGCAGGACCATCATTGACAAAACATCAGTCGATATGCAAGTGTAGAAAACACGCCAAAAGCCTGCACGGGCCCAAGATGTAATGCCTGCCACAAACTACATTATGCATCATAACTTGGAAATAAAGCAGTTTCGGACGGAACTTGATTTAACATTTTACTCTTATTTTGATGCATACATTACACTCACAAAGAACATACCGTTACTTTTGAATCACTCTGTATATATTATCAGCTATCTGATGAAGTCCTTTGTCAGACGCAGAGTGCGCACGCACACACACACACACACACACACACACACACACACACACACACACACACACACACACACACAGAGAGAGAGAGAGAGAGAGAGAGAGAGAGAGAGAGAGAGAGAGAGAGGGGGGGGGGGGGTGTTACTGTGGGTGCTATGGCTTGATTGCAACTGTGGTGAGCAGCAATCTGAGCTGGGGTGGGTGGGTAGCGGGGATGACAGAAGAAACATGAGATGGGGAGGAATAGCAGGGAAGGAGTGGGTGAAGACCCCTGTGGGAGTGTGCAGGGGCATGGCAGGGTCAAGATGGGCTCTAAGTGCAACATCAGAAGGCAGTTCTGTGGGAGCAAATGGGGAAAGAAGAGAAACAGAAAGAAGGGGAAAATATATACAGGTTCATTAGGAATACAAGGAGAGGCTGAAGTGGAAGCAGGGAAGGGGTTAGGCAGGTGGATACAGGCCATGGCTGCTACAGGAACATAGGAAATGTTGCAAGGAGATTTACAGCCTACGCAATTCATAGAAGCTGGGGTTGTTGGGAAAATCCAGATGGCACAGGCCACGAAGCAGTCAACAAAGCCCAGCAAATCATGTTGGGCAGCATGCTCAGCAACCGGAGGGTCCAGTGGTCTCTACCACAGTCTGGCAGTGGCCATTCATGTGGACAGACTGTTTATTGGTGGCCATACCTAAGAGAATGCTGCACAGTGGTTGCAGCTAGGTTCACAGACCCCACAGCTGCTTTCACAGTGGCCTTGCCATTTGTGGAGTAGGAAATGCCTGTGACAGGACTGGAGTAGGTAGTGGTGGGAGGATGCATGGGACACGTCTTGGATCTCGGTCTGTTACAGGGAAATGAGTCCTGAGGCAAGGGATTGGGTGCAGAGGTGGAACATGAATGGACAGAGGATATCATGTAGCTTGATGGGTGATGGAATACCACAAAATCAGTGTGGGAGGGTACTGGGGAGGATATTTCTCATTTCAAGGCATGATGAGAAATTGTCAAAATCCTGGCAGAGAATGTGATTCAGTTGCCCCAAGTCGGAGGGAGGGAGGGGAGGGTGTGGGTGGATGCTTGTTTGTGACTGATCAGAGAGCATGTGGGGGATAGTAGGTGACTGGGGAAGCAAGGCACATGAGATTTTCCGGAAAAAGTAAAAAAGGTGATTTCAGGCCTGATAAGACCTCAGTGAGACACTTGGCGTTATTGGGAGGATTTGCTTGTCACTACAGATGCAACGATCATGGATAGCTAGGCTGTATGGACAGGACTTCTTGGTATGGAATGGGTGTGAGCTGTTGAAGTGTAGGTTGGTAGGTTTAACGTGGACGGAGCTACTGGTATGGCAACCTGTGAAGTGGAGCTAGACATCGAGGATGGTGGCTTGTACTGAAGCGAAAGGGTGAAGTGAGTAGGAGAGAAGGTGTCTAGGTTCTGGAAGAATGTGAATATTGTGTCCTTACCCTTGATCACAATGAACCTGAACCGGTTGAAGGGTTTGAGATTCTTGGTGGTTAGGTAGGATTCCTCTAGCTGGCTCATGAATAGGATGGCGCATGATGGTGCCCACTGCTGTACTACATATTTCTTTGCAGGAGAGGCCTTCAAAGGAGAAGTAATTGTGGATGAGGATATACTTGGTCATGATGACCAGGGAAGAAATTGTAGGTCTGTCGAGTGTAGGGAAAGGTAGTTTTCAATGGCAGAAAGGTCATGGACACTGGGCATGTTAGTGTAAGTGGCATTCACTGTGACGAGCAGAGTGCTGGGTGATGAAGCAATGGAAACTGAGGAGAGAAATGGCTACTGTCTTTTATACTGGAGGCATCATCCACAAACAAACCCATGGTACAGCCTCAAGGCACATCCCAGCTCACCACACTTGCAGTTAGGCTTTAATGTTGGAAATGACAGTGGGCACATGTGTGAGAGTTATGCATGTGGCAATGTATGCTGTTTACATCTGACGAAGGACATAGTGCAATAGCTGATAACATTGAGCAGTCTTCTTTCAATGCGTCTGTCATCCTATGAACGCCTCCTTTATGTGATAAGTAACTTTTAACCAAGTGCACTCAATTTTGCATTTAAAGCAGAGTTCTGGCAGTTTTGTTACAGCACACACTGTATTCAGGCCAACAGTTAATGATTTCTGATTTCCCAACCTGAAAACGCTAACCATTTCCCAAATGCACTCCCATCTTTGGAATTGTATGGAGAATATGCAATGGCTTCCCAGCAAAACTTCTGCAGCTCCAGGAAGGTCATGATGACCTTTCCCTTTGACTGCAAGGGCCTATTGTTCTATGACTTTCTGGGACACGGCACCACAATTAATGCACAGCGGTACATGGATATTCTGCAAAAATCAAGTCAACATCAAGATATGTCGATGAATGACATCATTCTGTTGCAGGATAATGCTCGCCCACTTGTTACCAAAGTTGTTTTGACTATGCTACAGAAGTTTAGCTGGGAAGCCCTCATACATCATCCATACAATCCTAAATAATCTACATGCAAAGGAGGTGCATACCTGGGTACAATCAAAAGTTCCATAGACAACTGCAAACGTTATTCCTCCAAAGCACTGATGGTCTTGTTTCACAGTGGGATAAATGTATTAACAGTTATGGTTATTACTTTTGAAATAACACACAGTTTACTTACTTTCTCCATCTGTCTCATTTTCATTTGACAGCCTTTTATATTTGCAACAGCGGCTGTTCATGTAGAACCGGATACAAAGTTGTGTAGGAGTGAATAGGAGAGAAACTGAACTATGTTAACAGTTCATAAATTTTGAAGCAACTTTTAAATTATGTACAGGCACCAGTTATAATGAACAGTGACTATTGTAAACATTATTACAACAGCTGATACGGGACAAAACTGTAGTGTTAATGAAATAGGACAATTGGACAGTCCAGTTAATGTAGAACATAACTGAAGGACAGTTATAACAAATTACGTGATGCACTTGGTAACACTCAAATGGAGTTTAATAACACAACTACTCAAAAACATGAATGACTCAGAAATTCAGGATTTGAAGACGCAGCTTATCAAACGAAGTGAACTAACTACTCTGCCACATGTAGGAAATGTTGATACAACAAATGTAATTGATGACAATATAATAATTCCATGCAATAAATGTACAGTAATCGACATGTTAAGTTATACAGATTAATACTGAGAGGGTATCAGAGTTGTCGAAAGCAGACCACTTTTCGACAAAATGTAATGAAAACTTTCTGGAAACTGCCACAAATGTCACGCGAGTTTGGCAGACGGTGTTTGAATCTTGTGAAACTACGTATGTGTGGGACAGGCAATCAGTTTTTTTCATCAAATGACACTGAACTGGTGAAAGATGTACTTCAATGAATTCTACAAACAATTCAAAAACAATTATAACAAACCCCATGGTAGCACGACATAATGTTGATGCAACACATGTGAAATTTATGACTCTGATCAGAAATTATGAAAATTTAATATGTCAGTTTCATTGTGAGAAGATGTAACTGAAATGTATGAAATCAGAATTATGTTTTTTTTCCTGTGCAGTAGCTGGACAGCTTTTATTCAAAAATACATTTGAGAAGATGACTTGGAGCAAAGTTTAGGAATAGGTAAGTGTATTATCATGGAAAAGGCACCGCAAATTATATTTAATTAGAGGTCATGGATATCTTTTGGCAGATTAATGTGTTGTAGCCTACAGGATACAAAACTGATGTACTACTGTGAGCTTGAATTAACAGACAAAGTAGATAGTCGCTGCAACCATTTATAAGAGACAGTGGTCATTAGGTGCAGTGAGTAAGTGATAAATATGTATTCGAGTGTCATGATGATACTTTCCGACAAAGTATTTTTCCGGAAACCACGGTAGAACAACTACGGCAGTCGGCATAGCATGTGTTGTTTTCAAGGCAGCCAAGGACATTAGGTCACGTGTGCAGTGTTACTGCAGTATCTTTGCATTTTCACGTTGGAAAGACAACCAATGGATTGCAATGGGACAGCGCACAGAGCCACAGGAAGCTGACATCATCACATGCACAACTGTTGTATGTTCCAACACAGTGTGGTGTACACGTATCAGCTGTTACGATGCTTCCACAGTACCCAACCTGTCCAGCAACCACAAGATCCATAACAACACTGTTTTAGTCCATAACAGCATAAATGTCACAGCCCGTTGCTTCAAAGAACTGTGTAACTGTATGTGGATTAAAGCTCAACATATAGGTAGTGTACTAAGAGCAGAGCAGCCAGTGATAAGTTCATGACAATTTTTACATATTCTATAGTACCTAGCATTAAAAATGTCACAGTCCAGTGTTTCAGTGAACTGTGTGTGATGTACAGTTCAATGATACAGGCAGGGCATAACAGCATAGTAATTACTGACATGTTTTCAATTACAGTGAAACCCCGCTATTCATTTTTTTAGGGACTTCAAAAAATGAATGTGTGAACGTATCAGCAGGATTATACTGTATTCAGTGCAGTGAGATTATCACCAGTATATCATGATGTATTTAAATTTATTTATTTATTTATTTATTTTTTACATATACGCAAACAGACCATTCCAAGGTAAGTAAAAATTATGTACAAAACTGTTACCGTGTAAGTAGCTTGCAAACTGTGTGCCAAGCTAGTTAATTTCTTTTAACATAATTTTTAAATAAATTAAAAGACATAATTTCAGAGATTTTACTGGTTTTATACAGATATGATTTTATGCATTCAGACTGAAGCGGCGAGTGAAGATTTGTACCAAGGCCAGGAATCGAACTCAGGTTGTCTCCTACTTCCTATGCAGGTGCACTAGCCACTAAGCCACATTGGCAGAGCAGTTTGCACAACAGCACAAATTACCTTGGCACACCTCTCTCCTTAAATTAGAGTGGGGTGGCAGTGAAAATTTGTACCTACCAGGTGTGCCAGGGTAATCCGTACAGTTGTGCGAACTGCTGTGCCAAGTTGGCTTAGTGGCTAGTACACCTGCCTAGCAAGCAGGTGACCCAGGTACAATTCCCAGCCTTAGTATAAAATTTCCACTCGCCACTTCAGTCTATGTAAAAACAATTTAGATGATTATTTGACTACATGTGACAGTAACATAACTTTTTGGGTAATGACAAATATTTGCCAGTGAAAGTTTTCTTTGCAGTTGTAGAGTACCATAATTATCTACAACTCATGTTGAGACCTACCTATTTGATTGATTGACAGAGGGGTTATGGGACCAAACTGCAAGGTCATGAGTCCCACGATTCTGAAATTAGTCAAGAAGTAAGAGGGTCTGCTAAAGGTGGATGGATCCTGTCAGGGGAATCAAATTATTAAGTAATGAAGATTAAATGCACACAGTAAAAGGAATAAAAGGTGAGACCAAATCTAAAAACTGGAAAAAAGGGGGCAGTCATGGGGTCACAGACTGAGAAGACTGGAAAAAGAAGTCCCAACCACAACCAATCTGCCCCTGCTGCAAGACTAAAGTAGAAACCTTAAATCTGGAAATAAAAAACCACTTTCACGAAGGAAACTGAGGACCAGTACAACCATCCACAAATCATCTGCTAACATTAAATTTAAGGAATCGGGAAGACTATACTTAGCACAAAGGGCTGAAAGAAGTGGACATTCCACCAATAAATAGAATACCGTCAGTCTGGTTCCACAACCACATTGTGAGGGTGGGTTGCTATGTAGGAGGAAACAATGGGTGGGCCTGGTGTAACCAATACATAGACAGCATAAAACAGTGGACCTCCTTTCGATAGAAGTGGAAGGAAGAGCACGAAATTGCAGTAGACTCCTTGATTGTGCAGAGTTTATTACTATCAGCAGTAGTGCATTCCATTTTTGGGCAAAGAGGGATCCGCCTATCTACAGCTGGAATCATGAAAGTAAATGGGGGGGGGGGGGGGGGGGGGGGGGTTAAGTATCTGCTTCTCTAGCCAAACGGTCAGCCAGTTCATTCCCTGGGATGCCCACATGACTTGGGACCTAGAGAAAAACAACTGAACAGGAGGCATGCCCAAGGGCAGAGAGAAGGTCATGGATAGTAGAGACCAAAGGGTGACGAGAGTGACATTGGTTAACAGTGTGGACACACTACACGAACCTGGCAATAAATGGTGTTCTAAGCCAGTAGAAGTGAAAGTGTATCCCACGTTATCGACTGGCTTAGAACCATCAGTGTAAAAAATGGTGCCACCCTGGAACTCTGCAACGATGGCATATACAAGATGCGGGAAAACCATAGGAGCAACAGAGATCTTAGGACCCTGGAATAGATCAGTCCTAATGCATGGTCTAGGCACCATCCAAGATGGGGGGGGGGGGGGGGGGTTTAGAAGGAAACAAATGGAAGCTACAGTGACATGGGGACAAAAGGCCCCAAGATTCTAGGACCCAACATAATCTGAAATTGACCATTCTCTCAAGCAGTTTACAAAGTACATTCATCAGCCTAATTTGGTGGTAACTGTCGAGAGATGTTGGGGTCTTCCTGGGCTTGAGGACAGAGACAGCTATACCGCCTTGCCATTGTGACAGAGAAGCACCTGTGAGCCAAATGCAGTTGAAGACCCTGAGGAGATGTTGCCTCTGGGGGAACGTCCAAGTGTTGGATCATCTGGTTGTGGATAGAATCTGGGCCTGGGACCATGTCTCATGAATAGGTAAGAGCCTGCAAGAATTCCCATTCAGCGAATGGTTCATTATAGGGATCAGTGTGGTGCGGGAGAAAACTGGGGGATCTGTTCAACTCTGTTGTTTCTGCTGGAGAAAGGTAGTAGCATAGGAAGAGGAAGCCGATGCTATTGCAAAATGTGTCGCAAGGTGTTCTGCAAGGACCAATGGATTAGTGCACAGAGCACATTGGAGGTTACAACACTAGACAGTTGGCTGTCACTGGCGGCCCAGAAGGCTATGGAGCTTGGACCATATCTGCAATGAAGAGGCATACATCCCCAGGGAAGAAACACAGTGCTCCTAGAATTCCTTTTTACTCTGCTTACTAAGGTAATGAGTCTCAGCATGGAGATGCTTAAAAGTGAGGAGGCTGGTCTGTGAAGGGTGTCGCTTAAATTGCTGCAGCGCCCATTGGTGGTCCTGGACTGTGACTGCAATATCCTTGGTCCACCACGGTACTGCATAGAGGGACAGCATGAAGAATAGTGGTAGAGATGCCTTGCACAACTAAATCAATGGAGTAAGAGAAGTAGGTGTTGAAGTGCACAACTGGCCCTGTGGAATGCCAGACATGGGGGCCTGTCTGCCTGGTGGCAGCAGGGGAATGATAGAATCACTGGAAAGCGGTCACTGTCACAAAGATCATCATGAAATGACCAGTGTAGGGAACCACGAGGGCGGAAGGGGGGGGATCATGAGATTGAGAGCAGAGACGGTGCCATGAGCGGCACTGAAGTGGGTAGCGGAACCATCATTGAGACACAAATCGAGGTCCGTGATAAGTTGGTCAACTACGAGACCCCTACCCGTTGAACGGCACTCCCCCCACAGAGGGTGGTGGACACTGAAGTCCCCAAGGAGGAGAAACGAGACAGGAGTTTCTGGATTAATGCAGACAGTGTAATTTAAGGAAGTGGCCTACCTGGAGGGAGGTAGACATTGTGAATGGTGATTGCCAGAGTCGTTTGCAACCGAACCACTATTGATTCCATGTTGGTACACAGGGGATCCAGTCACTATGGACATCGGAATGAGCCAAAGTGCAGACCCCCCCACATATGCTACCCAGCGGCTGGCACGGTTCTGACAAAATGGCCGATAACCACGAAATCTTGGAGAGTGGTCACCACGGAAATTCTTTTTTTGTAGAACAAAACAGAATAGGAGGAGAGCACGGTTCTGACAAAACGGCCGATAACCACGAAATCTTGGAGAGTGGTCACCACGGAAATGCTTTTTTTGTAGAACAAAACAGAATAGGAGGAGAGACAAGATGCTGCATTTCCAGTAGGTGACAATAATACCCGTTGCAATTCCACTGGATAATTATGTGGCGAGAGTCCAGGTTAGACATAAAGAAGCCGAGAGGAGGTCTTGTCACTCTGTCAGTAGTAGTCACTGACAAGGATGGGATGACATCCATAAATAAGATGTCAGACTCAGATTATATGGAGGAGGAGGGGGGGGGGGGGGGGCACCTCCGGGGGCACTGGAGAGGCCTTGTCTTGGGATTTTTGTTTCTTCTTCTTCTTCTTCTTCTTCTTCTTCTTCTCCTTCTCCTCTTACAGAGGTGGAGGAGGGGGGCACACACAGGGAATACAGGCTTCTGCAAGATCTGGAACCGAAAGAGAGTGGGCGACGTTGGGATGCACAGATGGCGCATCTCGTGGCCGAGTGGTGGTAGGAGAATGTGTCCCCATCCATCCTAGCCTAGACGAGGGAACGGGGAAAGTGTTTCATTCCAAGACTGCAAGCCTGGCCCTCCTCCCATGGCGTAGCTAGGGAGGAAGTTCTTCCCCAAATGGCTCTCACTAGACAGGTCATACAAAGCAGCATTCAATGATACTTCACTGTTTGAAGAGACGGCCGTTTGAGAATGGCCAGATTTTTTGCAGCTTGAGGCTTTTCATGTGCCCTGATACCACCCACTCTGACCAGGGGCTCTCCCCATGGGTGCCACCCAGCCACAGCAAAGGCCATCTAGCACAGCAGCCGTTGCTGGGAGTTCCAATGCTCCAAGAAGATAAGCAACCAATCCTGGGACGCATGGGGAGGGAACAGTTCAGGTATCGTTAGTGTGATTCCTGTGTTGTCAGGGGCTCAGTCATATGGGTACTTAACAGCCCCACCACAAAGGTGGCTATATGTGCTGGTGACCTAGCAGGGTGGAAGGGGGCTACAGCAGAGAAGGGAGAGGACAAGGAAAGGGGGAGAGGAATCCACACTGAAGATGCTAGGGAGGAAGTTCTTCCCCAAATGGCTCACACTAGACAGGAAATTTTGAAGTGGAGGTCAAACCTCAAGCAGGGACCTAAATGTCTAAAAAGGATGAAAGAACATGCAAAATGAACAAAATTGCAATCAGTACATGAAAAGCAGGTGGCTAGCCAGGTCGAAAAAAATCCACACAGAGAGGGGAGGGAGGGGGCAATGGGGAAGGAGCAAGGATAGGGAGGGAGGGCAGGATGAAGGAAATGCAGCAGAGGAAGGAAGATTTGGCTGCAATAGCTCGAGGCCCCATGTGCGCCACGCACAAACTCACAAAAGAACCGTGAGCCCCCTGGGGAGCGGCGGAACCTATTTGATGTAGTGCATTTCTTACCCATACAACAAATTCACTGCCTTTACTTCTATAATTACAAAGCAATTTGCTTATTTAGCATGCAATCTAAGGTTTTACTATTTTAAGCTGATGACCCTTGTCCAACACACAAATACCAATGTTACAATGTAAACATTACATTAGTCCCAGTCATCTGTTTAGATGTAGACTTGAAGACACCAGAGTTGCTTTATACATACACAGCCTCACTTGTACAAATGATTGTCTTTCTCGTATCAGATTTAGTTTCATATTGGTATACATTGAGAACTTTGCTCTTGTAATAAGTTAGTCTAACATAGGGACAGTTCATTGTTATTTACATGAAACTATAGTACGTTAGGCTGCACCTGTACAGTTTATTTGCCCTGTTTCACTATTTTTGTCTGAGACGAGTATTTAACTGCTAACATGGATTTTGTGCATACTTTTTGCTATTTTTGTGTGACTTGTTTCATTTTGCTGATGCGCTCAGGTGCATTCTTAAGCTCAGTGTAAAATTATGATGGAGCGTATACAGATAATCACGTACATTGACAGTTACACTAATGCCATTTCTATAGTAATTATTGTTACTTTTGGAAGATAATTTATTATTTTACCTCAGTATTATGATTAATTATTCTTATACATTATCTAGTGATAACTAAAGTGATAATTAATGATAGTATATGGCACACCTATGCAATAGGTATATAATTATTCAACCTACTATTGCATGACTTTTTTTTAGCAAACCAATTTCACTGAAAAAAAAAAAAAATCTGGGGGAAAGATAAAAAAACCTATGTAACATGTTGAACTTAGAAATTTTGATTTGTTCAATATTTTTAGAGACCTGGAAATACAATTCGTGCTATCAGTTTTCAAACCTTCAAAATCTAACTAGATGTGATCTAAGGGACAGAAATAATTCACTCTTTCCATTGCTTTCACCTGTGTTTGTGTACAATTGACCTTCAACAAAGCTTATGGATTTTAAACTGTTCTGGCAATGTAAAGATGCCAAACACAAGTCTAGCTAGATGAAGCCAGACCATGTGTGTTACCAGATGACATCATCACACAGGTATGAGTGGTTCCCTTAACATTATAAGTAAACCTATGGTTTGTTGCCATGCAATAGACAGTTAACCATACACACTATGGTGACGCTCAACATTTTCGTAGGTACTATCATGACACTCATCCATAGTAATTACTTATCACCTGCTGCACTAATTAATGACATTATGTGTAGTTAATTACTAGTCATTGACCAATTAACATAATTACTATCTTCATTTTTAGCTTCTTCTTCTTCTTCTCCTTCTCCTTCTCCTCCTTCTTCTTCTTCTTCTTTTTCTTTTTTCAGATTTCATGTCACCGCTAAATCAAGGATTAAAAGTTTTAATTTTGTTGGGGATATGTAAGGGAGAACTATCCTTACATGTCCAAATATAATTGCTGATGCCAAGCATTGCGTAGTTGGTGTCCATGGTAAGCCACACACAATGACTGTGAACATATTGATTTAGTGTCACATGGTATTACAAAATATGTAATTTGAAATGCTTAAGTGATGGAAAATTATTTGGAGTTAATAAATAATGATTGAAGTGAATTGAGTGAAACAATTTCATAGTGGAAGGAATATTACTCATTGTAGTCAATGTTTACTAGCCAACAAGCTTCACAACTATAATCAGAAAGACTATCATCATATCATCTCAGTTGTAATGGAGGTCAATAATTTTACAATGAATGTTATAGGAAAATGAGAGAGAGTGGGGCATGTTTACACTGGAACATTGTTAAAAAAAATTCACACAAATTAGTTGAGAAAATTTTCGGTACTTAGTGGATATTAAGCCAATGGTAAGAGAATCAGACACCAACTATCATGGGGTAATACTGGTCGATATCAGATTGTTAGTGACAGAGATATTTAAAGCACACTTAAAATAAGGTGGCATTTGACAGCTAGGAGGGTACTCCCACCACCAATACACCAATGAGAGACTGACACCATCAGCTGAACTGTACTGTCACTGCCGCTGTGTAAACCGTTGTGCCTGCTACTTGTCAAGTAGGTATTTTTCCACATGTGAACATTACATTATGTCTCTTTCCAGGAAAATCTTAACTCTGGCCCTAATTATTTGTTTGTTTGTTGGTTAGTTTCATGTTCCATGGATTATTTTGCATGATAAATAGTAATGATGTGGGATGAGTCATTTTTCATTCACATCACAAATTAATTTGTAAATGTGGCTACATGCTGACATTTGTAAGTTTATTTTTATTTATTTATTTATTTATTTATTTAATATACAGATGTGAGTTAGTAACCACCTTTTACACATTACAATAATAAAATTTCTTGTACTGATTATAAGGAGCTGTCAAGAAGAAACTTTTTCAGTTTGTTTTCAAATTTTACTTTGCTGTCTGTCAGACATTTTATATCACTGAGTAAGTAATCAAAAGTTAAGAAATGAATTTTTTTACCTACTTAGAGGTGCTACAGGGTGAACTACAAGTGAATTTTTATGCGATTTTAGGTGGAGTTATATTACTTTCAACTTCATACTTGTTATGAGCGAAATACTATCAAAATACTATCAAATGAATGCAGTTTTCTGAACCCTATAAACAGCAAATGCAATGCACGACTTTGGAAAGATCCCTTTCTGAGAGAAGTAATTCAATAATCAAAAGGGTGACAAAGTTCTTCGGTGAGTTCAGTAGTTTTTGTGATAAGACGTTATAAGGTTAAAGCTGTTCCCCTGATATGAAAATTACACCCTTCTTCTAGTTCCTACCCAAAATTAAGAAGAAACTGAGGCACCGAGATCAAAAACGGGATATCATATTTTTGGAGTGTATGAGCTAACACTGTAGTTGTTGTTTTCACAAGAATCTTAATCTGTTGGTTCTAAAATGAGATGTGTTCAGTGATTTTTTTTCCCTGTCTAAACCAGTGATAAAATTTCATTTCATGCAGAAAGAGGACTTGTCACAGAGACCAGCCCCTATATTGCACGAAAGAACCTGATACTAAAATGTAAACTTTCACGGCCGGAAATATCATGTCCATTATAATTATCCGGGCTGTTATGCCGTGGTCGGTTGATGAATTCTGAGGTGATTCCCAACGTTTCGTCTCCGACTGCGGGAGACATCTTCAAGGGGGTCCGTAGCTTGATGGAAGGTCCAACACACACACTGGCTCGCTACTGACGAGCCAGTGTGTGTGTTGGACCTTCCATCAAGCTACGGACCCCCTTGAAGATGTCTCCCGCAGTCGGAGACGAAACGTTGGGAATCACCTCAGAATTCATCAACCGACCACGGCATAACAGCCCGGATAATTATAATGGACATGAAAGAACCTGGTGTGATGGCAGCACTGTGGTGGGATTTCAAAATGGCTTTGGTGATGGAATCATCAGATGAGTGCAGAGACAATTTACATAAATTTATTTTATTTATTTATTTATGCATTTATTTTACCTGGCAAGATTAGGGCCTTCAGGCCCTCTCTTACACCTAACCAGGCATACTCAGATTGAACGAGTTACAGTTTCTACAGAACATTAAGGACATATAACGTACTATACAGTATTGATGTTCAAGAAAAAAAATAGAGATTATAACAGTAGTATAATGATAATTATAACAATAAAAAAAATAATTACAACAATCAAGAATAATAATGATAATAATAATAATAATAATAGTAGTAGTAGTAGTAGTAGTAATGACTATGTATATGAAAGTAAACATACTTTTCTTTTGTGAATGTCAGTCCTACTGTTAGTTGGGAATTTCCTCGTTATGTTCTTGCAGCTTGTGAGTTATTCTCATCGAGCAGAGACATAAGACGATAGAATGGGGTGAAAGAGACATAGAAGAGGTAGATAGGTTAGAGGAAGAGAAATAGAATGGTAAAATTCAAAGCTGTGATGGAGAGGAGAAAGAAAGAGATGAGAGGGGCACAACAATGGTGGCTATACCGTCCCTAATATGTAAGTTTTGAGTTCCCTCTTGAATGTTGAGTGGTTCTGGATAAGATGCAGATCACAGGGGAGCGCGTTCCATAGTCATATGGCTGAGATGGAGAATGACACAGAGAAAGATTTTGTGTTATGTAAAGGTACAGCCAAGATGCTAGACGTATCCAATCTGGTATTGCGGTTGTGGAATGATGATAGGTGTTTAATGTGAGAAGATAAGTATTGGGGGCACCAGTGGCTAAGAAATCGATGAAGTAAATTTAGACGGAAGAACAATGCACTAAATTCTGGAAGTGAAATGTGGTTATACAAAGGAAGCTAACGGGTTTGGAACACACCAACTGGAAAGGAAACATTGTTCCTAAAGGGAAAACAGATACAGATTTCAGGTAAACAGTCATACAATGTTTGTACTTACAAATATTATAACAAAAGATGATTCTAAATTCCTTTCATCTACACAAATTTTCAATTTATTTTTAAGTTTTAATGCAGGAAACTGGTAAAAGTGTGTTATTCGCTGAAGCATACAGGTTAATCATATGCTAATATCTGTTTACAGATGAAAACACAAATACTTTTGAGAAGTTCTCAGCTGCTGAGAGGAACTATTTTTGACAGAATTTTTCTCAGCTGCTGAAGGAACTATTTTTGACAGAATTCAACAATGTGCCCAACAAAGATGAACAGGATGGGTACATCAGTGGCCACATTCTTCCCTTTACACAGAAACCAAAGCAACCATGCCCACATTCCATTACCAATCATGGAAGGACAGCAAACTATTATTATTAGGTAACTGGCATGACAACAATGTTACTTTATTAACTCTTTCATTCCCAACTATGCAAATCATTGAGTCAATTTTTGAAAAATAATTGAAACAAAATATCATAAATATGTGAGTTACGGCCCAAGACCTTACATTTCTGCACTTGTTAGATTATTTCAAGATTTCACTTTATATATGTCACTAACATTCCAATAAAACATATGTTCAGCTCATGTCAAAAAAATTTATTAATACCCATTAGTTCATTCATGTTGCACCAGCCCAACACCATAAGGTCAATGGTAAATGAATCTATTTTATAGGGTTACTGTATTGTGAAAATACTTCCAGTATTATGGTAATACAAATCAATTACCTATTTGTTAAATCTGCATGTTAAAGTTAGCTTCAAGGAAGTTATGGTATGCAAGAAAGCTTTTACTGCACTCCATAGCATAACAAAACACTGAGAGAAAGCTTTTATTGCACTCCATACCATAACAAAATGCCGAGTGGAGAGACCGTGCCATCTACTTTGTGAAAGAGTGACTTTGCCACATGATGGTCATGGTAGAAACAAAAACCATTATTCAGTTCCAGAAAATGCTAATGTCATGAGAGCACAATTCATAAAGTCTTTTCCAGTAAGGGTAACACATTATGGACATTGTGGTAGGAAGAAGAGATGCATCTCAAATACTTTATCTGTGAAGACCATGTACGATTACTTTCTTGGAAAATGTGGTTCCAGAGTTTACATAATTTACAGTTCTCAAGGAAATACAACTGATCCAGGATTGTTAAAAAAAATATCATTATTTTTATTTGTCCTCAACTGGATGTCTGAAGTGAATGCGAGAGGCTTAAATGTGAAATTGAAAGAGAAAATAACGCTGCTATCAAGACGGCAGTGGAAAATGAGTTGAAACTCCATATGCTTCAGGCATGTCAGTTCTATAATTACATGAAACATTGCAAAAAACTTGTACAAATTGAAGAGGCAGAGAGGCAGGAATGATCACATTTGATTTCATGCACAACGTGCCTATTCCACACATACCGGTAACTGGTATTTTTATTTGCAGCAGAAATGGGTATTTACATTTGGTATTTGTATATTTTCTGATGACAAGCTTTCATCTACATGTACAATGAAATAACTGAAAAATAAAAATAAAAAAAAATAAAAAAATGAAAAAAAATAAATAAATTGGGGGGAGGGGGGGGGGGGGGTCCTACTGCAGTGGTTTCTCTCCAGGTTTCCTACTGAAATATTGAGCCTCTAGTGTGAAAACTTTGTACGTATTTTCAAAAGCCTGAACAGAACAGAACAGGAATCCCACAATGGTTCAATTTTGGAAGACTTCAGTTCATAGTGGTAGATTTTCCAATGTTTTCCATGTGTCCAGACCGTGGGTTTTCCTACAATGCTTATGATACGGATTTTGCAAGTCTGGTATTACGAAAAAGGACAAAGGATACACTGCATACTCCCCATCAATTGTTCCCAGTACTGCAGAAAGCAAATGAAACTCGTGCATGTTGACCTGTACACACACGACCCATTTCTTGACTATCATAAATATATAGATCAATTTTTAAGAAATATGTAACTGTGGAAGGAGAAAAATGGGCGTTACACAATAAAAAATATTTGAGTACACTGTTTAGTCAAAATGTATGTCTGTTTCATGCAATAGCAGTGGAATGGTGAAACATGAATTTCCTCTGGTTAAGACCAGGATAGTCCTTATTTTCATAGAGTGCCAAGAACATACACAGATGTCATTCCTCTGAAACCTGAGAAACTACAGGACATTACAAGCAATACTGGCGCACTCTCTTTGGAGTTCCGTGAGTACTTTGATAATATTCTAAGGAAATGCGTCATTAATAAAGTGACTGGTGGAGAGCAAGACAACAAATCTGGAAGTCTGGCACCGCGATTACGAGTAAAGAAGTATGAACATAACTGTCTGTAAAAAAAGAGAAGTTTTTTTATCAAGTAAAAAATGTGGAAATGACTCTTCCCATGTCACAAGCCACGGCACTAAAGAGGGCATCAGTTTCCAGTATATTGTCTATTTTGATATGTATTGTTTAATTACGAATGTTTATACAACTAATAGGAACGTGTATGAACATGTTGGAATGATTAAAAAAAAATATTTTGCATGAAAATATACCATTTTTTTTCGTTACATGATATTTATGATAAAATGAGTGTTATTTAAATCAAAAAAGGGATATGTCGGTAATTTTCTAATACCACTTTCTATTATTTTTCCTTTATTCTAAGAGTACTGATTTTGGTATAAGATTGCATTCTTCCTGATGAGCATGTGGGAGTATATATAAAGTGTAAGAATAACATTATTCAAGGTTATATATACACTTAAAAAACAAGCACTGTAGTGTCTGCCAGCAGATGGCACTTGTTATGACAATGTCACTCCTTCAAACTGTGTATGTTAGAAACCTAATAAGTTAAATGAGATAATAACAACATGTGACACTTATACTTCATTCTTGTAAGTATTCCAAATATGTGAACCAAGATTTCAAGAATTATCCCACAGTTATGCAGAGCTATGGTTTGCGATCTCCATGATGATGTGACACTTTTCTTTCACTGTGAAGTTTTTTTAGTTTCATGATGGAACACAGTTTATAAATTCTTGCTTCCAGGATACTACAGTCACATATCTTGGAAAGCTGCCCCAACTTATTGTTTCATAATCTATAATTCTTTGTATCACATCATTTAGTGTTCCACAATTCATGTGAATTATGATAAAAAATTGAAGTCATTTTCTCATTTATCTACTCCACTTCGCTTGCAACAAGGATTCACTGAGTGATGGACAGGTTGTAATACAACATTTCTTGTTGACAGTTGGTACATGGGATGGCAACAATTTGCCATATGTGGCACACTACAGAGCCGCATACGGCATATTGCTTCATGTTGTCCTATTCCATCTGCTCCATGCAGCATGCGTGATAACCATATACCATATGTTGCCTCAGTGGAATTGCATCTTTAGAGACAATTGACCCCTCTGTGTTATCAACATACCATGTGATGGGATATGAAGTGATTGTTAAACATTCTATATAGTAATGCCTTTATGAGAAAGTCAATGAGAGAATCGAGTCATAACTTGGTTGCTAATTATCACCAGTTATGAATATCATAAATTCATATATGCACAAACACACTGGCTCAAACTGCCATGTACACCTGTTGACCAATTTTAATACATGTCAGTGTTTAATTATACTCTGCAGTAATTTTGTACATGGACAGCTTGCTTCAGTGCCATAGTAGTCAGTTTCTACAGTATAAAATGAATCTTCATGATGATATTGAGCTTCATGGAAACAATTATTGTGAGACTCTTTCCTTCTTTCTTTGTGTTGCTGAACTATGGTAACTGAGACATAGGAACTGTCTGAATGTTAACAGATCATATGCCCTGCACATGTGTAAATTCTAATTCTTTCCTAACCGTCCATTATTAGAGAGCCTTAGATGATGTCCTGAGAACCAGAAACTCGTATTCCTTATGTAAATATTCATTATAATTATAACAGAACATTTCAGACTTCATTTTTGATGTTTTCAAAAATTACCAATCAGTGTAAGTCCTCTGCCATGCACCTCATGGTGGCTTGCAGAGTGACCACTCTTTAGTTAGACTCAATTCTCAAGTCTGATTATCTGCACCTAGATAATTGGAAATCTGGTGTACATCAAAACACAGTTCCATATGACAGAAAAGTATCAAAGGCAACAGAAATTCTCCCAGAAGATACAACCATTTTGGCAAAATATAGCATGGATATAACCAAATTTGGAAAGGATGAGAAATAATATCAGACTTGACTGACCACAGTTTTTTAAGAAGGGATTATCAAAAATTAGGTAAGAACTATGTTCTGGTCAGATGATTGTTCTGTCTGATAACACAAGTCACAAATTAGAAATTGGGCTTATTTGCTAAGAGCAGTCATGAAATGTAACTGTATTTCTTCATAACCAAACCAAAATATTTTATTTCCAATGCTTACCATGATCAACTTCTTCCATCACATCTGAGCCACCCTGATCTTGATCTTCACTTTCTATTTGTTCCAGATCTGGTTCTTCAAGTTCTGAAACAATCCATAGAGCATTAATTTAATTAAATACCCTAAAACGGTTTAAATTTCTTAAATAGTGTTAAAATTGGTCTCTTCTCTCCAGACAACTTAATAAAAGGAGAAATGGTAATGAAAGCATTATGTTAACATGTAAGCTCTTAGTAATGGATTTGTTACTTAACGTGTATAACTATACTTCATTCATCATAAGATTAAACCTGATGTAAAGAAACACAAATGCAATTATTGGTCAGCAGCCTCGGCTCGGGAACACCGGTGTTATTCCACTCTTGGAAGTAGGTCCAACTTATGTGTTAGATATCTTATTAGTACATGATACTTTGACAATCTGATGTATTAACAACCATCAAAGTTTTTCTTAATCATAGTTTAGCTACATAATTTTTATTTCAAAAATTGTGTACAGTCAGTATAACTGTAAGCTAGAAACAAGTTATTCTTAATGTTTTTCACAAGATTAATGAGAAAAATAAGCTTTCATGTTTTTTTTTAAGAACACAATATCATAAAATATATTTATACCCGGGCCGCTGAAACATTGCACTTGACGTTTGCGTATGAAGTTGGCAGTGTAACAGAGTAACAAGTGAAGAACGATAGGCGCTAGGCGTTCAGCATGGGGCGCCAGCCAATCACAGCGCAGTGAGCACTGCTGTTACTCACGTGCTGTGACAGTCAAAGCTCCCGCGTTGCCGGCTTTGTTTAGTGAATGTGTATACAACGTGAATTGTATGTTGTTTACCGCGTGTTTTCGTTGTACTGTGTGCTATATCGTTGTGACTTTTGTTACGTTGTGAGTTTACATACTTGAAAAATGCCACCGAAAAGACTTCGTTCACCTAGTGACAATCCTTTGCGTCGAGGGGTGCCGCTAAACAGCCAGGCACTGGAGTTACTATGCAGAACTCGTGAGTTTTACGAGCGGGAGAAAAACTACGTAAGCATTCACGGACAGCCATCAATTCCTGCCGATAAAGTGGTGGAACGTACGTCGAAAACTCTTGGTATTAGTGCAAGAACCGTAGTAAGTAAGGGAGTATTACTACAAAACTTGGAAGATCCTGAAGTGAGCCGTAATGATTACGAGCTGTCTGGATCAAATAATACATTTTTATCAACCCCGGGAAAGAAGAAAAAGCGGCCTAGTCCTATCACAGATTTAGATTCTTTCCAGACTGATGCAATTCGTAGGCATGTTTATGCTTACTACAGCAGAAAAGAGTACCCGACTGTAGCTAAGTTATTAATCTCTTTAAAAGAAAGTGAACTCTTCAGGGGTGGTAAAACATCATTAAAAATTGTGCTAAAAAATATGGGTTTCCGTTACAAAACGCTAGACGGACGCAAAGTACTGTTAGAGAGGGCACATATTGTTACCGCTCGTAGCATTTTCTTGCACAAAATTGTGGACAGAGACATTCATTCCATAATTTGGCTTGACAAAGCGTGGGTTAATGCCGGGGAAGCTGTCAGTAAATGTTGGACGGATAACACACCCAGCAGTAGCGGCCATCAGCCGACGGGAAGAGGAGCTAGATTAATTGTGGTCCATGCAGGCTCCTCCAGTGGTTTTGTCCCTGACGCACTTTTAGTTTTTAGATCAAAAAAGACTGGTGATTACCATGAAGATATGGATCACACACGATTTGTTGAGTGGTTCAGGAACCTTTTAAAACAATTTCCTGTCCCTACAACAATTGTAATGGACCATGCTCCATATCATTCGGTGATACAGAACAAAGCCCCAACCACAAATGATCGGAAAGAAGTTATGGTGCAGTGGTTACAGGCTCGAAATATTGCAGCGGATATGAGTATGACAAAGATTCTGTTATATTCTCTTGTTATAAAAAAATAAGTCTACGACACCTACATATGAAATAGACGAAATTGCCAAGGAGCAGGGTCATACTGTAATAAGACTGCCACCATATCACTGCCATATCAACCCTATTGAGTTAATATGGAGTGATGTAAAAATGTATGTAAGGAACAACAACAAGTCCTTTACAATAACAGAGGTGGAAAAGCTGTTGCGTGAAGCTCTTGTGACCGTGGATGCCGCCTCATGGAGAAAAAAAGTAGAGCACGTCGAGAAGCTTATACGAGCAGCACAGGCAGTAGAAGGCATTATCACTGGCCATGAACAATTAATGATTTGTCTTGCTGATGACGATGATGAAGACGGTTTTGGCGATGAATCGGACAACAGTGATGATGGCGAGCTGGATGGAATTGCGCCATTATCGTTGTAAATTGGTGAGTGAAAAATAACTAATATTGGTTATTTATTACAATCTCGGTTATTATTTATTTTGTAAACTATGTACATTATTGATTTTAAAGTACCAGTCGTCAGATGCTTGTTTTTTGTATTTCTTTGCTCCGTTATCGAAAGGGTGCGCATTGTTATGCTTTCACATGCGTTACTATACGGTTGTTTACTTCCTGTCATTGTAGTACAACCAAAAACGAGTTTTTATGTACACTGTAATTGCTCAAACGCTTGCATTTACGAGACGGGACGGAAAACTGTATCGTCTGCTGTGTGTATAGTGGCTGCTGTTGCAACATCGCTATTACAGTATAGCCAACCTAACTAGACAAAAAGCGAACTGTCAAGTGCAATGTCTCGCCGGCGGGGGTATATATATTTCAACTATGCTTGTGGCATAATCAATAGCATCGTAGATTGATAAGCGAATGGGGTGTTGGGCGACGGTTCAAGACCTGTTGATATGCAAAATTTTTTTGGCCAACTTGAACATCTAAATCATTTACTTTTTTTATTTATTTTTTTAGAAAAACACATGTCTTCTAGTTTCTAATTACATATCACATGCAAAATTCTGGTTTTCACTGCAAATACACATTCTTAATTGTCAAGATTCTATTAACGATTGTTAAAGATTTTGAAGTTAAGAAAATATTACACAATTAAATATTTTGGAGAAAAATGAAGAATCAAATACTCTTTGTTTGAATATGCCCATTGTTGTTTATGACAGATGTGGTCCCACACAAGCCACAGTGTTAACCATCATAGACACACTAACTTTCATGGCATCGAGCCCACTATACAAATGCTGAATTTTTAAAGTTGTCACCTTAACACTGCAACCTGAATCCAATTGAATTGATCTGTAGCCAAGTTAAGGGATTTTTCACGAGACATAACAAGACATTTAATCTGCCAAACATACTGGAACTAATGCATGAAGCTTTGTTACACGTCACATGGTTGAAATACAGAACAGTACATCATAAAAGAGGAGGAGGAAATGTGGACTTTTTGGTGGCTTGGGATTCTGTTGCCGATTGCCTTGCTAGCAACACAGCAGTACTGAAATATACCGTATTCCTTGAAGTCCGATATGAAAGGAGTTCAGAGATTACCAGATGACTGACTAATACCTTCAGTGGGCTCAATATTTAACTACATGGTGAAATCCCAGCAGAACACTTTTAAGCTGCACATTGCTGATCCAGAAAAATTAAGTCAGGAATTTTCATCACTCTTGGTTTTAATTACAGTACTATGTTAGCTAAGTTCGAAGGCATGTTATGTTCTCCGTCAGATCACCTAAGAAGCATTTCACCTGAGTTTTACCATTATTTTCTTGTGTTCAAAAATTAAATGACATTCAAGACTATATTGTTCTCTGCTCGTCTCTTTTTACATCCTTCCTACAACTGTTTACACCACTACAGGCTAGTTGGGCCAGGTGGCTGGCCAGTGCTCTCCAAGTTAAATGCGCTAATAAAGCAGTTATCCAGTAGTATCGCTGAATCTATGTATGCATAACGAAAGCATAAAATGTATCCTCATTATCGTACTTGATTGTACTCTAGACAGCTTGGCTTCCACTCCACCTGAAACAAAATCCAATATGGTTCCAGCAAACATGAAAGAATACATAATGTAATATTTACAAGAGGTTTATCCCTATGATGAACGGAGTATAAATGGTACTAATACGTAACAATAATGGATGGAAAATACATAAAATAAGGGAAAGACAACCACTTAGCTAGAGAGGGCTGGTTTGTGGTGCACAGAAAGACATAATAGAAAAACGGAACACTAGCTTTAAAGCTATTGTTCTATTCCGAGTGAAAGTACACACAACAACACAGACAACCAAATGTACATGATTGCAGTTGCAGCAAGTCTTGCTGCTACCTTCAGAGTGTGCACTTGAGTGTCTGTGCAGTTGTGTGAGAATCTGTGTACTCTCCTAGAAAAACAGAAAGGGCTCAAAAGACAGTATTAAATGTTTTCTATTATGTGTTTCTGTGTGCCACACACCAGTCCCCTGTATGTAAATTGTTGTCTTTCTCATATTTTACACATAAATACTATTACCACACTTCCAGTGGCAGCTAATGTCACCACCTCAACAACATATTCCTCGCGGCATTTTATACAAAACACCTTTTGACAGCTCGCCTCTGTAGCTGAGGTTACTAACACACGTGTGTGATTATTCTTGACTCTGAGGGAAGCCGATTTGCATTCCGGTAGTGGATGAAATTTTCACTATCAGTGGCAAGGGGAGGCGAAGTTGTGGGGTAAAGTTCCTTATCATCAGTCTTTGCGTCAGGGCTTGTGACATTGTTGATGGCGATATGTCTGTTGGATGGAGACATTAATCTTAGCAGCCTCCTTGGTGCTATTCACAAGAAGTAGGCTACGTTCAGGCCCTGGGGTTCACTCTCCCCTTTCATCCATAACACAAACCCAACCTTACACTGTACACTCATCACAGTAATCTACATGACATGGATACATACTTAAAGCTTCATGACAGGTTGCAGGAAGGCTAAGGTAAACCACCTCCATCAGGACCTTAAGCAGCACCTGCATCTGCTCCCCTTCTCTCATATCATGAATGTAGGACTCTTTAGTATTATCTTTTGACAGGATATATGAAAATGGTTGTAGAAAATAATACATTGTAACTCAGCTCTTTTTATCTACATCCACGTCTACATGGATATCCTGCAAAATCACATTTAAATGCCTGGCAGGGGGTTCATCGAACCACCTTCACAATAATTCTCCGTTCCTGCAATCTCAAACAGTACACCGAAAAAATGAACACCTATATCTTTCTTCGCAAGCTCTGATGTCTCTTATTTTATTGTGATGAATGTTTCTCCCTATGTAGGTTGGTGTCAACAAAACATTTTCTCATTCAGAGGAGAAAGATGGTGATTGAAATTTCACAAGAAGATCCCACCACAATGAAAAACGCCTTTGTTTTAATGATTCTACCCCAAATCCAGTATCATGTCAGAGACACTCTCCCCCCTATTTCTCGAAAACACAAACTGTTCTGCTCTTCTCTGAACTTTCTCGATGTACTCCATTAATCCTATATGGTAAGGATCCCACACCACGCAGCAGTAGTTCAAAACAGGATGGACAATCTCATAAGTATATCTGTTGAATCTTCTAAGTGTTCTACCAGTAAAACGCAGTCTTTGTATTGCCTTCCCCACATTTCGTATGTGTTCTTTCCAATTTAAGCTGCTCATAATTCTATTCTTAGGTATTTAGTTGAATTTATGGCCTTTAGATTTGCCTGATTTATAGCGCATCTGAAGTTTAACAGATTCCTTCTAGCACTCATGTAGGTGACTTCACACTTTTCATTATTTAGGGACAACCGACAACTTTGCACCATACAGATACCTTTTATAAATCTGTTTTTTTAATTTGTTTTGATCCTCTGATAACTTCACTAGACAATAAATGACAGCATCATCTGCAAGCAACCTAAGACAGCTACTCAGATTGCCTCCTAAATCGATTACATAGATAAGGAACAGCAGAGGGCCTGTAACACTACCTTGGGTAATGCCAGAGACTCTATGACTTTCTGTCAGTTACTATGAACTGTGACCTCTTGGAGAGGAAATCATGAGTCCTGTCACATAACTGAGACGATATTCTGTAGGCACACAGCTTGTAAGGTACAGTGTCTTAAACCTTCAAGAAATCTAGAAATACAGAATCAATTTGAAACCCCTTGTCAATTGCACTCAACACTTCATGTGAGCAATGAACTACTTCTGTTTCACAAGAATGATGTTTTCTAAATCAGTGTTGACTCTGTTCTCTTCATGGTAATTTATAATGTTCGACCCAATGTATGCTCCAAAATAATAGCTAATGATACAGGTCTATAATTTAGTGGATTACTCCTACTGACTTTCTTGACTATAGGAGTGACCTGTGAAACTTTCCAGTCTTTGGTTATGGATCTTTTGTCGAGCGAGCAGTTGCATATGATTTTTAAGTATGGAGCTATTGCATTAGCATACTCTGAAATGAACCTAACTGGTATACAGTCTGGACCAGAAGTCTTGCTTCTATTAAGCAATTTAAACCTCTTCACTGCTCTGAGGGTATCTACTTCCAATTTGCTCATATTGGCAACTGTTCTTGATTCAAATTCTGGAACATTTACTACTTCTTTGGTGAAGGAATATCAGAATGCTGTGTTTAGTAACTCTGTTTTAGCGGCACACTGCTGCACAGAGAGGACATTAACTGCGTCTTGCTGTAGCATACTTTACATACAATCAGAATCTCTCTGGATTTTCTGTCAGGTTTCGAGACAAAGTTTCATTGTGGAAACTATTATAAGCATCTTGCATTGAAGTCCATGCTACATTTTGAGCTTCTGTAAAAGATCGCCAATCTTGGAGGTTTTGTGTTCATTTCAATTTGGCATGCTTTTTTCGTTGTTTCTGCAACAGTTTTCTGACTCGTTTTGTGCACCAAGAAGGATAAGGTCTGTGGTTCATTAATTTATATGGTATAACTATCTCAACTGCTGTTGATACTATTTCTTTGAATTCAAGCCACACCTGGCCTACTCTTTCCAGTACATTGCTAACTTGGAAGGAGTGGAGGTAATCTCTCAGGGAGGCATCAAATAAATTTTCATCTTTTTTTTTTAGGTATATTTTTCATTTATTTTTGGAGGATTTGGGAGTTACAATATTCAGTCTCACTACGGCCCTGTGTTGGCTAATCCCTGTCTGTTTTGATGCTCGTTATTAGTTCAGACTTAACTGTTGCTAAGAGGTCAAGCGTGTTTTCACAACAGTTTACTATTTGAATGGTCTCATGGGCTAACTGCTCGAAATAATTTTCAGAGAAAGCGTTTAGCACAGTTTTGGATGGTGTTTTATGTGTATCGCCAGATTTAAACACACATTTTTACCAACACATTGAGAGTAAATTTAAATCACCACCAACTATAGTTGTATGAGTCAGTTACGTGTTTGAAATTAACTTCAAGTTTTCTTTGAACCTTTCAGCAACTGTATAATCCGAGTTGGAAGGTCGGTAAAACGATCCAATTATTATTTTATTCTGGTTGCCATGAATGACCTCTACCCTTACTAACTCTCAGGATCTGTATCTACTTCAATTTCACAACAAGATAAACTACTTCTAACAGCAACACATCACTACCAACTTTGTTTAGCCTATCCCTTCTGTAACACTGTTGGGTCATTTGCAAAAATTTTGGTTGAAGTTATTCCAGTTTTAGCCAGCTTTCAGGTGTAAGGATTTGAGCATCAGTGCTTTCTATTAGTACCTGGAGTCCTGGTACTTTCACAACACAGCTATTACAATTTACAACTGTTATACCAATGGCTCCGGGGATCAATGTTCTTACTGTGTTTGACTTGAATCCTTTGAGACTGAAGCCCTTTTGTGTTTCCTCGAGACCTTCTAACCTAAAAAGCCACCCAGTCTATACCACACAGCCCCTGCAACCTGTGCAGTCGCATCTTATGTGTAGTGGACTCCTGGTCTACTTAGCAGAACCTGAAACCCAACAAACTTTCTTGCCCTCCTTGGGAGCCATGTCCCCAAGTGGCCCCGTAATACGCCTAGCATTGGAGTTCCCCACAACCAGTAGTTCCACCATCAGTGATTGCCCAGATCTTCTAGGCTGAGAGGTTTCCTCTGAAACAGGACAAATGACTGCATCTGGCTGAGGGACAGAGTCAGCCACAGACAGCACCTGAAACGTGTTTGTGTCAGACTAACCAGTTGACCATGGGTGAAGTGTCAACCACAGAGCAAGTAGTAACTGGGCTGGCCCCCAGTGCGGACCAAACGGTGGACTCAGATCTGCTGGATTTCCATTGGATCCCCACAGCCAGCCCACAGCAATGCCGCCCATCCACTGCAGCTTCAAGCTGTGTAATCAAAGCTCTCACAGACTGTAGCTAAGAGTGAAGTGTCACTAACATGACTCTCACATCCGCACGCAGCAATCACAGTCCCTATCCATACACAACATAACACAGACAAATAAAGGACTATCAACACGCACTATGGAATTCTACTGTAGACACTGACAAAAATGCAAGAACTGTGTCTAACAAATTAGATTAACATGCAGAGATTCAAAAACTAAATTATCAGAGCACTCAAGCGAGACTAAATAATTCTCTCCTGATTAGGAACTTTTAAAAGTCACGAAATTGGTTACTCTCTGACACAAACGAGAGAGCTGTGTCTATTAAAAATTAAATAAACGCGCAAAAATTAAAGAAACTAAACTACCAAAGCACACAGATGAAACTATACAATTCGCACTTGGTTAGAAACTCGTAAAATCTCACAAAATTGGTTACTTCCCTGTTGCTGCTTCTGTTTCGGCTGGCTGCTGCTGTAGGGAAACATTAATATTTTCTATCTGGAGTTGTCAATTACATATCAATATTTTATCCATCTACTGAAAAATTGCTTCTTGGCATTATTTTGTCACAAATCATGAATGAAAATGAGATTGTTTTTAATTATAAGAATAGCTTCCTATAAGAAAGGCTGAATATAATCTTTTATTAAACCTATGATTAGCATGTCAAGCTATCATAAACAGAAGAAGCAACTGGAGCATTATGAGACGTTCAGGCGAGATCCACCCCTTACGTGCAGAGAAATCTTCAGTGCTGAAGATATCGGCCACCAGAATAGTTTCTTTTCTAATTTTTTTCTTTTTTTCCATGTAATATCACTGTGATAATGTAAGCACATGGGGTCTGTAAACATTTCTTTGTAATGTATTCCAGCTCCATATATTTAAAGTAACTAGCATATTACTTTTTCCTTTTGACATTTACACTACTTTTACTTTTAGTTTCCAACAGACTATTTTGTTGTTAAACTACCTTTTTCAGTATGGAAATAGGTATCTTTCAACTCTGTGCAAATGCAGCACATATTGTATTATGAAACCCAACTTTTTTAGCAATTTTTACGTTTGCTTCCTTTGAAAGTGTCTCCTTATCTCTCTCCATCAAAATCGATTCATAAACTTGAATGACTACATAGCACAGCACAGCACTTATGAAATATTTACTCAGAATGTTACACACAGTATAGTTTATGTTATATTGGCAGTGGGAGGAGATAATGCACTAGTGACACAAATAGTTTTCACTTTTAACAACTTCTATTGATTCAGCACTAGAGTGTCCACGGCGCAAGAAAGTGGACCTCTATGTATTGTGCGGTGTAGCGATATTTACTCATCAAGAGGCAGCACTGATTGTCTTTCTGTTCCTGGAGTGAAGATGTGGCTGGGCAGTGGCTCACACTATGTAGGCACCCTATGTAAAGTTGCTGCCCAAGCCTGTATCAGGTTGCAAAATCTGGCACCAGTCAGTTGATTAAATTTGTCCTTTACAATACACGTTTTGCTGTAACAATAGATAACTACTCCATTCTAAAGCCAGTACATCTTTGGTGTCAAGTAATCTGTGCTGGAGACCAGTCCACCCAGAGGTGTTGACGAGGAGCATCCTCATTAGCGGCCAGGCTGTCAGCATCACCGAGCAGTGCAAGATGGATGGAAAGGACTGTGTAAACGTTTTGAAAGTGCTGCACTGAGCTGTGCTGTTTTTTTTTTTTTTTTTTTTTTTAAATGGAAGTACAGCGTTCTATGTCATCGTTCAAGTTTAAGACGCAGATTGTTATGGAGAAAGATAAGAAGCCACTTTCGAAGGAAGCAAAAGTAAAAATCCCTGAAAAAGTTGGGTTTCATAATGCAAACGAGCTGCCAATTGGTTGTTGGGTATAGTGGAACTAGTAAAGCTGCCCAGCTTGTCTTTGATGCCAACAATACCGATGATATATGCTTGTAGGATTGCATGAAGGACTAAGTCAGCTCAACTGAATGACACAGACACTTTGTGGAAACGGTACATGAACTCTGTTAAGTACACTTTCAGCACGAGAGCGTACACTCCATTAGTTTTCTGTTTTATGCCGAGTAGAATCTTCACTGTGTTTATGTATGATATATTCAGAGGTTCTTGGCTAACGCAGCTTGAGTTAATATGTACTGTGCTATGATGGCGTTATCAGCACAGTGATTGAGGCTGCAAACTGTTGTGCACTGTAGGAGCAGGAACACTGTGCACCTTTTCTGAACCTTGCATGGCTCTTGCAGCTGTTTCAAGTTACACTTTGACATTGCAGTCTGTACTGTGGTTGGAGATTGTACTTTTCGTTGTTGTTGTTGTTGTTGTTATGGTAACAGTCAATACAAATATGGGGAATTCTTTAAAATGCTTCGCAATTGTGACTATTTTGCTACAGGTGTGTGTGAGGTGAGCACCAGCACTATGGTCAATGTGTGTGAGTGTGTGTGTGTGTGTGTGTGTGTGTGTGTGTGTGTGTGTGTGTGGGGGGGGGGGGGGGGGGGGGGTCACTGATCGTATAATAAGGTTTTCTTTGGAGACGAGCATATCGTGGGCGTCTAAACTGTAATTAACTTTTGTACTAACTGGCTGTTTGCTGATCAGGATATGAAACATTTTGTTCAGGGTATGGAACATTTTGTTTGGCCCAACTGTTTTTAATGTATACAGATGATTGTGTTTCCAAAATTTATGGCTCATTTTCCACGATTAAATTAAATGCATTTGGAAATACAATTTGAACAACATATTGTTTAAAAAGTCTATCAAAGTGTCACTCTGCACTTACTATACCCAAAGCCCGTTCAAAACACCCAGTAAAACAAGCTGATAATTTTAATGGGTCGCCAAGACATGAATTTAATTAAGAAATGGAAGTGATACTATAGACTTGCCACAGGAGTGATCGAGCTGAACACTTTATTGTTAAATGGTTGTGAAAGAGAAGATGTGACTTACCAAACGAAAGCGCTGGCAGGTTGACAGACACACAAACAAACACAAACATACATACAAAATTCTAGCTTTCGCAACCAACAGCTGCTTCATCAGGAAAGAGGGAAGGAGAGGGAAAGACGAAAGGATGTGGGTTTTAAGGGAGAGGGTAAGGAGTCATTCCAATCCCGGGAGCAGAAAGACTTACCTCAGGGGGAAAAAAGGACAGGTATACACTCGCATACACACACATATCCATCCGAACATACACAGACACAAGCAGACATTTGTAAAGGCAAAATTTAAATGGTCTTTAAATATGTCTGCTTGTGTCTGTATGTGTGGATGGATATGCGCGTGTGTGCGAGTGTATACCTGTCCTTTTTTCCCCCTAAGGTAAGTCTTTCCGCTCCCGGGATTGGAATGACTCCTTACCCTCTCCCTTAAAACCCACTTCCTTTCGTCTTCCCCTCTCCTTCCCTCTTTCCTGATGAGGCAACAGTTTGTTGCGAAAGCTTGAATTTTGTGTGTATGTTTGTGTTTGTTTGTGTGTCTATCGACCTGCCAGCGCTTTTGTTCGGTAAGTCACCTTATCTTTGTTTTTATATATAATTTTTCCCACGTGGAGTGTTTCCTTCCATTATATATATATATATATATATATATATATATATATAAAAAGTACCACCACACCTGTATCTTGAGAATGTCTTTATTGTCTCACAATACTAATTTCTGTGGCACATTACCGCCATCCTTAGGTCCATTGCCAAAAGAGTCTTAGATGTCCTTGGCACATTTATTGTGGAGTCCTTGTTACTAGTACACATGGGCTAGCTTCCCTTAAGGGTCTCTACTCGACACCGTGCCAAGTAGTGACTCCTGAGGAAAACTGGTCCATGTGCACTAGTAACAAGGACACCACAATAAACGCACTACGGAAATCTAATACTCTTTTGGCAGTGGGCCTGAGGATGGCGGTAAAGTGGTGCCGAAACTAGTATTGTGAGACAATAAAGACATTCTCAAGATACAGCTGTAGTAGCACTTTTTATCATATAGTCACGGAAGATCTTGAATGGTTGGAAAATAAGATAACTCACTACCGATTAGTGTCCAGTTTTGATAAAATATTGAAAGAAATAATGCATGGATAAATTGCTGTGGCTCTTCATGTCATGCAACTTTAAACCCAAAAATTTTCTTTAGGTACAGAAGGAAATCTCTAACAAAGACAAAAGAGGCGTTACCAACCTAAAATATCACCCGCATTTGAACTATCCTGTGTCTCCCCCTCGCCTGCTTCTTCAACTGAAACATCTGTGACTGAGATGACAGGAATGACAGTACTACTGCTGCTGCTGCTTCCGTCAGGTGGCTGCTGCTGATCTGCATCCCCTCCACTCTGGCCAACTTCACCTGACGTCTCAACACCTGTGTTGTCACCTATAAAAATGAAAGCAATGATGAAATTGTGTAGTTCAACTTTTATCAATGCAGAAATTTGGTCAACTGTCTAAAATACAACTTACCTTTTCAAGAACAATTAAGCACAAAACTATGATGTTTAACACATACATTAACAACACAATTCCGTACATTTAACAAATAAAATAAGAAAGTGAGACAATAATGCAACTCCAGAAAATAAAATTCGGACTGTTTATATTATACCATATGAAAGTGAAATATAGATTCTACCGAGAGATAAAGAAAGAAGACCACAGTTAGAAGAAATGAGGTATTGGTAAGAACAATAGCATACACAAAATGTAAGGGACTGTACCTATATATAAATTGTCTGTGTGTGTGTGTGGGGGGGGAGGCACATTTTTGAGGGGTGGTAACATACAGACATAACTCCGGCACTTGTGGAGCAATTTCAACCAAACTTTGTACACACAGAACTCATAATTTGTATAATTACTTGTATACAAGTGTTGTGTGGGTAATATACCTCTACTGCCCCTAGGCTGCCAAAATATAAGTTTAACAAGTCATAGCGGTAAAATACTGACACTTCACCACCACCTTCTCTGAACTACGCAAATGGCAGTTACTCTTACAACACAGCCTCCGCTCCCATATTCGTCCTGGCCTCAATCTCTGGTAACCCATTGTCCCTGCACTCTTCACCCAACAGTTCCTCTGCTAACTCCCCATTTACGGCCCCATGTCACCTTCAACTTGTGCCTCTCCCATCGGCTCCTACAACTGTGATTACAAGCACAGCCACTTACCTGCATCCATTCCGTCTCACATTCCTAGCTGCAAACTGGCTGGCTCCCTCCGAGCCACCTGTCACCCAACCTCAATACCTCTCCCTGCCTCCTGCCTCTATCCCCCTTTACCCATTCCACCCAAAACAACATAATCCACCTGCCAAAATACAGCACTGGCACTGTGCGCCCAGCCGGCACCATGTAGGGTGTTTGTGTTTGTGTTTGTGTGTGTGTGTGTGTGTGTGTGTGTGTGTGTGTGTAGCTCTAACAGGCTTACTCCACGAGCTATCAAGTTTTCTTCCTTTCTGTGTATGCCTATCAACGGCACACCACTTCCGCTTTTCGGTGAATGGTCATCTTTCATCCAGAAGTATTTATATTCCACGAGATATTGATAGTAGTAGGTTTTTTAAGGCAGTAAAGTAACTTATGATGGCCAAAATAGAGGGTATATAACGTGTAGACTGGATATGGCAAGAAAACTGCACCTGAAGAAGAGAAATTTGTTAACATCAACTACAGATTCAAGTAATAAACTAAGCCACAGAGAACAATGTGTTAGTGTTGCCCTGTGTAAAATTAAGGAAGAAATTGAAGCTGTTGAGAGACACAGGTATACCATTATGTCTATAGAAGATTAATATTCCTGACAGTTGTGAAGTTAGTATTAATGAAGCAGAAAAGCTTTGGCTGTTAGTTGTCACCAGGTAAGGCTGGTGAGAATGACAATGAGCAAAACACAAGGTAGTGTAAGAATAGGAGGAATGATGTCCAACACATTGAGTATTAAAAATGGAGTGTGACAAAGGGATGTATTGGCATGTCTTCTCTTTAATGCCGCTCTGGAGAAGGTGATGAGAAACACAAACCTTCTGAACAGAGGAACAATCTTCTATAAATCGGTGCAGATACTGGGCTACGCAGATGACATAGATATAACAGCAAGCACCCAAAAAGCAATGGAAGAGACGTTTACAGCTCTTGAACAGGGCAGTAGGAACATGGGGTTAATTATTAATGAACAAAAAACAAAATATATGGCAGCTGGAACAAATGTAATAACAAAGGGCAATTATACATTTGAGAGAGTTGAACATTTCAAGTATCTGGGCTCGACAGTTACACATCTAAATGATACCTCCCTTGAAATTAAGCAGAGATTAATACTGGCCAACAGAGCCTATTTTGCCCTAACAAGACTTCTATCCCCAAGGCTCCTGGCTCGTACCAGGAAATTAACTATGTATAAATCACTTATACGACCAGTGCTTACAGATGCCTCTGAAGCCTGGACATTAACAGCTAAAGACATTGAAACACTGGATGCATTCAAAAGAAAGGTACTTAGACGAATTATCAGCCCAATCTGTGAAAGAGGAAGATGGAGGAGGAGATACAACCATGAGCTGTATACCATATACAAAGACCATCCCATCAGAGGATAGTGAAATCATCCAGACTGAGGTGGGCGGGACATGTGGCTTGCATGAATGATACAGAAGTACCAAAAAGAACATTACAAGGAAAACCAGGAGGGCAGAGAGGACGTGGTCGACCAAGAGCCAGATGGGAAGATGGAGTAATCGAAGATCTTAGGAAGATGGGCTATAGAAACTGGAGAGTACTGGCAAAGGATCGAGAGAGATGGAAGGAAATTGTAGAAGAGGTCAAGGCTCATCATGAGCTGTAGAGCCAAGAAAGAAGAAGAAGAAGAAGTTAGTTGTCACCAGCAAAGTGGTAAGTACCAGTAGGTGCACTAGAAATACACCTAAATGTGGAAGGTGCAGAAGACATTGGGCACAAGTTTCATGTGCATGAGTCAGCATTAGACATTCCGTACAATCGCTTGGTTGAAATTTTCTAATACAGCATAAGGTTAAGTTCCACTGTGTGGGAAAAGTGTTGAGAATACAAATGGAAGACATACGCTTAATAGTAGAAGTGGAAACTATTAGTTATGGGTTTGAGATAGAATAGGAGTCCCAGGGAAAATAAGGCCATGGAAGGGAAAGATAATGATGTTAAAAGTGGATGGTAAATTACTAAGATATCATGTAAGGAAATTGATATCCTGAAACAGGAGATTACACATTTGGCGTGCATACCAGAGTACAAAACAGCAGGTGCACAGTGAGGGTAATGAATCTGTTAGAGGACGAAAGTTCAGATTAGTGGCTGAAGAAATGGTGCAACTAGTGAAAGTATTTGAAGTAAAAGATAATAAAGAATCATGGCAAAGACAGGAAGCAGTATTGGTGCTTTATAAAAACAACCAAGAGTTTATCACTTAAATGTGTGTCCGAAAACTGCAATGGTGGAGAGTAAAACCGAGTACAGAGACGGAACATATCTACCGAGCAGCTTCAGTTGCCAGAGACTGCAGTCGTGTGTGTGTGAGTTGTGTTGGCATTAGTGTGTGTTCTACCGAGCAGCCTCAGTTGCCAGAGACTGTAGTCTGTGTGTGTGTGTGTGTGTGTGTGTGTGTGTGTGTGTGTCTGCATTAGAGAGAGAGAGAGAGAGAGAGAGAGAGAGAGAGAGAGAGAGAGAGAGAGAGAGAGAGAGTGTGTGTGTGTGTGTGTGTGTGTGTGTGTGTGTGTGTGTTTTGTCATCTAATTTTGATGAAGGCCTTACTGGCTGAAAGCTATATTTGTGAAATTCTTTTTGTTGTGCCTATCTGTGACTCAGCATCTCTGCTATAAGGTGAGTAGTAATATTGCTACATTCCATCCTGGATTCTCCATTGTTTGATTTTTATTAAGTAATAAACTGTTACATACATCCACAGTGAGCGTAGGATGCTGATAGCACTGGAACATGCAGAGAAGGGGGTGAACACAAGATCATACAAGATACCAGGAACACTGAAAGCAGTCTTAAAGGAGCAAATTGAGCAAATGCTGAAAGGCAATACAACTGTTGAACACAAGAGTGCATGGCACGTGCCATTACTGTTGGTTCCAAAAAGAGAGATGCCAGTGGCAAACACCAGTAGAGTGTCATAGTGGACTACAGGCAGTTAAATGATAATACAGTGGGTGATGCATTACTGCTACCTAATATCTCAGATGCTTGGAACCACTTAACACAGGGAAATTACTTTTCTATACTAGATCTTGCAAGTGGTTACCATCAAATACTGACGGACAAAAAAGATACAGAGAAAAGCATGTTCAGCTCGAACTACCAGCACTACAAGTATAATCAAACACCAATGGGACCAAAAGGAGCTCCAAGATGTATTTAGCTGTTAGTGGACACAGTTTTGACTGTGTGTTCAAGGAGCAGAATTTTTTTTTTTCTTTTCTTTTTCCTTTTTTTTAATCTAGACAATGTAGTATGCTATGGAAGAAACTTGCAGCAGCATAACGAGACGCTCAGAGAAATGTTTCACAGACTGAGAGCATAATTCAATGATGCAACTGGTTAAGTGTGAGTTCTTAAGGAAAGGTGTTACCTGCTTAAGTCATTCCATTACGAACATGAGACTCTTACCAAAGATGCCAAAGGTGGAAACAGTAAAGTTCTTTCTTCAACCAAGAATGACCGAAGAATGGAAAGAGTTCTTGGGGTAAGTAGGGATTATTGAAGATTTATAGGAAATTATAGCAAAATTGTGAAGCCACTTCATGAACTATTAAAGAAAGGAACGGAATATGAATGGGACGGAAGACAAAACAATGCTTTTGAGGAACTGAAGGAGATATTGGTTCATTCACCACTACTTCCGTATCCAGACTGTGAGAAGCCATTCACAGTGCAACAGATGTGAGTAATGAAGCTTTGGATGCAGTTTTGTCACAAAGCAAGAAAGTTGGCAAGGATTTCCCCAACATTTAAGTATCGACATCATTGAACAACACAGAATAAAACTACAGTACAACAGAAAAACAACAGCTGGTCATGATATGTGCAGTGAAGCAGTTCTGATTATATGTAAATGGACAAATATTTATGGCGGAAACACACCACAGCTCTTTATAGAGTGAAGGATCTAAGTTTGAGTCTCCTGAAACAGACACCAATTCAAAAAGTTACAATTACAAGGTATCAGAGAGGCTGGATAGTAATGCGGATGCTCTTAGTAGGGTAAGGTCCACATAACAGAAGTATGGAGACGGGAAACAGATAATTCACAAAAATAGTGATGTAGGAACAGAGCAAAGCTCTGTAGTGGAAGCAAGCAGGGAGAGTAATCGCACAAGTGTGTGACAACTGCAAGTAATACCAGAATCGGTAATGAAAGCTGGTAGTAAAGCAGAAATTAGTCTTCAAGAGAAGGAGTATATATTAAGAGAGATGCACAATAATTCATTAGGATGACATGATACTCAGGACTTTGTCCAGAAGTGTCTGTCATGCCAAAGAAATAAGTATACTCAAGCAAAAACAAAAATGCTTTGGGTAATTATCCACAGCTGGGACAGTGTTTGAAATGTGTTCAATGGACATAGTGGGTCTTTTACATATGCCAAGTACAAATGTGTGGTTTCAGCTCTCTGAGACTGCAGACGCGTGTGAAAGGTGTGTGTGTGTGTGTGTGTGTGTGTGTGTGTGTGTGTGTGTACATACTGCTGACAAAGACCTTTATGGCCGAAAGCTGCAATTGTGTGAATCTTTTTGTTGTGCCTATCGTGACTCAACATCTCCGCTATATGGTAAGTAGCAACTTTCCTTCTCTGGTAATGTTATAAGTAAGAGATATACACGTTAACTTTTCAGTATGATTTGAGTAAGTTTACACTATCAGCCCAGACAGAAAGATAAGATGCAGACAATAGCTGAAGCATTTATGAAACACACACTATTAAGATATGGGAATCCATTAATTCTTTTAACAGATCATGAATCAAATTTCTTGAATGATGTTATCAAATAGTGTGTAAATTGCTGAGAACTGAGCAAACAGAGACCACAGCTTACCCTCCAGCAACTAATGGCACAAGGGAGCAAAGCCACCAGACACTGGTTGAATATTTAAGACATTTTTTTGTCAAGTGAGTACAATATGCAATTTTTGTGTTTAAAACACCACATGTGCACTCCATTCAAACTAATGTACGGTAGAAAAGCAAACATACCAGGAATATTGCAACAAGAGTCAACACGGTAAGTTATGATTATGAATCATATGCAAACAAATTATGAGCTAGAATGCACTGGAAGCATGCAGGAGAGGGGAGGGGGGAATAGAGAGAGAAGGAATATAAAAAATAAGAGAACCAGAATCAACACAACAATAACTGATAAGAAACAGGTGTGGATGTGTTTACAGTGCGCCAATCGCAAACAACATTGTCATGCACAGTTCCATTGTTGTTTTACAATAGCAAGCCCCTATCTATTCCCGCACTATTGTTCCAGCTAGCACAGTGAGAAGTTGTGTTGTCAAAGGTCCACGTGAGCTACAGTAATTTAAAATAAACTGGGAGTTTGTCATATTCGTGTACAAAGTACGCAACGTGCCCAGTCTTTTAAGCAATTTTTCCTTCACTTTTCTTTCGTTCCTTTTTAATCAAATCAAAAGGTAACACGTAACAAGCAGGTATATCACTGTGCAGGTAGAGATCAAAGGTGACAGACAACAAGCTTGGTTCATTACTCAACGAGGATCCCGATTCAGATTCTGATCAAAATGATTTAGATAATGACTGAAGAGCCACTCTCCACTGGTGTTGGTTGTTTTTTTTTTTGCAAAACCTATAAATGTAATAAAATATGTTCTAATGTGACATGGAAAAAAAACAGAAAGATTATTGTAAAAATATTCCGTGGGGCTACACGTGCTGCCAGAGGGGTCACGAGTGAAACAGAGGCTTTATGGGCAATACTTAGCCTGTAAATGATTGATGAAATTGTAAAATACACGAACATATACATTCAATCTAAGAAAGAATGTGTACAATATTCCAGAGAAAGGGACATTAAGGAAACCACAAGGTGTGAAATAATGGCATTGTTGGGACTGCTGTATCTGATTGGAACTAAGAAAGCAAACCACACAAATGTCATTGAACAGTGGACAGCAGATGGTACTGGTATGGAGATCACGAGAGCTGTGATGAGCTACAGAAGATTTCTGTTCCTTTTACGATGTATCCGTTTTGACGATAAGAGTATAAGGCAAGAAAGAAGAGTAACAGATAAATTTGCTGCAATAAGGCAAACACTGAATGTCTTTGAGGTGAACTGCAAGAACACATAGTGTAGGACAGTTTGTGACAGCAGACAAAAAGTTGCAAGCTTTCTGGAGTCACAGTTGTTTTGCTCAGCATATCCCAAACAAACCAGTGAAGTACAGCATAAAGATTTTTTTTGTTTTAGCAGATACTAAAACATTCTTCACTAGCAATATTGAAGTATATTGTGGAAAAGAACCTAAAGGACCACACAATGTTTCTAATTCTCCCTGCGATATTGTAGGAATGCTAGTACTCAGACTGAAGGCTCAGGAAGAAACACTACAATGGATAACTGGTACACTAGCTGTTCCTTAGCCAACTTCCTTTTGAAAAAGTGACTAACATGCATTGACACATTGAGAAAAAACAAACGCGAGATTCCACAAGAATTTTTACCTGGGATATCGACTCCTCCTTATTTGGTTTTCAGAATGATATGACTCTAGTTTTGTATGTGCCAAAACAAAACAAGGCAGTTATATTACTTTCAATTGTGCGTGATTTTGGAACCATTGACACAGTTACAGGTAAATCAGAGATAGTTTTGGATTAGAATATGACAAAGGTAGGACTCGACGAAGTCGATCAATTGGGAGGTGGCTATTCCGTCGCATGGGTGACAAGAATATGGCGATTGGTTGTATTCTATGCTCAAATGTATATAGCAGGAATCAATGTTCAAATAATTTTTCATGCAAATGAGGCAAATCCAAGAAAGAAGAGAAGAATTTTCTTGAAAGATTTAGCACTCTCTCTCATGAAGCCTCAACTAGTGGAAAGAGGTAATATTCTTTCACTTTCTGCCAACATTGCAACTTTCCTCATGAAATACAAAGATCAATGTGTTGAAAGAATTGAAAGGCCTACCACCAAGAAAAGAGGTCAGCGCGTGACATGGGCACGAGTAAGAAACACAACTACCACCATAAGGTGTAACTCATGTCATAGCTTTGTTTACAAAGGATATGTAAAACCAGTCCACACATGTGAAGTGTAAAGCATTTCCTGAAAATGCGCAAGACAATTCACTGTGTAGATGGAAGAAACTTTGTGATAACTGATACTTCTTCAGTATATAAATCCTCTGTCCTCTTATATTGCAATGAAAGCGTGTTCTTGTACAGTATGTGCTTAAAAAAGTGTTGGAATAGATTGATATGCCGGCTGCAGTAATAGAATTATATGAAAGTTTCTTATTTGTTTAACCAAATAGTAAAATAGTGATGTAATTACAAGTTTTTTTGTATTGTTGTTTAAATAAACTAAAATTAAACTGTCATTTAGCTAATACACATTTCCCTTGGGAGCATAATGACAGCTTTTAACTGCGTATGTACATAGTATGCCGCGCGCCCGCTCATGTTAGAAAAATAGGTGCACCTGCTTGAGGGTTAAGGCAGGTGACAACTTGTTGCTCTTCACTTATTCAGTAAGACATTGCAAGTCTTGAAAGCCAGATTCACAATGGGGAGGGCCATATGGAGTAGTAAGCATAGACATTCCAAACATAATAATAAAGATTACAAGAAGCAAAGGTGCGTGCAAAAAGATTATAACAGAACTTTTAATTTCTGGTATTACACATGCAGAGAGAATGTCTCTCCTGTCCCTCCTAACAGTAATCACAACACTACACGGAATTTCCACACAAATGGCGACAGATTCTCAAGCGACTTTATGATAATTTAGGGCAGTGGCTCCTAACCTTTTTTAGACTAATACCCGAATGCAACAAGCAGACATTAGCTAGCCCCTCCCCCCCCCCCCCCCAACCACAACCACAACCACCTGTCACCCCCCCCCATATATATATATATATATATAACAAAGATGATGTGACTTACCAAACGAAAGCGCTGGCACATCGATAGACACACAAACAAACACAAACATACACACAAAATTCTAGCTTTCACAACAAACGGTTGCCTCGTCAGGAAAGAGGGAAGGAGAGGGAAAGACGAAAGGATTTGGGTTTTAAGGGAGAGGGTAAGGAGTCATTCCAATCCCGGGAGCGGAAAGACTTACCTTAGGGGGAAAAAAGGACGTGTATACACTCGCACACACACACACACACACACACACACACACACACACACACACACACACACATATCCATCCACACATATACAGACACAAGCAGACATATACAGAGGCAAAGCGGAAAGCTCCCGGGATTGGAATGACTCCTTACCCTCTCCCTTAAAACCCACATCCTTTCGTCTTTCCCTCTCCTTCCCTCTTTCCTGATGAAGCAACCATTGGTTGCGAAAGCTAGAATTTTGTGTGTATGTATGTGTTTGTTTGTGTTTTTATCGACCTGCCAGCGCTTTCGTATGGTAAGTCACATCATCTTTGTTTTTAAATATATTTTTCCGGCGTGGAATGTTTCCCTCTCTCTCTCTCCCCCTCCCTCTCTCTCTCTCTCATATATATATATATATATATATATATATATATATATATATATATATATATATATATACAAAATTCAAGCTTTCGCAACCAATGGTTGCTTCATCAGGAAAGAGGGAAGGAGAGGGAAAGACGAAAGGATGTGGGTACACACACACATATCCATCCGCACATACACAACACAGGCAGACATTTGTAAAGGCAAAGAGTTTGGGCAGAGATGTCAGTCGAGGTGAGAGTACAGAGGCAAAGATGATGTTGAAAGACAGGTGAGGTATGAGCGGCGGCAACTTGAAATTAGCGGAGGTTGAGGCCTGGCGGATAACGAGAAGAGAGGATATACTGAAGGGCAAGTTCCCATCTCCGGAGTTCTGACAGGTTGGTGTTAGTGGGAAGTATTCAGATAACCTGGACAGTGTAACACTGTGCCAAGATGTGCTGGCCGTGCACCAAGGCATGTTTAGCCACAGGGTGACGCTCATTACCAACAAACACTGTCTGCCTGTGTCCATTCATGTGAATGAACAGTTTGTTGCTGGTCATTCCCACATAGAAAGCTTCACAGTGCAGGCAGGTCAGTTGGTAAATCACGTGGGTGCTTCCACACGTGGTTCTGCCTTTGATCGTGTACACCTTCCGGGTTACAGGATTGGAGTAGGTGGTGGTGGTGGTGGTGGTGGTGGTGGTGCATGGGACAGGTTTTACACCGGGGACGGTTACAAGGGTAGGAGCCAGAGGGTAGGGAAGGTGGTTTGGGGGATTTCATAGGGATGAACTAAGAGGTTACGAAGGTTAGGTGGACGGCGGAAAGACACTCTTGGTGGAGTGGGGAGGATTTCATGAAGAATGGATCTCATTTCAGGGCAGGATTTGAGGAAGTCGTACCCCTGCTGGAGAGCCACATTCAGAGTCTGATCCAGTCCTGGAAAGTATCCTGTCACAAGTGGGGCACTTTTGGGGTTCTTCTGTGGGAGGTTCTGGGTCTGAGGGGATGAGAAAGTGGCTCTTGTTATTTGCTTCTGTACCAGGTCAGGAGGGTAGTTGCGGGATGCAAAAGCTGTTTTCAGGTTATTGGTGTAATGGTTCAGGGATTCAGGACTGGAGCAGATTCGTTTGCCACGAAGACCTAAGATGTAGGGAATGGACTGTTTGATATGGAATAGGTGCCAGCTGTCATAATGGAGGTACTGTTGCTTGTTGGTGGGTTTGATGTGGACAGATGTGTGAAGCTGGCCATTGGACAGATGGAGGTCAACGTCGAGGAATGTGGCATGGGATTTGGAATAGGACCAGGTGAATCTGATGGAACCAAAGGAGTTGAGGTTGGAGAGGAAATTCTGGAGTTCTTCACCGTGAGTCCAGAGAATGAATATGTCATCAATAAATGTGTACCAAACTTTGGGTTGGCAGGCCTGGGTAACCAAGAAGGCTTCCTCTAAGTGACCCATAAATAGGTTGGCGTATGTGGGAGACATCCTGGTACCCTTGGCTGTTCCCTTTAATTGTTTGTATGTCTGGCCTTCAAAAGTGAAGAAGTTGTGGGTTAGGATGAAGCTGGCTAAGGTAATGAGGAACGAGGTTTTAGTTAGGGTAGCAGGTGATCGGCGTGAAAGGAAGTGCTCCACTGCAGCGAGGCCCTGGACGTGTGGGATATTTGTGTATAAGGAAGTGGCATCAATGGTTACAAGGATGGTTTCCGGGGGTAACAGATTGGGTAAGGATTCCAGGCATTCGAGAAAGTGGTTGGTGTCTTTGATGAAGGATGGCAGACTGCATGTAATGGGTTGAAGGTGTTGATCTACGTAGGCAGAGATACGTTTTGTGGGGGCTTGTTAACCAGCTACAATGGGACGGCCGGGATGTTTGGGTTTGTGAATTTTAGGAAGTAGGTAGAAGGTAGGGGTGCGGGGTGTCCGTGTGGTCAGGAGGTTGATGGAGTCAGGTGAAAGGTTTTGTAGGGGGCCTAAGGTTCTGAAGATTCCTTGAGGCTCCGCCTGGACATCAGGAATGGGATTACCTACGCAAACTTTGTATGTAGTGTTGTCTTAAAGCTGATGCGGTCCCTCAGCCACATACTCCCAACGATCAAGTACCACGGCCGTGGAACCCTTGACAGCTGGAAGAATGACGATGAATCGGTCAGCCTTCAGATCACGGATACCCTGGACTTCAGCTGTGGTGAAGTTGGGAGTAGGATTAAGGTTTTACAAGAAAGATTGAGAGGCAAGGCTGGAAGTGAGAAATTCCTGGAAAGTTTGGAGAGGGTGATTTTGAGGAATAGGAGGTGGGTCCCGCTGTGACGGAGGATGGAACTGTTCCAGGCAGGGTTCAATTTGGATAGTGTCTTGGGGAGTTGGATCATTAGGAGTAGGATTAGGATTATTTTTCTTTGTGGCAAAGTGATATTTCCAGCAGAGACTATGAGTGTACAACAGTAAATCTTTGACGAGGGCTGTTTGGTTGAATCTGGGAGTAGGGCTGAAGGTGAAGCCTTTGGATAGGACAGAGGTTTTGGATTGGGAGAGAGGTTTGGAGGAAAGGTTAACTACTGAATTGGGGTGTTGTGGTTCCAGATTGTTTTGACTAGAATTTTGAGGTTTTAGGAGGAGTGGAGCTGGAAGTGGGAGATTGAGTAGATGGGAGAACTGGGTCTGTGTGCAATGAGAGGAGGTTGAGGTTTGTTGGGAAGATTGTGGAGGGTGAGTGAGTTGCCTTTCCGGAGGTGGGAAACCAGGAGATTGGATAGTTTTTTAAGGTGGAGGGTGGCATGCTGTTCTAATTTGTGGTTGGCCTGTAGGACCTTTTCATTGCCATGAAATCCCCAAACCACCTTCCCTACCCTCTGGCTCCTACCCTTGTAACTGCCCCCGGTGTAAAACTTGTCCCATGCACCCTCCCACCACCACATACTCCAGTCCTGTAACCCGGAAGGTGTACACGATCAAAGGCAGAGCCACGTGTGAAAGCACCCACGTGATTTACCAACTGACATGTCTACACTGTGAAGCCATCTATGTGGGAATGACCAGCAACAAACTGTCCATTCACATGAACGGACACAGGCAGACAGTGTTTGTTGGTATTGAGGATCACCCTGTGGCTAAACATGCCTTGGTGCACGGCCAGTACACCTTGGCACAGTGTTACACCGTCCCGGTTATCTGGATACTTCCCACTGACACCAACCTATCAGAACTCCAGAAATGGGAACTTGCCCTTCAATATATTCTCTCATCCCGTTACCCATCAGGCCTCAACCTCCGCTAATTTCAAGTTGCCGCCCCTCGTACATCACCTGTCATTCAACAACTCTTTGCCTCTGTACTTCCACCTCGACTGACATCTCTGCGCAGGCAATGTGTCTTTGTCATGCTTTCAGCAGTTATTTCACCTTCAGAGAAGGCCAGAATAACAAAGAAAAAGCAGAAAACTAAATAAGATGAAAAGGACACTCAGACCAACAATACTACGGGGATGGAAAGTTTTGACATATTATCATCAAGAATAAAATGACATGCAAATCTTTAGTTTCAATTTCCTGTAATCAATGTTTTTGGCATACGTAGGTGTCATTATCTCATCCAATATTAAAGCTACAAAAAGAAAATTTTGCATGCGTGATAACATAGCGCATGCCTACACAGTGAATCACATTACTCAATGATGCATTAAATATTTTAGGCTAGAGCATGTTATAAGTTCTTACATTATTAGGAGACAAGACTCTCTTAAAACTTTTTTTTTTTTAATATACAGAACAACATTTTATTTTGAATAGTCACTTCCCTACATATTCCACAGTTTTTAAATTTTTTTCATACAGAGTTCACAATATACTAATTATTTGGTAAAGTTCCATTCCAATATCTATTAAAGTTTTTAACCCTAGCAATACGAATGCATTTTCCGTAATGCGTATTATTAAGTGCGGCGGGGGGATTACTTTATGGCCATTCTTCTTTTAAAAAATTGTAAGAAATGGTGGACTTTGTTATTTGCTGACATGTATTAACAACATACTGTTTAATGATGAGGTACTGACGTGCAAGCAGGGTCCAGAAACAAAAAATAGTGTTCAGCACACTCTTAGTTATGTCAAGGCACTTACAATAATGTATACTACGAATGTACAGGGTGTCCCATTCAAACCTCCCTGATTTCAAACACCCACGGAGGGGGAGAGGGGAGGGTTGGACCGCAGTAGATACAACAGTGAAAAATGCACCACATTGTAGAGCATCTCAACGAATTTATTTATTTATCATCAACACCACTCTACATGTGAACCATTTTTAGCACAAGAATATTGAGTCTATATTCAATTTCTTTCTTCTGTTATTGTTGCAATCACATTAGTGATACGATGTCACAACATAAGAATATCGTCCACTTTGGTCGCATACACGTGGCTCTTCAGGAATCCCCACATGAAGAAATTAAGTGTAGTAATGTCGGGCGAACGTGGTGGCCAGGCAATGGGTCCTTATCCAGGAACTTGCAAACAACCGTAGACCAATGCGGCAGAGCTACATCTTGTTGAAAAATGATGTTGGGTTGCTATTCTTGTATCTGAGGGTATACAAACTGCTCCAATCTGTCCAATTACACTGACCCAATCACTGTGTTCTGCAAAGAAGAACGGTCCTGTCGTGCATTAGCCCACACCAGACATTTAGTTTAGGGCTATCACGAACATGTTCAATCACAACGTGCGGATTTTGTGAACTCCAAATCCGAACATTAAGCCTATTAACCCTTCCTGATAGATGAAAGGTTGCATCATCTGAGAATAAACATCTTTCCTGGAAGCTGGCATCCATATCAATACCCTGTCGCATATCCACAGCAAATTGTTGTCTGCATGGTTTGTCATTCGGCATCAGATGTTGCAGAATTTGCACTTCGTAAGCACACATACGAGGATTCTGGTGAACTGCACGATGCAATGTTGATCGAGTTATAGCAAGTTGCCTAGATGCTCGACAAATTGACTTATGTGGGCTTCTGAGAAACGTCTGTCTGATGTCCTCCTCTGTCTCTTCTGAAACTCCATAATGTGCAACACCAGAATGTTATGAAAAACACTTCCTGCTCCCAGAAACTTGCTATGTCATTCCTTAATTCTTTTCACATCAGTTGGATCACATTCATACACATGACGATAATTTCTTTGCACAGTAATCGGTGATTTTGTTTCTGCAAACCACACTACTGCTTGCATGTGCTGTGTGGAGTCACCATTTTCACTTCATGCGACCAGGTTGCACTTAGGCGATGATACTTGGCACTTCTAACGCGGGAATATAAATTCTTTGAGATACTTTACAATGTGGTGCGTTTTTCATTGTCGTGTCTACTGTGGTTTTTCTCTCCAGGGTACTTGAAATCAGGGAGGTTTGAGTGGGACACCCTGTATTATACCCACCACAAAAACAAGTTTTAAAAGAAAATGTCATTAATTTTGTTGACTTTTACTCACAACATACTTTTAAAGAGGTACTTATGTGTAAGTATGGTCCTGAACCTGAAAACACTGAATACAACAATCATCGGGAAAAATGACGTCTACTAACAAGACTTAAATTTTTGAGTTAAGTTTAGCTAAAAAAAATTAAAATATTTCTGAAATCTGGTAGGACAATTCATTAAACATGATAAATATTTTTATCGGAATTTTAAAATATAAAGAAACAGATCGATTACAATAATTTCAAAAGGTGGCACCTAGTCACGTCGCCTATAATGATTGCCGTGGAGTGGTGACATTGACTCACCCACTACGATCATTACCATTGGGCAGTGCTATTTATCACTTAGTGCAGCTAGCCTCACCCCCCTGGGCCCCTTATGTGTACATTATTCTACCAGCCTACAGCTGCTAATGCATTACTTCACGGCAGTTTTGTCACTACCTCTTCTTACTTTAGTGCAAGATTTATTACTTTTACTGAAAGAGTGAGTAGCGACACTAAAAACCTATTGAAGAGAGAATTTTATTACTTTCCTGAAATATCATATATATAAAATACCAAAACTACAGAGGATAGAGTCGGATTTAGCAGTTGCCTCAATGAGCTTAAATTGGACATGGAAAAACAGTCTGATAATAGAATGAATTTTTCACTTAACAGCTGAATGTGTGCTAATAAGAAAATTCATTGGAAACACTCCCCAGGCTGTAGCTAATCCATGTCTCCACAATATTCTTTCTTCCAGGAGTACTAGTCCCACAAGTTTTGCAGCAGAACTTCGGTGAAGTCTGGACAGTAGACGAAGAGGTACTGGTGGAGGTAAGGCTGAGAGAACAAGTTTTAAGTCACGCTTGCATAACTCAGTCGGTAAAGCACTTGCCCACAAAAGGCAAAGGTCCCAAGTTCAAGTCTTGGTTTGGCACACAATTATTTGCCAAGAAGTTTCAATTTCAAGATATTTTGAAGGTGAATGTGTGCAAATGAGTAAAAAATCTTATTACCACAAATACTGAAGACTAAAACAACTTACCAAGAACTTCTTTTAGAAATTAGATATGGTGAAGAAAGTAAAATGTGCATGTAGTATTTCAGGCACATCTATGGGAGAGGTGCTCGTAATTATATGGGTGTGGCAGTCCTGACAGATGTTCTTTGCCCAAAATATTATGGGCATGGTATTAATTCCAACATTGAAGGCAATGTAATATTACAGGCATGGCATTCAAAGTGTTAATTATTTAATTGCCTAAATACAATTTCATCAAACATCATGCTACTATGTATGCAAAGTATAAGTAAAAAGAGTGATATATTCTACCACCTTAGCAAAAGTTCAGCATAAAAGTCTGGGTAAATAATTATTACTGTCCGTTTTAACTTGCTGTAACACTGGTTTATAAATTAAATTTATGTCCGTAGTTTATAAATTACTGTTATTGTAGAATTGGTGGGCAGTTACAACATTTTACTACAAACACAGATACAAAAGTGAACGACAGGTATAAAAAGGTTGACTACCTCTAATGCAGAGGGAAGGTGCTAGAGAAAGCAGTAGACAGTGCGAGTTACATTTGAGAAGTAGTTGCTGATGGATGCAGCCGGGGCGTTAGGCTGAAGGTACTGGGAAAAAGTTAAGCTACCTGCAACATCTCTGCTGATCTTCGATTTTATATGAGGGTTTCAGTAAGGCTACAGCTAACAATGATAAACAGTCACTGTCTCTGTTTAAGAACTTCGCTACTAGCATGGACGCACATCAGCTAGGGAGTTCCGTTTTGTAAATGATATTCAAATAAATTTAGAAGTTAATTTTGTCTTCTGGGTTGCTCGTTCTCCTCACTGTCCTCCACTCCATACCTCAGGAATTTTATTTAGACAATTAAGTCTCCCTCCACTTCAGTCAACCTACAGAATTCCGTTTTGCACAAACCCTTGTTGCTAAATCATTTGTAAACATGACAGCATCACTCCTCTTGAAATTGTGGCGGAATACACTTTTATTCTAGGGACCTTCGGTATTTCCTGTTCATTATTATCTCGTAAGGTATATCCAAGGTCCAGAAGAATGAGGGTTCTTTGTTCATTATCTCCTTCATTAGTAAATTTCACTTTCCAACTATTCTTTCAATGATTCTCAGTTTAGCATCTTCTTCACCTAAGACTGGTTTTATGTTGTCCTTTCAATCTGAATATATTCCCAGATATTTTATAGATGTCCCTGTTTATTGTGATTTTTCAGGTGCTGTGTAAGCAAACAATTACATTTGTTTATGTTAAGGGTCATCTGCTAATACCTGCGCCAAGCATCGATCCTCCACAGGTCATCTCATGTTTTGCTACGATTTTAGGGTCTTGGGATTTCTTTACATATAAAAGCATCAATCTCAAACTGCCTCATAGACTTTCCAGTGTTTTACATTAGGTCATTCACCTACATTATGCAGCATAATGGTTCCCTAACAGTCCCTTGGTACACACTTAAAGCTACATTTATATCTGAAAATTTCCGTCCATTGAGAATAATACACTGTGTTCTATCTGCTAGGAAACCTTCAGTCAATTCCGTACACTCATTTGTTGTTACAAGGCAGGAGTGTGGAACTGTATTGAATGCCTTCTGGGAGGAGAGGAACACAACACAGCATCAACCTGGGCACTGGTAGCTACTGTCTTCCGGGTCTCGGGGACAAACGTAATTAAATGGTTTCACAAGTTCTACAGACGAGAAAGGCGTGACTGGAAGCATTAATTGTACTCAGAAATTATACATCAGACTAAACTGAACCAAGGTCCACAGTTGCGCACAATGGTCGACTCTTCATGAAAATGGGAATGACCTGTGCACTTTTCCAGCACTTTGAATGCTTCAATCCTTCAGCAACTTACAACAGACTGCTGCCTGAAGAGGGACAAGTTTTTGAATACTCTCTCTCTCTCTCTCTCTCTCTCTCTCTCTGTCTCTAATGTAGAATTGCATGTATCACCACATGAAAATTTCTATAAAAACATCAGAACTGTCATGTTTTATCCAACTTTAGCACCAACCTTTACCCAAATTATTCAGCATTCAGAATTTTTACAAATTTCATCATATGTTTACGTAGTATAATTACAGTCAGAAACACACATCCACCACAAACATCCAGCCTATTTCAAGACACACTTTCCAATAAGAATTAAAATTTCACTGCTGGCTACAGCCAACTTTCTATGAGAACATTATTACCTTTTGTAAATGAGACTACAGCAAAACCCCTATTATACATTTCCATGTGGTCCAGACTTAAAAACGCAAAATTGAGAAAATGCAGGATCAAGGAAAATGTTCAAAGCCCCCAAAATATGAGCAAAAGTGCACATAATTGATATGTATGATTAAAAGTCTCAATCCTCTCCAATACTTCGTATAAAATCTGTCTGAGTGAAGGAAATTAAATCTAAAATACAATCTTTATACATTAATTTGTGATAAGGAATTCATAAGTTCTTAAAAAAATTCACAGATGTGTAATAGCAAGTACAAACCCACCAAAAAATTGAAATGTCATCTTGGTACAAGGTAATCGAGCTGTTTTCAGACATGATACGACCACAAATTAGATGTTCAAAACGTGTTTTTGAAAGAGCATTGTTTACTCTCACCCAGAAAATTGCAAAAGCTGATGAATGTGTTGAATTAAACCAAAAGCATCACAGCACCAAAGCAGTTAAACCATAAGCATAAATGCAGACATCTGCTTAATGACATAATTTGTCACCATTGCTGTTATTGTTCGATGCCCCCCCCCCTTTTTTTTATGAGCCACACTTCATGTGTTCACCACTGTTAAAGTGTTATGATAGCCTTGATGAGAGAAACAGAGATGCGAAAGAAATTAGTTTACTTCCCCAAATGACGTTACAAGCTTATTTAGAAGTCAGCTCAGTTAATTTCTGTACACTGTGTACAATGCAAAATTGACAGAAAGTTCAGGTGCTACAGTTTCACTCCATGTCCTCTATCACTGCTGCTATTTTTACGATCTACAGTGTGCCATGTGTACGATGCAAAGTATATACGTGAGTAGCGTATGCAGTTGTTGCAACTGTATTATGTCAGTTTTGAACATGAAAGTCTTTAAAATGTTCCATCACAAAACCCTTGTTCCATTTCCGTGTGGCATCTGTCACAGCACATCATCTGCATAAAAAGTATATTTTCAGCTCTTCACAAAATGCTTTCACCTGTATCTGCACTCCTGTCAGTGAAGGGACTCTCCTCCTCTTCACACATCCATTAGGTGAGTTCATTTTACATGTGTTAGTGTTGTGTGGTAGCTGCACTGGCTATTGGATGACTTAACAAATCGCCAGCCCATAGGCGTTCATAAGCCAGAAAGGCGTGACATTTCCTCGATTATGACCGAGCATATTCTTCGAGACTCAGTGTTTGGATTTAAAAGGTTGACGATTGATATTGTTGCTGAATACAATACACTGGAAATACATGCAAAAAGATGTGCCTGTGTTATAAGAGGCTTAAGAAAAGGTGGCGGCTGGGCCCCTTCATCATGTATTGACTCGGTCTGGAACACTTTGCATCAACTGTCTTGTTTTTCCATTACCACTGCAACCTAGCAGTAGTTGTATCATAACTGTGTGGTGAAGCTAAATGTCGCAAGTTATGTTGGCAACACCAACTGTGGATTATGTCAGCATTTCCTCTCTCACATCTCCCCTCTCCACAATGGCCATAAATATTCCCTTAACTCTGCCACCACCCGCAGTGCCAACCATCTGTCTTTTGTGCCAATTACAACTCGTTCAGTCAAATCAAATGTCAATAGGAAGAAAACGGGACAAAGTCAAGGGAGACATCAAGTAAAAACTTAAGAGTCAAGGTAAACCTTACTAGGAAGAAATGTGAAATTTTTAGCATTGATTTTACGGGTTTTCCACAAGGGATAAAAAACGGAGAATGTAAAATTGAATTTCCACTGTATCGATGGACCCTCCTGCAGTTTATTATTAGTATTATTTCTTTCTTGTCTCAGACGTTATGTCTGGTTAAAAATGGAAGGTGACGCGGACCTTGATCAAGCGTGACTTCCTTTTAACTGTATGGTATATGTTACATTGCATTTAGGAACTTTCGGGTAATTGAACAAGTGTCAATAATTACAGATTTCTGTAGTTGTATATATAAGTTTGGATGTAGCTGTATTGCATTGATGTACTGGTGGATATTGTGTGGTATGACTCCTGTAGTTGATAGTATAATTGGTATAATGTCAACTTTATCCTGATGCCACATGTCCTTGACTTCCTCAGCCAGTTGGATGTATTTTTCAGTTTTTTCTCCTGTTTTCTTTTGTATATTTGTTGTATTGGATATGGATATTTCGATTAGTTGTGTTAATTTCTTCTATTTATTGGTGAGTATGATGTCAGGTTTGTTATGTGGCGTTGTTTTATCTGTTATAATGGTTCTGTTCCAGTATAATTTGTATTCATCATTCTCCAGTACATTTTGTGGTGTATACTTGTATGCAGGAACGTGTTGTTTTAAAAGTTTATGTTGTAAGGCAAGCTGTTGATGTATTATTTTTGCGACATTGTCATGTCTTCTGGGGTATTCTGTATTTGCTAGTATTGTACATCCGCTTGTGATGTGATCTACTGTTCGTATTTGTTGTTTGCAAAGTCTGCATTTATCTGTTGTGGTATTGGGATCTTTAATAATATGCTTGCTGTAATATCTGGTGTTTATTGTTTGATCCTGTATTGCAATCATGAATCCTTAGTCTCACTGTATATATTGCCTTTTCTTAGCCATGTGTTGGATGCGTCTTGATCGATGTGTGGCTGTGTTAGATGATACGGGTGCTTGCCATGTAGTGTTTTCTTTTTCCAATTTACTTTCTTCGTATCTATTGATGTTATGTGATCTAAAGGGTTGTAGAAGTGGTTATGAAATTGCAGTGGTGTAGCCGATGTATTTATATGAGTGATTGCTTTGTGTATTTTGCTAGTTTCTGCTCGTTCTATAAAGAATTTTCTTAAATTGTCTACCTGTCCATAATGTAGGTTTTTTATGTCGATAGATCCCCTTCCTCCTTCCTTTCTGCTTCATGTGAATCTTTCAGTTGCTGAATGTATGTGATGTATTCTATATTTGTGGCATTGTGATCGTGTAAGTGTATTGAGTGCTTCTAGGTCTGTGTTACTCCATTTCACTACTCCAAATGAGTGGGTCAATATTGGTATAGCATAAGTATTTATAGCTTTTGTCTTGTTTCTTGCTGTCAATTCTGTTTTCAGTATTTTTGTTAATCTTCGTCTATATTTTTCTTTTAGTTCTTCTTTAATATTTGTATTATCTATTCCTATTTTTTGTCTGTATCCTAGATATTTATAGGCATCTGTTTTTTCCATCGCTTCTATGCAGTCGCTGTGGTTATCCAATATGTAATCTTCTTGTTTAGTGTGTTTTCCCTTGACTATGCTATTTTTCTTACATTTGTCTGTTCCAAAAGCCATATTTATATCATTGCTGAATACTTCTGTTACCTTTAGTAATTCGTTAAGTTGTTGATTTGTTGCTGCCAGTAGTTTTAGATCATCCATGTATAGCAGATGTGTGATTTTGTGTGGTTATGTTCCAGTAATATTGTATCCATAATTTGTATTATTTAGCATGTTGGATAGTGGGTTCAGAGCAAGGCAGAACCAGAAAGGACTTAATGAGTCTCCTTGGTATATTCCATGCTTAATCTGTATTGGCTGTGATGTGATATTATTTGAATTTGTTTGGATATTAAGTGTGGTTTTCCAATTTTTCATTACTATGTTTAGGAACTGTATCAATTTAGGATCTACTTTGTATATTTCCAATATTTGTAGTAACCATGAGTGGGGTACACTATCAAAAGCTTTTTGGTCATCAATGTATGCATAGTGTAGCGACCTTTGTTCAGTTTTAGCTTGATATGTCACCTCTGCATCTATTATCAGTTGCTCTTTACATCTTCGTGCTCCTTTGCAACAGCCTTTTTGTTCTTCATCTATAATTTTGTTCTGTGTTGTATGTGTCATTAATTTCTGTGTAATGACTGAAGTTAATATTTTGTATATTGTTGGTAGGCATGTTATGGGGCGATATTTAGCTGGGTTTGCTGTGTCTGCTTGATCTTTAGGTTTCAGATAAGTTATTCCATGTGTAAGTGTATCAGGGAATGCTATTTTCTGTAATTAATGAGATTAATATTCTCCCCTCTCTGAAATCGGTATCTAAGTTTTAATCATGTCTGTGAAGGAGTTTTTCTGTTCTAAACAATGCATTTGTGCAGGTCACACACACTCTGCTACTCTCATAGCCACTTTGTTTCTTTAGTGCACTGAATTTTGTTCTAAGTAGTAGCATGTTTAGAAGATTCCAAGTCAGCTCACATAATGAGTTATTAATCCTGGGGAGGGTTAGAGGGGGGGGGGGGGGCAGGAAAAAGTGTCTGAGGGGGGTGGGGAGGGACATTTCCACTGCAGTATATCTACATTAATGACACTCATTGCAGGAAAGTACCGTATTCTTTTTAAATGCAGTAACAACTTCACTAACTTGCCAGGAACCATACCCCTAACTACCTTGGGGACGTTCAGCATTACTTTTGTTTATGTTCTTAGACTACAATGGTACACTGATGTCATAAGTATGACAAGTCACTTCATATGCACAACAAAAACAAATACGAAGCTGACAAATAAAAAGCAACCAACCTTGTGGAGACACCTGGAGTGGGGTCGTAGGAACGCTGCGACCAGTGCCTTCATCAAGTTGGGTCATGTCCATCCGGGTTTCATCTATGCCCTCTGAAGCCACCTGCCCAGTTGCTGAAGACAGAGAAAGCTAAAGCTGCACAACACACATTCATCTTGACAACTCAGTGTGTCTAATATGTACAAACTACATTTTTATGGTCCGTGGATTATTACTACAAATTTTGAGGTTCCCTTAAAGAATAGAATTCATACCTCTACCAGTCAGAGGCAAAAGCAAACACATTTACTCAACCCTTTACAACAAAATATTTATATGGCTTCAGTCCAACAAGAAGGTTCCAAAACTATGAAATGTTCAGTAGTACTCACCTACAACACTTACTCAATGATACAATTAGATATATGACGAAACACGCAGAACAACAATTTACACTTCTATCAGTACACAGCTACATGTGTTTATCTACATTGCAGTTCAGCCAAGTTTGGAGATTCTCTACACTCTAATGGACTCCGAAATCCTTAGGCACATAGTTGAAACACAAATAAATGGAGAATTACTTGAGCAGGAAGACTGTCTTAGGATGCCACTAATGAATCAATATATGAAACATCAAAAATGGAAGTTCTTGTAAGTGGAGTATTAAATAATCATTTATTTATACATCTGCCTGTCACATGGCAAAAGATTTTTGGATTAGGTTTTCAGTTAAACAATGGCAGTATTTTCCTGTTTCAAGAACCAAGCCATCAAACTTTACTCTCTTGGAGCATGGCAGCGATACTTGTATTAGCAAATAAAAAAATAGAAAAACTAATAACACAACTATTTACTTAAAACTCAGGGACAAATAAAATATTCTTAGCTTTATTTATTTTCTATTGTTATGAGTAAAGCTATCCTTTGAGTTAAAGTCAAAATACATACGCATACTCGGACGTGAAGCACTTGTAGAAGGAGGATGAGTTTCTGAGAATGTGAACCGTTGCTGCTGTGGCACTTGGGGAGAACTAACAGCTTCACTGAAACCATCAGACCGCCGAGGTACAAAGAGTGTGGGTGTTGATGGGACAATGCTATCATCTCCCACTTCCTCAAACCCAAGCAGTGGCAGCTGACCCCGAGGGAGAGGTGGCACCCCAGGTCGGCCTCCACCAGCACCACTGCTACTACCTGAGCTCGTAGCTTCAGCAGGCTGCCTCATGTCTGAGTCAGCACCAGCACCAGAAGTGTCATTACTATCTGCTGCTGCCACACCACCTCTACTGTCACTGCTGCCTGATTGGTTCGGAACTTCACTACCATCCTCTGCAGCACCAAACACACACTGTTACACTTTTGCAATGAATAAAAAATTGCACTAAATATTTGAATACAAAATCATACATAATAATTAAAAGTTTAATGAAAATTAGCTTCAATAAGCAACTTGTACATAGACAAAATAATGTGACATCCATTAATGTTAAGAATTTATAATGGTGTGCAAACAAGAAGCTTAGTGCATGATGTGTTCTGCACAGAGAGGGATGGACAATACTTTGCAGCACCAGCAGTGTGCGCTCTGTGTCTGTCCCGCACTCCAGCCATTACATTCCTCGCGAATCGCCAATGTGGGGAAAGAACCTCAATGGGCCACTATCTGTGCTTCCGACTTTCTCTACAAAAATGTACAGGAAACTATTGCTGTCATTGGTTAAATTTGTTAATTAACACTTGCCTTTTTGCTTCATGCCACCCATAATGACCACTACACTTCCTCATCACATCTAAAATAATACGAAAATCAACATTAAATATTCTGCACACGCCCCTAAGAGCACACTGCAAACACAGCAAAATGACACTGCTAGGTGGAGCATCATATGGTAATGTGCTCCTTGCTGTTGTATATCGCCCCACCACCTAATGTCTTATGTGCACACCACTTTAGTAATTGAAGATATGAGGTCTTAAGGACCATGATATTAGTAATTACATTAATGGACGACTGTTTGGGTCACTTAATATTTTTTATTAAGTTAACCTGTTTCAACCTTTGTTGCAGCTCATCTTCAGATACACAAATCTAATTACTGTGAAGTGTACCTTATCACCAGAGCAAAGATTCAGTTTATTTCAGTCGTCACTCTGCTGGCAAGCTGAGCTTCAGAGCAATTAGATGTATGGATCCAACAATGACCTTTAACGAAGTTCAGAAGCAGTTATTCTCTTAAAACATACCAAGTGACTCAGACCATGCCTTTCTTCATGTTAAGCACTTAAAGTGAACTGAAAATGCTTCATCTTTGAAGTACATATTTTTGTTTCTGAGTGCAACTATGGGTAACGAAAGTAAATACAGAAACTGTTAAAATTTTACTTATAATGATCTCGCATGAGGAAATTTTGAGTGTGATATCATTACAACTGAATACAAGCTCCACATGGACAAAAATGGGAAACCATACTGATACTGGTCTTTTTTTACAGAACAATTACACAGCATCTGCCCAAAGTGATACAGTGAAATCACAAAAAAAGTCTACATCAAAATGTTTGCCTGCAGATTCTAGCTGCCCTGCTTCACTAATTCAGTGCCTTAACACCTTGAAGATGGGCCACTTAGAGAAAAATTGGGCAAAGAAGACCACCCATTTATGCCATCATTTAAAGTGTTACTGGCACATTGTAAGTGATATAACTTCGTGAATGATACATACTAAAAAGTTGATCAGATGCGAGTAGGACTCGCTCACTGAGGGTTCCGTACCAGTTTATGTATACAGACAGTTCATTCACTACGAGAATCTAGAATCCCCTGACACTGATCTGTTAAGGTACCATCCCTGGGAATTCCAAGATTTTCCAGAATGTTTTAATTTTAGAACAGACAGACAGACGGATAACAAATGACAATTTTTTGTGTGTGATATAATTAAAAATTAACAGTTTTCAGATATCTTCCTTTACTTGTATTGTGGAGCCTTGCTTCTTGCCATATTTCATTCTAGATCAACGGGAAGTACCCAATCAGTGTTCATAAGTGACTTTGCATGCATAAAAATATGTAACATAAATGGCTGTATCTTTTTTGGTTGCACTGAGTTAGAAATTTATGCTATTTACACTGCAGAGGAACCATACATGTTACTATGTGATTCTGGTCCAAGCTGGGTGGAGCCAGCAGTCAGGTGTGCGAGAGGTGTGCTCACTTGCTTGAATGAATGGCGTATGTTTCTCTTTTTCTGACAAAGGCTGTCACTGAAAGCTTATGTGTAAGTGCCTTATAATTGTGCCTGTCTGCAACTTAGCATGTTATCCTTATGTTAAGCACCAAATATATTTTCCAACATTGTTTATAATCCTACCTGGAGTTTTCAATGTTTAAATTTTAAAGTAATGTTGACACAAATGATAATTATAAAAAAATGGGAAGAAGGAAAGGAAGGTAAAGTGTGAGGTGGGTTATTAAGCAATTTCTTCCTCTTGAATTTCCAAAATTTCTTGCTCACTCAACAAACATGATGAATTTGTGGCAGAAATACAGTAAACTGCGAACCCTAACAGATACTTTCACGATATTACATCAATTCAATCACACTGGCTCAGTCGTTCACAACAGCAGCTGTTATGTTTGTTAATGTTTCTTTTGAAATAATTCTAGAAATTGACAACAGAAGACAGCACCTGTCAAGAGACAGATGACAAGATGTCCTTACATTGTTTTCATACTAAATGAGTCCAATTTTTGAGCAATAGGGCTCGCGCATCAAAACTCACAGCCTGAGTTATACTCAGGCGTGTTTTTTGTTAGCAAAACTATGTGGCTCAAGCTATGCTCTGGCTTGGTCTCCATAGTGTCAACCACAGTACCACCTCACTTGGTAATAAATGGCAGAACGAAGACTTGTAGCTAGATAAACTGGAAGTGACTCAATAAAGTGTTGATACTTCTATATGGATTTATGTAATGATTCTGTTTGTAGTGCTTCTCGGATCATAATAGACTAGGGGCAGAGTCTGACTACCAATCAAAACGTACTAGATCCTGTATTCAGTCCCAGCCACCACTTGCATTCTCAATAAAGATCACCACCTATGGTGGCAGAATACTTCCAGTAACAAGAGTCACATTCATTGTTCCACTCATCTTGTTAAAAAGCGAGGAGGAGCAGATAGAAGTTTAGGCATTGTCATGCTTTCGGAGTGGGAAAACTGTCCAATAAAGTGGAAGAATCAGCAATGATTAAAGGCATGAGGATGCATAAGGCAATGGAAACCTGTATCTACAGGTCATATGATCTGTAATTGGAAAAAAATGGCATGATGATCTCTATATCAGCAAAAGATTCCAGATTAGTCCCCCATTCAGATCTCCACAAGGGACTACTAAGAGGAAAATTTATCCAGAGTGCCTTCTACATGCATTAATGGTTCTAGCTAGTACTACAAAATGTTCCTTAGATCACAGTGCTTCTCTCAACACCTTGAGTTTTTCTGTAATCATTAGCAAAGTGACTATTCAAACATCTTTTACTAGATACACTATTATCCATCTGGGTTTTGAAGTAAAGTGTGTGACACATTGAAGGTGACTATATATCGTGATTAAGCTGCTGTCCCATTTCAGTGCTACCAAATATGTGCCTTGGCTTTTCTTGAAGTACTGTTTTAGAATGAGTGTAGGTACAACCCACATGCTTGGAAGCTCCATACAGTCATTACTTGCTAAACTACAGCAGAAGAGAGAAATCTGACTGTGCTCTGATTAATTTGGGCACTGAGTAATTCTACTGTAGTAGGATGGCTAGGGATCATGCGCTATTTTGCCTAAAATTCAACCAAACACCAACGGCACATAAAGCTTCACAGTTGGCACTACTTTCAGTTTCCATTTGCCATAGGCAATGCTTGTAACAGAGTAGGTACCTCATCTTAGTGTGTAGTGAAGTCTGCAGTAGCATAAAAAACTCTCAAAGACACACATTACTGCACCGAGTTTTATAAGCTTAGAACCATGAAGATAATTTCTTTAACTAAGTATTTTTGTACATCAAGTGTTCCGTCTATGTTAGGAGAAAAAGGAGATGCTGAGAGGAACGGCTCATTTATTAGTATAATATTCAAACAATAATCAGCTACTACCAAAATACCAAGATATAAAGGTAGGTGAGATAAAAAGGTTATCACCTTACAAAAGATTTATTAAATTACAAGTTATTTGACAGATTTTCTCACTCCTTCTTCAGATATATCTAACTGGACACCAGACACTACCTAACTACATAAATAATATAAGCATGTGCATAAGCCAGTTATCAACAGTGTCACAAAAGCCAAACCACTCCTATTCCTCAGTCAGGATAAGAGAGAGAGAGAGAGAGAGAGAGAGTGTGTGTGTGTGTGTGTGTGTGTGTGTGTGTGTGTGTGTGTGTGTGTGGAGGGGAGGGGAGGGGAGGGCACATATGATCGCTGCAGTTATTTATTTATGATGCATTTGATGGACCCATTTGCTGAAACAATGGCTAAAGCTTTTGTTGCCTGTTTAATTACCCAAACTTACCGTGCCCAGAACAGCTTTCGAAAGGTGGGATCACCACAGCCTTCAAACAAATTGTGTTATGTTTATGTAGAGAATAGTGGGTTTTTTATATTAAAGAATAAGAAAAAGGAGGGAGGAGGGAGCAGATTCCATTTTACTAAATTTCCGAAAAGCATTTGACACAGTGCCCCTGCTATAGACTGATAAAGGTACAAGCATACAGAAAAGGTATCCAGATATGTGAATGCCTCTTAACACTTTTTAAGTAACAGAATGCAGTATGTTGTCCTCAACTGCAAGTATTCCTGGAGTGCCCCAGGGAAGTGTGATAGGACTGCTATTTTTTCTACATATACAAGGGTTGGAACTTAAATAGTGGCAACTAATTATTCACAACCAATACAAAAGAGTTACATGTTTGCACCTGTTACCGTCCTTCAAAGTAGTCACCACCATTCTGTAGAAACCGTTGCCAGCAATGTGGAAGTCATAGTATACCATTAGCAGAGCCTGTTCTGTTGATGGTGCGAATGGAACGGTCTACTGCCTGTCAAATCGCCAGAACAGTTCTGAACTGAATGCCATGAAGTGGTTCTTTCATCTTCAGAATCAAATCAAAGTCACAAGGACTTAAGTCCGGGGAGTATGGTGGATGGTACAGTACTTCCTAGCCCCATCAACCGAACAGAGCAGCCACAATTTGTGTTGTATGCGCCCTTGCATTGTCACGCAAAATGATGGGTGGGTAGCGCAGAAAGAGTCATTGCTTCTTTCACAAAGCCGGTTGCAGGTGATGCTCCAAAAGCGAACAGTTAACACTGTGCATTGAGGGTCTGCCGTCGAGGAAAGTAATGCGTTCGGATAATACCGTCACAGTCATACAGGAGAATCACCATAACTTTAGACCGCTCCCTTCACACAATCAACAGAACAAGCTCTGCTAACAATACACTACGCCTTCCACATCGCTGTCAACGGGTTCTACACAACGCTGGTGACTACTTTGAAGGACAGTAACAGATGCAAGCACGTAACTTTTTTGTATCGGTAGTGAATAAACAGTTGCCACTATTTAGGTTCCAACCCTTGTATAAATGATATGGTCGACAGGGTGAGCAGCAATCTGGAACTGTTTGCTGATGATGCTGTGGTCGCACGAAAGTGTAGTCGTTGAGTGACTGTAGGATGATAAAAGGTGACTTACACAAAATTTCTAGTTGGTGTGATGAATGGCAAGCAGTCTGCTCTAAAGGTAGAAAAATGTAAGTTAATGCCAATCAGTTATTGTTGTTGTTGTTGTTGTTGTTGTTGTGGTCTTCAGTCCTGAGACTGGTTTGATGCAGCTCTCCATGCTATTCTATCCTGTGCAAGCTTTTTCATCTCCCAGTACCTACTGCAACCTACATCCTTCTGAATCTGCTTAGTGTATTCATCTCTTGGTCTCCCTCTACGATTTTTACCCTCCACGCTGCCCTCCAATACTAAATTGGTGATCCCTTGATGCCTCAGAACATGTCCTACCAACCGATCCCTTCTTCTGGTCAAGTTGTGCCACAAACTTCTCTTCTCCCCAATTCTATTCAATACTTCCTGATTAGTTATGTGATCTACCCATCTAATCTTCAGCATTCTTCAATAGCACCACATTTCGAAAGCTTCTATTCTCTTCTTGTCCAAACTATTTATCGTCCATGTTTCACTTCCATACATGGCTACACTCCATACGAATACTTTCAGAAATGACTTCCTGACACTTAAATCAATACTGGATGTTAACAAATTTCTCTTCTTCAGAAACGCTTTCCTTGCCACTGCCAGCCTACATTTTATATCCTCTCTACTTCGACCATCATCAGTTATTTTGCTCCCCAAATAGCAAAACTCCTTCACTACTTTAAGTGCCTCATTTCCTAATCTAATTCCCTCAGCATCACCCGACTTAATTAGACTACATTCCATTATCCTTGTTTTGCTTTTGTTGATGTTCATCTTATATCCTCCTTTCAAGACACTGTCCATTCCATTCAACTGCTCTTCCAAGTCCTTTGCTGTCTCTGACAGAATTACAATGTCATCGGCGAACCTCAAAGTTTTTATTTCTTCTCCATGAATTTTAATACCTACTCCGAATTTTTCTTTTGTTTCCTTTACTGCTTGGTCAATATACAGATTGAACAACATCGGGGAGAGTCTACAACCCTGTCTTACTCCCTTCCCAACCACTGCTTCCCTTTCATGTCCCTCGGCTCTCATAACAGCCGATCAGTAGGAAAAACAATCCTGTAATATTTGAATACAGCATTAATAGTCTGCTACTTCACACCGCCGTATCAATTAAATATCTAGGCATAACGCTGCAAAAAGATATAAAGTGCAATGAGCATGCAAGGACTGTAGTAGGTAACGCGAATAGTCAACTTCGGTTTATTCGCAGATTTTTAGGAAAGTGTAGTTCACCTCTAAGGGAGACTGCACAGTAACCCATACACTTGCGTTTGGGATGCGCACCTAGTAAGATCAAAGAAAGACATTGACACAATTAAGAGGTGCCACATTTGTTTCCGGTAGATTGAAACAACATCATGGAGATGCTTTGAAAACTTAAATGGGAATCCCTGGAGGGAAGGGGACATTCTTTTCATTGAGCACTAATAAGAAAACTTAGAGAAATGGCACTTGAAGTTGACTGTAGAAAGATTCTACTCCCACCTCCGTACATTTTGAGGAAGAACCACAAAGATAAGAGAAATTAGAGCTCGTACACAGGCATTTGGAAGGCTGTTTTTTCCTCACTCTGTATTGAAGTGGAACAGAAAAGAAAATGATTAGTAGGGGAACAGGGTGCCCTCTGCACCCACCACACGGTGACTTGCAGAGTATGTATGTAGATGCAGATGTAGATTTATGTTACATAGTGTATTCAAGTCATGAAATGGAACATACCCATAACATCTACTTCATTGTTATCCTCGTCCTGTTGATTCTCAGCATCTATATCAGGACCTTCGTTACCATCATCATAGCCAGACAGCTCCTGCAAACAAGAAAAATTAAAAACTATATTTGTAGCTTTGTTAGTCTCACTTACCTTTAATGATATTGAAATAACAAATTAATAAAAAGATGCATGATCACGAGCTATCAGACAAATAGTGTGTTGAGCACCTTTCATATTCTTACCGGATCATCTCTTTCATAGCCCTCCATAATGAAGCCGACACCATTGTCAGCTTCCTCATCAAATTCAGGACCATCATCTGGTTCCTCTATTTCCTGCATAAAAACAGACCCTATAAGATTTATGCAAACAGTATGTTGGTTTTTCACTATGTCATAGATGTATTTATGTTCCCAGTTTATCCACCCTTTTTTAATATAACAACAAAGTTGAGTTGACTCAATAGGCTGCTCAATTCTAATACCGATGTTATAAAGTCAAATAAAATGTGTTTCAAGCTGTTTTCACTTGAGAGTATATTTTCTCAAACTGCTTGAGAGAGCGTACTTAGACCTACAAACAATCAGCAAATTCAAAGCTAGACAAGTCTCTGAACTGTTGCATGTTTATGTGCCACACATCCATCACCTGTGAGTGAGTAGCTGTCTTTGATAATATTGTTTGATTTCAGTTGATATTTTAGCACACATTTAGTTAGATGTGTGGTAGAAGCATGTTAGTGAAACTAAAATTACATTTACAGTCAAATGGGATGAGTTGTATGACTTACCATAGGAAGAAATTGGTCTTTCATTTTGATCTAATTTCTCATCTGTGTTAGTATTACTAATTTCCTAATTTGATGCAGTGTGATGGAGAAAAAAATTTTAATGCCTTAGTTAAGTAAACCCTGTTATGGTTGTAACACAAAAAATTATAATTATATAACTGAATTTACATTATACAAGTCAACATAGGTTAATTACTGTAAGAATATTAAATGACATTTATTGTACTGTGTTCTGTGGTTAACAGGGTTCCAGTCAGTTCTAATATATGACAATGAGACAAACTGTGCAACAATGATAAGCAAAAATAGAATTTCCCAATTGAAAGAAATCTGTTGGTAATAATGAAATGTAGATGTAGAATGAATGCTGTGTATGATGAAAGAAAGGAACTGCTGATTTCTTGACAACCATTAAGAGTGTGCTATACAATTATATAGCCATACAGACTGACAGAAAATGGCTGAGCAAAATTCTTCCCTTGATAACTCATGAAAACAATGGTCACTTTATATATAAACTGGAAAAGAAGTACATTTTAGCAAATAAAGATATTTTTAATTTTATTTTCTTCATTAATAGCCTTTCAAAGTAGAAAAACAGTATATTAATGACAGCCATTTCTTGTGCTTAATGCATATCTTGACTCTTCTCAAACCTTTGAAAGGTCTTGACATGTCAGGGGTTACAGAATACGATATACAAATGATTAAATGAAATTGATATCAAAAGCAGACATGCAAGGATAACAAATGTGGAAGCTAAATTCATGCAAACTGCACAGTGAACAGTAGCTGCCAGTGGCAATGTGAGTGGAATTAGTGGCAGGGTGTGGATCTGAAGGGATTACAACACTGGACTGTGTGTTAGCAACTTGAAGTGCTGAAAGACGAGGGGGATTACAAGTAGCTATGGGAAGATAGTTCACTCTTCTAAAACCGCAGCACACCTGCAATACTTTTTGAGCGAGATAAGTCACTAGACACAATGACACAAACATTTAACTAAATGTGACAGTCATCTGAATGACACTTAATTACAATTATACAAATCTCTTAAATGAAACATTTTTTACTGGTTTATTTAATGAGATCATGATAGATATTACATGAGAAGAAGGTATATTAGAGCAGCATCCTTTTTACACTGAGGCCAGTGTGAATGGGACACTATCACCAACAGAACAAGGATCAATAATTAACTTTAATGCATCCTTTTTGAAGGAACTATATCACATAAACCTATTCTTCATGACACCTGGAACTGGTATGGCATCAGAGAAGGAAGATTTGTGTAGAAAAAAAGAAATCACTTTCGAGATGAATGCAGACAATGAAATTTTATGATGTTCTTAAACAAATGGATGATGTTTGTAAGAGTACAAGGTGATACAGTGGTAAATATGAACTCCATACAAATATCTTACAAAAATGCAGCTCTTTCATACAGTCACCTGTCTCTGTAACTATATTGTATTACTGCCCTGTACTGTGTCACTATATCAAACCTCTATTGTAACACTTTTACTGTTACTATTGAATATCAAAGTATCAAATATGGTTGCACAAAACAATTAAATCACATTAATACAATAATTTTTTTCTGAATTCAAGTAGAGTGCAGAGACAAGGAAAAAAATTCCTGGATTTTTCCTGGATATCCCGATTAAAAAATATGATTTTTCCCAGGCAAAAATACACTTTTTCCGTGCTAAGTGACAGTCAGTTTTCCGTAAATTTTTCCTCAGAACTGTAAAACTTATCAATCCTTTGAATGGTTAATGTTTTATACACTCGTGTAGAGCTTCCCGGAAAAAAAAAAAAAAGACAGGGGGGAGAGAAATTTTGGAAAGACTTTTAATGAAAAAAAAAAAAAAAAGGAGAGAAGTTTCGGAAAGACCTTTGATTTGCAGCAACATATACGGTGCATATTTTCGTATTATGAAAATATAAATTCGAATTACACCAAACACAATGCGTTAGTTTCTGGAGCATTGAAACCGAGATTGCGACATCCTTTTATAATCCAATCATATCTCACGCCATGTGATCTTGCCAGCCAATGACAGCAGATATTCAGAACATAGAACAGTGTTATAGTCAACCAATAGCAAGATTACTGGTTACGTAGCGCGAACACTTGAAGAAAAGTTAATGGTTTACATTAATATACACAGTATAGCTAAAAGAAATGCTAAGCTTCCACATACAATATTGGTCTCTCAGATTAACAAGCTACAACAGAAGCTAAGCCTTCACATGTAACATTGACCCTTTTTTGCGTGTGTAATACTTTAAGATACATAACACAAATGTGCCAGTAAATTTAAAATTATGACATAAATGTCTGGTCTTCTGGGCTCAAAATTCTTTTAAGTGGCTGGTCCTCAAAGTGTTCAGTTTTAAACGCTCTGTGATTTAGAAATTCATCCTACTTTCTCACACGTAACATAATTCATCTTGCGAAAAAAGAAACTTATTTTGAAAGTAACGCTTTTCGAACCACCAATCGCAATACTATCCGGAGACTGTTAGAAATAGGTCTGATTTAGCAATTGCCAGAAAATAAGCATTATTCCGCGCACGCAGCTGCAGTGGTGTAGGAAGTCCGCATGTTCCTACGTATAAAGCACTAAGAGAGCTTACATTACACCATAAAAGAAACTGGGCATCAGAGGATACTCCTAAGAGCATCGGAATTACGTAATCCATACTAAAATGCATAATTCAGCTTGAAGTGCACATTGGTTTTTTCCCCGATTCACAATGAAGCAGGTCTCATCTGATATTAGCTTTTCAGTGTGGTTTTTGGGACATAAATTTTCTTGGAGTACCAGCACAGTAAGATCTCATTCTTTGTTCTTTATTATGGCATAATGCCATACATGGCAGAAGATGATAACATGCACTTTGAATTCAGCGAACAGTTGGAACTAGCCGATACTGTAGAATGAAACACTTTGTTTCAAATAAAATGATTGCCTTAATACACCCAAATTTCTTTACAAACTAGCAAAAATAACTTCACTGTTCTGCAAGGCGATTAATGCTAATAACTGCTAATAACTTAGAAATTCAATAAAATCAGAAAACTGAAACTAATAATATACTTTTGCCCTCAGAAATTATGTGAATGTATTTTAATTCATTTGATAGTTCCTGGCCACAGAAATCCGTTTTGTCGGGAGCCGTAAACGAAGAGAAGCAGCGAAATCACTTAACGCAAACACGGGTCACGTGGAGACTAACCACTTCCCCACTAAAACTCGCACAACTCTGCACATGTGCGAATCTGGCAGCTAGGGTGCGCGAGAAAATTTTTTCTCGTTTGCATCCGGCTGTTTGCTGCTACTGCCGATACAGCTAACAGCCACACTTCATGTAGCGGTAATCGGGAGAAGGTACTGCTCATACGAGAGTCAGCTGCGCATGCGCTTGAGCCTGCTGGCAACTGGTCAAATGAATCTAATGTGAACAGTTGAGAGGTCAAGCTCATAGCAAGCAGTTTATTGTTATGAAGAATTACATACCATCTCGTGCCACTGTGCATCACCTCAATACCTGGCCATGTGCACACGCCATTCCAGCTTCAGTTTTATTACAATAACACTAAGTCAGCCACAGAATCACTTCTGTATGGATCTGTTGACAGTATATCTTTGTGAAGTGTAAATGAATGCAAAGTTTCAAACAATAGGGAAAACTGCTAATTAGCTTTTGAAATTGTACCAGCTTATTTTAGTGAACTGTTCATTTGATTTTAACAACACAAAAAAATTACAACTACAAATGATAATTTTGAGAAAAAGCCGCACTATATCATGACTAGTTGTTCAAAGAATTATTGCAATTAAATTAAAAACTGATTTGATTAAAAATGTACAAATTTAGCAAATAATTTAGGCAAAAATCACATGTGAGTTTCTACAAGCAACAATTATATACACTATTCAGAAGCAACACTAAAACTGTTTTAAAATTTATCATCCGTTGTTGTTAATGTATTTATAGCTCAGAAAATAGTTAAGTAGTTTGCTTACAGTGCGCATTTCAAGATATAGCAGCGCACCTTTTTGTCAGCTGATATTTTTACAGTTTTCATAAAGGCCTAACTTTACAACAATGTCTCAAATTGCTTGCGCGCGCGCACACACACACACACACACACACACACACACACACACACACACACACCTATTTCAGAAGTGATGATCAATAATTCACACATACACACACACACACACACACACACACATTTATTTCAGAAGTGATGATCAATAATTCACACATGGAAAGTACATGCCAAAAGCAGCTAAAAAGCTCCAACAAACATGGATCCGCAAATCAACCATTGCCGAGGTATCACATTAATCCAAATTGGGAACTAACTATAGGTGGCTTGTTCATAACACACTTCTGAGAAAATGGTGGTTCGCTGTCTTGGTTGGATTGTATGTGTAGCAACGAATACCTAAGAGCATTAAAATGACAACATACCATTAATGCGAAATGGTATACTTCTATATTGCTTCTGCAACCCATCATTGAGATAAGAAAAAACAACTGAAAACTTTCTATATCTACATCTACATACCACAAGCCATTGTATGGAGCATGGTGGAAGCTACCCTGTACCACCACCAGTCATTTCCTTTGCTTCATACAATTGATTATTTGATAAAAGAAAAGTATCTAATTAATGCATCAGTGCCGAAATTCACATGATTTATTCCCTAAAAACCTTTTTGTTCTTTACAGCAAACAAAAAATGTGTAGACAGCAATTTTCATCATCTCAAGTTGAATCCTTCCACAACAATGTTTTCATGTACCAACATCAGAGTGGAAAAAATTTCCAGGATTTGTTCTAAAACTGAAGTGTATAAATTTATATGTAAACAAAATAATTTCAAAAAACAATAAAATGATTTATACTAAAAAATCATATTCTTTCACGGATTCTGTAAAGACTTAAAAGGCAACTCTCATACCTCTGTGTTTGCTAACTCAGAATGAAGGACCGAAACTTGCAGCACCTGTAAAGCTGCAAAGATATGCTCAATTTCCACATGTCAATAAGTCATTTGTAGATTTCACTGAATCACTAACAACTCTTCCCAGTTATGCTTCGTTTATTTGCATAAAGTGCTCAATATAGGTGTTATTAGCACTGATTGGAGAATTCATATAAATGGTATTCACACCCTCCAATGTGCACACGTGTCACAGTAAGATTTCACAAGATGCTGATAACACCTTGCTCACAAAAAAGCTTCGTACTGTCTTGATGCAACCCTTTGTATTGGGAGTTGTGAGAACACAAGCTATACATTTATTTTCTTATGACATTTACTTCAATTAAAGTACAGGTATGTTCATGGAACTGAAGGCTCCATGCAATATGGGAATTCAATGGCTGAGTTCATCATGTAATGGACCTTATATTATGCTTAAATACTGTCTTTAGCACTGAGCAATGAATTTACAAATTAGGAGTACACAACATCATGCCTCATTGTGAACAAATAGTTCTTATCACCAAATGTCAAACAAACTTACAAGAGTGTTTCATCATGCAACAGAATCCATTCTCAAGCAAGTATTACAACTGAGAGGAGTAATATATACGGTATGATCATGTTGGCAGTGCAACATCTTCACCAACACAATTCATTTCTCTGTACAAGGCTTACATTGTTAGGCAAATAACAGCTAAGAAATTGTTGAGTCTGTTACAGTGTTACACACAAAGACAGAGCTAGCATCCAGTAAAAAAATTTAACTATTAATCTGATATGACCAATAAACCCCGAAATAACTTACATCAGAAGAGCTTCACCAGTTATCAAAGTAGTCTCATGAAAAAGTTACACCATCAGGTCAAGTTAAATCCCATTCTCCTAATTAAGAACTGCTATTACTATTACTTGACTGAAAGTGAATAGTGTAAGAGTGTTTTTACAGCTCAATGTTTAACGACACAAAACTAACCCCTTCATCAGCCATTCCTTCTTCGTCTTCTACATCTCCCCCTGAAATTGCAGTGTCATCTTCATGGTCATGCTGTGAAGATGTGGGAACCTGGTACTCTACCTCAAGACCAGAATCAGATGTCACTTGTTGGAACATGTCCTGGGAGGCTGAGTCAACAGTTCTTGTACGTTTTGCCTGGAGAAAATTAAAGAAAAATACTATAACAAAAATGACACACCAAGAAAATTTAGAACAACAGTAAAGTCATACAAATGAGTCACTGAAAGAATAAAAAGAGGATATAAAAGATGGCAGCTAAGATAAATCACATTCTGGTAATAAATTGATATATTTGGGATTCAAATGAGAATAGAAACTGTCTTCCACATCTTTGAATATGTTCCCAAACTGACTGATTTCCAGCTTTCTCATCCAGTTCTAGTAATGACATAGGTGAAAAGGGACAAAGCATTTTAGTTAATTATTTTTTATGACAATTATGATTATTCTATGTCCAAAAAGCTTAACTATGGCAATTTCTCAGCTGTAAGGCGAGTGGTTACTTCTTCTTCTTCCTTTGTTTGCATATCACCAAAAACTTTCTAGTACCTATTTAGTAATAGATCTGAGGTAAGCCTGTGATACTCCACCACAGTTGTTGGGGTTCCTGACTAATCTTGGTTCACAATTTTATTCAAGTATTTGAACATGTCTGTCACACTACTGGTATTTTCTATTGCCTGTCAAGAGTCTTTGACTGTGTGAATCACAGCATTCTCTTAAGTAAATTAGAATACTATGGTGTCACTGGCAGGGCTGCAAAATGGTTCGAGTCTTATCTAACAGGAAAAACAGGGTGGCATTGTGAAATACCTGTGGAATAAGCAACCAATCACCATCTGATTGAAAATTATTAAACATGGTGCTCCTCAAGATTCCATCTTGGGTCTGTTGCTTTTTCTTGCGTACATTAATGACCTCTCATCTGTTACACTGCCAGATGCTAAGTTTGTTTTGTTTGCAAGAGATATAAACATTCCAATAAATAGCAAATCACATATAGATATGGCTGCTAATCAAATTTTCCCTGGCACTAATAACTGGTTCAGAGCTAATCCACTGTCATTAAACTTTGAAAAGACCCATGTATGCAGTTTAGAACCTGAAAGAGATTTCCTTCCAGCATGTGTATATCATCTGAAGACACACAGATAGAAGAGGTTGGCAGTGTCCATTTTCTGGGAATACAACTCGATACTACACCGTAAATTCAGTTGGGAAGGGCATACCACAGAATTGATGAAGGGCCTAAACGAGTCTGTGTTTCCAATGTAAGTGATATCAGATGTAGGAAATATAAACATAAAAAAGCTTGCATATTTTACTTATTTTCATTCTATTATGTTACATGGGATCACCTTCTGGGGTAACTCATCAAACTGAACAAAAGTTTTAGAGTGCAAAAGTGTGTAAATACAACAATATAGGAAAAGACAGATTGCCTCTTAGCGTAAAGAAGATCTGTTAAGTTGCAGACAAGCACAAATAAAAGACACTTGCACTAAGCTTTCGGCCACAGCCTTCATCAGCAAAAGAGAAACACACACCATTCCTGTGTGGAGTTTCCACCGTCTGATTTTGCCAAAGGGTTTTTCTTCCGTCCTAAATCCTGTGATGTTTTCCTTTGTTACTCTTCCCTGTAGCATTACTCTTCTCACTGTCCATTCTTTTGGCAGTGTAGTTTCAGCTCTCTGAGACTGCAGATGTGTGTGTAAGTTGCGCTTGCATTAATGTGTGTGTGTATGTGTGTCTACTGCTGACAAAGGCCTTAATGGCTATGATTGTGTGAATCTTTTTATTGTGCCTATTGTGGCTCAGCATTTACACTATATGGCAAGTAGCTACTTTCCTTCTCTCGTATTGTCCATTCTTTTTCTTCTTTCCTGTGTTTATTCACTGTCTTCCAAACCGCATCTGCTTCTAAGCCACACTGTATCAACAATTGTTAGCGCTCAACACAGGCTTCATCACTGCACAGATTGTTGATGCAGCATCTGTTCCCACAGTTTCTTTCCTTCAATGGTTATATTTATTCCTTAAAGGGTTTATTAACAATTCTATATTTATATAAGGCGACTAATTTCAAACCTTACAGGTTCATTTTCAAGTGTGGCCTACTGAGGCTGCAGTGGCTGATCATAGTATTAAACATCAAAGTGGCAACACATTCGTTATAAATTTTTACAGAATGAATACCACAAAATACACGTGCCTCTTACCAAGCCAAAATCAAACAGTTGACACTTTTATGTTTATTATTAGGATCAGGGACAGTCAACACAGCCTCATTAGGCCAAGCTTGAAAATGAACCTGTAAAGTTCAGAACTAGTAGTCTAATGCAACAGCTGCACCTGTCGACAAAATCATTAATAAATGTTTTAGGGAATTTAACAATGTTCCCGGTTCCCAGTCAACGAAATGATGAAAATGAAGAGCAGTATTTATTCCTATTGATCACACTTCATTCCTCATCCTGATGTATTTTAGAGTGTTATTTTCCACACCTGCTCGTGCCCCCCCCCCCCCCCCTCCCCCTCTCTTCCCGTATCACACCTCATCCATTCCTTTTCTCCCATATTTATGTACATTTTTAAGGTATTCATGCCTATTTTTTCCTGATTTCATTCGATTTCATGTGTCTTTACATATTTTTTATGCATCTTCTCTCTTATCCAGCTCCTCTGACAACCATCAACACCTATTTTGCCCATTTCTGTGTCATTCCCATTTCCTTTACAGCACTCCTGTCTCAATGGACCCTGCTCCATATTTCTGCACCAGTTCAGAAATGTATCCTTTTCCCTGGCTAAAACCAAGACCCACATCCTATTTCTCAAATGTTGCCTAAACCATGGAATTTCCTGAATGGCCTAACCACAAAAATTCCTTTCTCTAGATCCCGTCCCCTCCTTTCACAATGGCCTTCACCTTTTCATATTCTGCCGGTCCCTGGTCCTCACAAACCTGGTACTGCACAAACACATCTCCATGGCATAGGCATCCCAGAATCACGTCTGCTCCCTCTGCAAGACACTACTACTACTACTACTACTACTACTACTACTATGCAGTCCCTGCTCCATATATCACATCTCTGAAATTGAGACCCTTGCTCTCCAGCACCAGGAGGAGCAATTCCAGGTGTCACCTCCATAAGTTATCCAACCTCCTAACATCCTACTGCTGCCTCACGGCACCACTATCCAACTCTTAAGCTAACCACGGAGTTCCTCATCGTCCATTTCTCATAGCCCCTAATCCCTGCCTAACTGACCTCTAATGGAAGCACTTCTCTGCCACCAATCCCTCCCACCAAAACCAACCTAATTCCAACACTTAACCCTGCCTCTCCCAGTTCATACCACCATCCAACCGTGAGCTGCCCACCTCCCCACCTAACCACCCAGTGGTCACCTTCCAAGAATTCCATACCTCCAACTTAGCCTCACCACCCTTCCCCATGCCCCTTCCTCGGAAAACCAACCTTTCAGCAGGAGAAAGAATAGCCACACACAACCTCAATTATATATCTTGACCTAATCATCCTACCTAGAGACAAACGTTCCACCACTTTGTTATGAACTGTAGTGACTAACTGGCAGAAGGCCTCCGCCTATTATCTGATTCCTCCACCAACAAACTCTGTCAGAGTGATCCCATCCCAGAAGTCCAACACAACCTCCAGTCGCTGCTTAAAAATTCGGGTCCCTCCCAGAACCTCCCCCCGAATTCATTTCCCTCCTCACCCCTATGACACCCGACACCCTCACGTACCAACCTTCTACATGCTCCCCAAAATCCACAAACCCAACAATGCTGGATGCCCCATTGTGGCTGATCATTGTGCCCCCATTGAAAGAATTCCAGTCCTCATTGACCAACACCTCCAACCAATTGTCCATAATCTAGCCTCCCACACCAAAGATACCAATCAATTCCTTCACTGACTCTCCATCATCCCACCGCTTTGCTTCCTAGATCCCTACTCGTCACTTTTGGCACCACCTTCCTATACACCAACATCTATCATGCCCATGGTCTTACCGTTATTGAACATTGTCTTTCCCAATGTTCTTCAGACTCCAAACCCACAACCTCATTCCCCATATCCCCCCTTATTAACTTTATCCTAACCAATGAATACTTCTCCTTTTACAGGAAAGTTTAGGAACAAATCCACAGCACAGCCGTATGCACCCACATGGCCCCCTCCTATGCCAACCGGTTTGTAGGCCATCTGGAGGAGACCTTTCTAGCCTCCCAAAATGCCAAATCCTTAGTCTTGTTCAGGTTCACTGATGATATCTTCATGATCTGGACTCAGGCCCAAGACATCTTATCTTCATTCCTTCACAACATTAACACATTCTCTCCCATCCACTGCACCTGGTCCTCCTCAACCTAGACCACCTCTCTGATGGCTCCACCCACACCTCTGTACACATTAAACCCACCAACCTCCAACAGTACCTGTATTTTGACAGCTGTTTCACAACAAAAAGTCCATTCGATATCACCTAGCCACCTGGGGACAGCATATCTGCAGTGACAAGAACTACCTTGTTCAGTAAACTGAGGGTCTCACCAAGGCCTTCACAGACAGGCACTATCCCCCAAACCTAGTCTGCAAACTGATCTCCAGTGCCATTTCCACTCTCACCTCTAATCCTCCCACCAACCCAAGAACCAGCCACAAAGGAGTGTCCCCTTCATCACCCAGTACCACCTAGGACTGGAAAAACTGAACCACATACTTCACCAGGGCTTTGATTACCTATCATCATGAACTGAAATGACGGACATCCTACTTGAGATCTTTCCCACCATTCCTAAAGTGGTGTTCCATTGCCCACCCAACCTCCCCAACATCCTAGTCCATCCCTATTCCACTCCCAATCCACAATGATCACATCCCTGTGATGCAAGATCTGCCCAATCCACCCACCCAGCAATTCTTACTCCAGTCCTGTTATGGGTTTATCCCTCCTCATCAGGGATCTGGCCACCTGTTAAAGCAGCCATGTCATTTACCAGCTCTGCTTTTTACATTGGTATGACTACCAACCAGCTGTACACCAGAATGAATGGCCACTGCCAAACTGTGGCCATGAGCAAAGTAGACCACCCTGTGGAACAACATGGAGATGAGCATAACAAGCTTGATTTCAATGGCTGCTTCACTACCCAAACCAAACAGATCCTTCCCTCCACCACCAGCTTTTCTGAACTGCACAGATGGGAGTTGTACAATACATTCTACACTCTCGTAATTATCCAGGCCTCTATCTGTGGTAACAAACTGTCCCCACGCCCTTCCACCCAATAGTTCCCACTGCCTAAATCCTATCATCTCCTCCCCATTCTCATCTCCCACCCTCCTGGTTTGCCGCCCTCTGCCAATTCACCTGCCCGTCTTTCCCAGAGGGGAATTTGGAAAGATCTCTGATCTGCAGCAACATTTATGCTGCATATTTTCATATAATGATGCAGGGCATATTTTTGTATTCGTAATACGAAAGTATGGATTCATAACAGCACATTAGTTTCTGAAGCATTGAAATTGAGACTGAAATGTGCTTTTGTAAGCCAGTCATAGCTCATGACATGTGATCCCACCTGCCAATGACAGCAGATATTCAGAGCACAGGACACGTGACGTAGTCAGCCAATAGCAACATCACTGTTAAGTAGTGAGAACACAAACAGGAAAAGTTAATGGTTTAAATTAATGCATGTAGTGTAGCTACACAAAAAGTTAAGCTCTCACATAAGATATTGGTCTTGAAGATTAATAAGCTACAAGAAAAGCTAAGCTTTTATATGTAATATTGGTCGTTTTTTGCGTGTTACACTTTAAGAAAAATCACACAAATGTGCCACTAAAATTTTAAATAATGACATTTATGTCTGGTTTTCTGGGCTCAAAATTCTTCTAAGTGCAAGTCCTCAATGTGTTAAGTTTTAAATGAGAGTCAAATGCCCCATGATTTAAGAAATTCATTGCACATTCGCACACATTGCATAATTCATCTTATGTAAAAGGAAATTTACTTTGAAACTAACGCTTTTCAAAGCACAAAAGAACCATCTGCCATATTTCCCCGCAACCTGTTGGAAATGGCTTCATTTCAGCTGTTGCCACAGGGCGCCAGAAAACATGCATTACTGCGCGTGGGCAGTTACGATGATGTGGGAAGCCCATATGTTTGTACATATATAGTATTAAGAGATCTTACATGATGTCATAAAAGAAACAGGATACTCCAAGAGCATCGGAATTTCGTAAACCATACTAGAATTTGGCTTAAAGTGCAAGTGCATATGTGCAGATTCACAATGAAGTAGGCCCCATCCTGATATAAAGCTTTTCAGTGCTGTTTCGGAATGCAAATTTTCTTGGAGTACCAGTACTGTATTATATCATGTTTGGTTCTTTTTTATGGCATAATGTCATATGTGCCATAAGATGAATATGTGCAACTGAAATTCAGTGAACAATTGAAACTAGCCAATACCGCAGAATTTAACACTTTATTTCTAATAAATTGACTGCCTCGGAGGAAAGATTAATGAAAGTGACATTTATTTAGCAAACTGACAAAAATAGCTTCACTTCTCTGTAAGATGACTGACTGTCAGAAACATGGTAATAAAACAAAATCAAAAAACACACTAATAACATATGTTAGCCTTCTGTAATTATGTGAATCTATTTTAATTAACTTGATTGCACTCAATCATAGAAATCCGCTTTGCTTTCATTTCATGCGAGAAGTGTAAATGAAGAGGAGACAGCAAAATCACTAAATGTAAACATGGCTTACTTGGAGACTAACCCCCTACCCACTACATCCCAGACCTCTATGCACATGCACAAAGCTGGTAGCTTGGGTATGCCAGGAAAATTTTCCGGGTAGCGTCTGGCTGCTTGTTGCTACTGCTGATACAACTAACAGCCATACTTCAAGTAGCCAGAAGCGAGAGAAAGTACTGCCCATATGCAACTCAACTGCGTATGGGCGTGAACCTGTGGGCAACTGCTCAAACGAACTTATTGTAAACAGTTGTGACATCACACTCAATGGCCGCAGTTTCTTGTTTTCCATAGTCTTCATCCTAACGCCTTTGGCACATTTTGCTGTTTATCAGTTCTTACCAGTCAAAATTACAAAAATGTAACTGAAGACTAAAACAATGAAAAATTCCCAGAATTCTAAAAAATACAGAGTTTTTCCCAGTTTTCTCCCAATGAAAAAAATTTCTGGGTTTTTCCCCAATTTCCCGGTAGTCCTGGAGCATATACACCCTGTGTAAATAACATGTCTGTTTTTCCAACCAACAGCTGAATACAAAGTATCAATGCTAAGAATAAGAATGATCTGCAAGAAGACCAAAATTACTTACCTTGGCCCAAAAAGGGGTCCAATATTCAGGTATGCACATTTTCAATAAATTGCCAGGAAGCATTACAAACTTGGTTTCACATAAAGCATAGTTCAAACAAAGTTTGAAATACTTTTTGGTACACAACTCCTCCTATTCAACAGGTGAATAACATAAAAGGTATTGTTAGACCAACTTAAATAAAAACATATTTTAGATTTCGTTCCGACAGCACTTGGTCACAACCACCATGATTAGGAATTTTGTGTATGATAAATTTATTAAAAGAACATAACTATGTTTTGTTTTGACAATGTATTAATTCTGTCAATATTAGCAGTACCAGTTTACTGTAATGTATTCACATATCTTGACTATCACCTGACAAATGCTCAGGGAAGCGAGTATCATATCCTATTTTTTTTTTTTTTTTTTTTTTTTTTTTTTTTTTTTTATGTTATACTTCATAACATGGTCCACATCCAAAGAATCATCTTATTTTTGGGTCTATGAAATTAAAACTGAATTTAATTTAATCTGCTATATCCACTGTTACCCACCAATTGTCCCTTTCAATTTCAAAAGCAATGTTGATCATGATCTCACTCACAGTATAAATCACATTTTCTGAACCATTCAGCTCTTATGTCAAAAAACAGATCTCTTAATTATTTGATTATATAGGGTGTAACAAAAATGTTTGGCACAAACTGCAGGACACATTCCTCACACATAGCCGAAGAAATTATGTTGTATGAACGTGGATCTGGAAAAGGTTTGTTTCCATGTTACAACTCAAGGCAGTTTTATTTACAAAATTTCATTTTCTCCAACTCATTAATCACGGGAAAAAACACACGAACAGAACATACCAGCATACCAGATGCAACTCTTTCTCACAGGAGATGTTCAATATGCCCTTTGTGGGCATTGACACATGCATCAATCTGCCATCATAGTGAATCTCTGGTGTGCTGATGTATCCCTGAAGTATCGTGTATGGTGTATGGTTTCGCAGCCTTCCATAATACGGGCACAGGCAATTAGTCCACCTCTACTTATCAATGTGTCATCTCTCCTGGTGCACACTTTGAGCACAAGTGCCACTGCCATCAGCTAATCCATACATTGAACGGGCATCTGCAATCTCCGCACTTCCGTGCACTGCCATTGCATAAGTCACATCTCTGATTAACTCTATGGAGTAATCCATGTGCTTGCAAAGGCTGTACTGAGCACTGGAACAGCTGATGTTACCTGTTACGTAGCTTGGCAACAGGACATGTAAAACGAAACACTGGCATTGCACAATGTAACCAGACATAATCACGACTGTGGGGTCCCCACGATTCTAGTGTTTTGTTCTTATGTGTCCCTTGATTAACGAGTTGGAGAAAATAAGCTGTAACATGGAAACAAAGTGTTTCCCCTACCCACCTTCATATAACATAATTTCTTTGCCTGTGTGTGAGGAATGTGTCCAGCAATTTGTGTCATACATTTTTGTTGCACTCTTGTATGATATCTTTCCCACAAGCCCACTCAAACATTTTGTAAGATCGTGTGGTCAGTATCTGCACAGCAAATCTAAGTAGTCAAATCTATTTACTGTGAATTGCGAGGTGACCAAATGTTATTTAGGTAACTGTTCACTTATGTTCCTTTGTTGTGATACTGTTGCCAGGTGCATACATGCTGCAGTTTCATCTTTGTGGTGACGATCTCATGTTCCGCCTTCTCCTCAAAGCACACTGTTCCACTGTTGTATTCTATGAGAGAGTAAAAATTCCTCACTTTTTTACTGGCTTGAATCCTAATGTAACACATGAATAATGAACTTAAGAAACTGGTACTATTATGGCATATCATCAAATCATTGCTCAAAATGAAACATTGTGGCTATTTAATTTGTTTTACAAATATTCTACCCCATGTGAAAAACCAACTGTTTCAAAGGAACTGGCCAGTAATCTTGCAAGTGTTCACGTATATTGATATAAAAAAGGACATACAAGAGTGTCAAAGTGATAAAAGTGTGTAAATCGGTAAGCAGAAGTGTAAGGAGGGCCTCAAAAACAAGTAAAATTTAATGAATTTACTAAAGAAAGCGTCAAAGATTGAAACAGAACTTCCTCAGTGATAATTACTAACCTGTAAGGGTGATGCTTTATCATCATCACTTGCGGCATTGTCAGTATCTTCACGCTGGCGCTTGTGACCAGCCTGTGACGTGCTAACTGTAGCAATAGCTGCACTACTGCTGCTGCTGCTGCTGCTGCTGCTAGCTTGGCTCGATGCTGAGACAGAAGGTGTTTGTTCAGGGCCAGGGGCAGGTGATGTTGCAGTTGCTGGCATTTCGACACGAGGGAGAACCATAGCAACAGCCTGCTGCTGTGAGCCTGTTGGCTGTTGCTGTGCTGACTGTTGCTGCTGTTGCTGGTGGTGTTGTGGCTGTTGCTGCTGCTGTTGCACCTGTTGCTGCTGTTGTGGTTGTGACTGCTGGACCTGTGGTGGAGCTGGTAACAATGTCTGCTGCTGTTGTACTGCTTGCTCTTGTTCCTTCTGCTGCTGCTGTTGCTGATGCTGCTGCTGTGGTTGAGCTGGTTGTTCATTTGATGGCTCCTCCTGAATTTCTGCAGCTTCAGCTTCAGTTGTCTGAAAGTCAAGGACAGATAATTAACTTCGATGTTTTTAATGTCCATTATTTATGTATAAGGAAATTAAAATAAACTATATCTTCCTTTAACATTGTGGCTCTAATTTTGAACAGTAGAAATGCAAAGATGTATTAAGCTATGATTAAAACCAGATCCTCTGTTATGGAATCTCAGTGCTTAAGATAAGAGCAAAATCTCTAACAGACTTGTGGGAAAGGAACAAATACACCACCTTGCAATATTTTTCACCAGCATTAGAAAGCTGACTGTCACGAAACAATTACCCAATATTTTTAAATATGAGGGCAATCCGAAAATAGCTGTGATCTTAATGCTGCACATCGTGTACCTATAGTACCAGCTTGCACTGCCAGAGGGCTGTTGTAGGACCTCTTCTGAGGCTTTCCATCAGGCAGTGTGACCCAACACTGACTAGTCTGTTTCTTGACAGTTTTGTAACTGGGGGTACAGTGCAGAAATGACATGAAAAAATGGCTACTTCTTACAAGCAATGTGTGGCTGTCAAATTTTGTTTTTTACTCTGTAAAAATGCAGTGGAAGCTATTCTGATGATGCAAACACCTTATAAAGAACAAAAACTCATGTGTACCAGTGGTTTTCTTAGTTCAAGAAAAAGGGAGAAATGACCACTGAAGATCAGCCCTATTCCAGTCGTCCCTCAACTGCTCGGAGCGAGGACACTATAGGCAAAATATGTGATCTGATCAGTGAAAATTGATGCAGGGCATACGACCAACTCTCAGACTTACCCAGGTTGTCCTGGAGCTTAATTCAACACATTTTGACCATTGGCAGCACAGTTCATGTCGAAACTTCTCACCAGAGATCAAAGGGATAATCGCATTCAAGCCTGTCATGAAATGAAGGATGCATTCTAAGACAATCCAACTTTTTTTTCAACAAAAAAATTCCATTGCTATGGATATGATCCAGAAATTAAACAACACTCTACTCAATGGAAGTCAACTGACTCACCTCATCAAAAAAAAGCTCTGCTGATGAAATTGAATGTGAAGACGGAACTGATCTGTTTTTCTGACATCAAAGGAATCATACATCCAGAATTTGTCCCCCAAGACCAGACAGTAAACCAACAATTATATTTGGAAGTTATGGAAGGGTTGTGCAGAAGTTTGGCGCGAAAACATCTGGTTTTGTGGAATTCTGGCGACTGGGTCCTGCATCAAAGACAACACTCTTGTAAACATGATTCTCAATGTTTACAAGTTATTTATAGCTGGAACTGGATATGCCCATGTTATAATCTAACACTAAAAGTGGCAGATAACACACAAACTTAGAAAGATTATGTCAGTCATGCCCATTTACCTGAGGACTGACCCAAAAAACTGTAAAATGCAGGGCAGAAAAGTGTAAAATACAGGAATCATGGGAAATACAAGCAAAATGAGTGAATTACTCTTACTGTCATTCAATTTATATAATGATAATCACGAGGACAGTGGCTGAATGCTGACTGACACACACACACACACACACACACACACACACACACACACACAAATGCATGTGCAGGTTTCCTTTCCCTCTTCATTCTGATCACGTCCAATGGTGTAAATAAAACACTGAAGCAAAAGTCTTTCATGAAATCACTTTACAAAGATTAGCATTTTTCATGCAGAAGTAACAGTGATTCATGAAAGCCCATTATAGAAATGGCCATCTTCAAAAGTGGTGTTTATTTGTGTAAATAACTGTGAAATTAAATTAAAGTAGTCTAAAACAACGCAATGTGCAGAAGGAAGGTTGGTACTAGACTCACTATCATCAGATAGTGATTATGATTAAGACAGTGACTCGGCATATTTTCCCAAGCCTCCTAACACTGCAAATCTGTAATACAGGGGGCCGCGACCCAACACACTAACAATGATGGTCTTGCTTAGCATGCTAATGCTGTGTTACATGATTAATAACTTTACAAATAGTCTGTGCTTTCTGCTCTGTTCTAAGCCCAATTTTGAGCAGGAATACAATGCGCTTTCTGCAGAAACCTGTGTGGAAATCAATGTTAAAGGTTGTGATAATGTCACAGGAAACTTAAAATGCGGGAAGCGTTGTAACACAGAATTGCTAATGATGGGAAAGCATTGTATTAAACCCTCAAGCCGGGAGTCCGAGTACACACTCCCGCGCTGCGAATGTCCGCACTGGCGGCATCCCGACCATGTACTCGCCAGTTGCAGTCTCTTAGGTAAAACTGTATTGCTCTGCCATCTGTTGACGATAGCCGATACTACTTCATCACCTAACTGCAGACATATCTGTGCTGCTCTGCTTCAAAGATCTTTGTCATGAAGTGAGGCAGTCGGGAGAAATAACGTGTTATATCTTACCGTCCAAGCGACACTCTCGAATGCAAAATGATGCAGCCAAACACTTCGCGTGGTGTTACTTCAGAGCAAATTCTCGCAATTCTCAATGAACCGACGAATGGTTTAGACAGTATAAATGACAGCGGGAATGATCTAGATGTTGACAATGAAAGTGATTTTGACTGCTTGGAAGAAACACCCAAAAGAAGTGGAGAAGAAACGGCGGATAGTGATGATGATATCGAACAAGGTGCACCAGTGAAACGTGCACGGAATGAAGAAGACTGGAAATGACAAGAAGTTGACAGCTCTTATGTCTCTCTGAAAACACCATTTGTTGGTAAATGTGGACCTGTGATACAGGTGAATTCTGCAGCTGAAGAGTTCAAGCTGTATTTTGGGGAAACTATCGTAGGAACAACCGTGTGTGAAACTAACCATTATGGTGAAACTAACCATTATGCTGCAGATTATATACAAAAACAGATTGTTCTACAACCTTGTTCTAGGCTACGTAACTGGGTAGATACTGACAAAGATGAGCTTTGTGTGTTTTTCACACTGCAGATGTTGATGGGAATTATTCAGAAGCCATCCATTAAGTCTTATTTCAGTAAGCATCCGTTTTTGAACACGCCGATTTTTTACCAGAGTATGCAACAAGACAGGGTTGAGCTACTTTGCAGATTCCTTCACTTTGTAAACAATGAAGAACTGAATACATTTGAAGGCAATAAGAGATTGTTCAAGTTGGGTTCTGTCATTCAGCACTTGAATGATACATTTAGAAATACATACAACATGGGAGAAAACATTTCTGTTGATGAATCTCCAACGTTATGGAAAGGAAGGCTGGCAATAAAAACATATCTGCCTCTAAAATCAGCGAAGTTTGGCATAAAGTCCTATGAGATCTGCGAATCTTCCACAGGTTATTTATGGCAATTTATTATTTATGCAGGAAGTTCCACAGAAATAGAAACAAAATTTCTTTCTGCAGATACCATGAAAACCAGTCAGATTGTAGTGAAGCTTGTTGAGCCTCTTTTCAACTTAGGCCATATGCTCTGGATGGACAATTGTTATAATAGCGTCCTTTTGTGCCACTTCCTGAAGGAAAGAGGTATGAATGTAGCTGGCACACTTCAACTGAATTGGAAGAATATACCTGGTGCCTTGAGACGTGCAAAACTCAAGAAACGTGAACTCGTAGCATATCATTCACACGGCGTAATGGTAATGAAATGGATGGATAAAAAGCAGGTTGCCTTTATTTCTACATTTCATAATGATGCAGTTGTTACGGCAACCAAAAGGGGCAACGAGATAAGAAAGCCTCAATGCATAAAACAGTACAATAGTTTTATGGGTAGTGTAGATTTGAAGGATCAGAAACTACAACCTTTTCTCATGGAAAGGAAGAAAGGTGTGAAGTGGTATATGAAAATGTTTAGAAGGCTGATGAATGTTGCAGTGCACAATGCTTTTATTGTTTACAATGCCAGCGAAAAAAACAACGGAAGAAACGCATCTAAATTTCAGGCTTTTGCTCATAACACAATTGCTGGAAATTCACGGGAAGAATGTAACTTCACCTTGATGTGGGCGACCTACAAAAACTCCTGTGCCTGAACAGATCACAGCAAGACATTTTATTGAGAAGATCTCATCCACAGAGAAGAAGAGTAAGCCTACAAAGAGATGTGCAGTCTGCTGCAAGAAGACAGGGAAATGTAAGGAAACATCGTTCTGGTGCAAGGACTGTGGTGTAGGACTTTGTTTCGAAGATCGTTTCAAAATATACCACACTCAAAATTCATTTTAAGTGACAATGTATGTTTTAATCGTAATAAATATGTATTAATACCAATTCCTGAAATTTTGGTAACATTTGAACAAGTAATTCCCATCCTAGAGCAATTTCACAGAAACACTGCATTCTGGGGCCAGGCAGCCATATAAACTACTGCCAGTAGGCTAGGCATGCGCCCGGAAACTACCGGCTTGAGGGGTTAAGAGAATAGGACTCCTGTTAGGACCAACAAAAATGTATGGAAAAAAAACATAAAATGTAGGAAAATAAAAATGAGGGTTTCACTGTATATTCAAATGCTCATTAAATGTGATATTAAGGCTGAAATACTGAATTCTGTCTTCCAAAGCAGCTTCATTTATGAACAGCAAAGTATACTACCCACATTTGATCTCACAGACACAAAAAAGATAAGACATAGAAATACATGAGAGAGAATTTGAAACAGCTCTAGCAACTAAGGAAAGGAAAGGCCACAGAACAAGATGCCTGTTTGACACTTTGTTGAATACGCAGAGGCACTAGCTCTCTTCCTGTATTAGTTTACTGCAGGTGGCAGGAAAATTGTGGAGAGCTGTGTGACTGGAATAAGCACAGGTCATCCCAATATAAAAGTAGGATTGAAAGACCAATACACAGAACTATACACAAATTTTACTAACACAACAGTCCTTTTGTGGAAGTCAACATTATTGCTGCAAATACCGATAGCATGAAACCCAGTTTGCTATGTTCATTCACGAGATCCAGGAAACAATATATAGAGGAGCTCAAGTTGATGACACATTTTTTTAATTATGGAAAGCCTTTGATACAGTTCTGCCCAACTCCAATTGAATAGTAAACAAACTAAGTGCATATGGAATAGCAGAACCGATATGTGACTGTATTGAAGAATTCTTTGAGAACAGAACTGAATATATTGTTCTTCATGGTGAGGCATCACCAGGAGTTAAAGAAACATCTGGCTTATCTCCAGATAATTGTAATACGGATGCTGCTGTTCACAGTTTATATGAATGGCCTGGTGTTTAAGTGCAAAGCAAAATGAGGCTGACCTTACATGGCACATATGTACACTGTGAGGTGCTATCATCAGATACTTGCTACAAAACGCAGAGATATGTGGCAAAAACTAAAAGCTGTAAATCATCAATTCATCAGTAGTGAAATTAGAAATCTGGAGTACTGGTTTGGTGTGGTGTCCCTGAGCAGTGCTACCATAAATGTGACAACTGAATCACCACACTGCCATTAACGTTTACAAAAGAGTATAACCTGGCAGCACTTACACTTATTCAGTTTGGGGGGACAGGTTTAAAATTAATTACTGTCTGAAATGTTCATTATGGCTGAAGTGTGTGTATGTCTCCATGCTGTGTATTTGTAAGTACTGGGTAATACTATTCTTATGTACAAATTACGGGTAGTACAGTAATTTCCTTTTCACATATACTGTTGCACCATGCTGGCATGCCACATAAGTTAGTCCACTTAAAGTCATTGCATGTGCAGAAGTAACTGTGTAAGCTGCTGATAAACAGAACACTGAAACTGAATTGAAGAAATAAAATCACCACTAATTACTGGATTAAATACTGACACTGCTATAAAGGTAAGTAACTTGCCATGATTGTGATGCTCAATTCTAGCTCCCAATAATCACAAATAATACTGGCATTAGTAAATACCTCTGAAGACTCAGCAGAGCTGAGACCAGTGATTGTCGGTGTAACAGTCGCCTGGCGCACTGTCTGTTGTCCACTGCTGCTACTGCTGCTTGCTGTGGCAATAGGCATCGCGGTGCTTGTGGCAGGCATATATTCTGTGTGACTGGAAGTGGGTACTGATGTCTCCCCAGTACCACTACTATGTACAGCTTGCTGCTGCTGCTGCTGCTGCTGCTGCTGCGTCTGCTGAGTGGGCATCGGAGTCAATATCACTTGTCCCTGCACCACTTGGCTCTGTCCTTGCTGCTGCTGATTACTGCTTAGGAAAGGGACAGTGACTGGATATAATACGACCATTCAAATAGATAATTTCTGCTATTATTCCCCATACCACAGAAAGAATCAATGTTATCATCTTATCACAAAAAATGCTTATATTTGTTGTTTTTAAGTGTTTTACATAATCTATTGAACAAAATGTCATTCTTACTTCTAATAAGGGAAACTTCCCATTGAACCCTACTCAGAGTTAGTGGTAAGACAACTCTGTGGACAGGCCATCAAAAACTGAATATAAATCAAGAATTGAAATAGGCAGAAGGTTACTGAACTGTGAGAAAAGAAGCAAAATTGAAACAGTAAATGGTCTAAGCTCAAGATGTGCAACATCAATCGACCTTGAATAGCCACAGCATAGTGGTTATGTGGTTACAATGTTTGACAGCAAAGGGGGAGATCCATGTTCAAATCTCCCTCATGCCTTCCCCTTTTTCTCTCTCCACAAAATTATGAACTGATCATGCGGTCACGAAGGCAGGGCCACGTGTGAAACTACACATGTCATTTATCAGCTGACATGCCTGCACTGCACAGCCTTTTACATTGGTATGACAACAACTAAACTGGCCGAGCGCATGAACGGACACAGACGAACTGTCCGCCTAGGAGATGTCCAATACCCAGTAGCAGAGCATGCCCTCCAGCATAATTCTAGGGCCCTAGGAACCTGCTACACTGTATGTGCCATTTGGCTTCTCCCACCCAACACCGGTCCCTCTGAACTGCAGAGATGGGAACTTGCAATCCAACACATCCTTTCATCCCGCCATCCCCCTGGACTGAACCTACGTTAAACAACCTCACTCCCATTTACTCTTCAGTCTTCTCCTCTTTCCCTTTCCTCTTTAGCCTTTCACGCATCTTTTCATCCTACATAGTTGTGTTTATCTTTATACTATATACCTCTTTACTTCTGTATGCATCCTCTTTGGTTTGAAGCTGGCACAGTACTTACAGTAGAATATCTTTGGCTTCCCTCTGACAACCATGCCTCCATCCTTGCTACCCTCCCTGTTTTCCTTTCCCTGTTGCTTCATAACCTGGGTTGTGAGTAACTGAATCCACTTTCCCTTCTTCCCTTTCTTTCCCCTCTCTCCTCCCTGATGAAGGAACACTTGTTCCGAAAGCTAGGAACGTAAATTTTCGGTTCTGCTTTTTTTGTGTATCTATCGGCTGTACTGAGCTAAGTACTGGCCAGCCCCTCTATCTCTTTGTTAGTATTTGTTTCACATCTTTATATGAGATTTTCCATTAATCATTTAATTGTGTGATCTGTCATATGCACAGGCTTGACCTTTGCAGGGATAGGGAGCGGAACATCCAAAGCCTTAGACAGTAGTTTATCTTTCTGCTTATGCTTCTTATCCTAGTGATGCTTTGGTTTCTGTGAAAATGTCCCCATTTTATTTTCCAGAAGTGAAGAGGACTGTACTTTTCGTTGGCCCCCAGCCTGTGGCTGTGGTCCTTGTCTTGAGAGGGAGGGCACCTTGACAGATGCCCTCAACCCTGACGACACCAGAGAATGACTAGGTACCTCTGGCTGCACTAATGGTGTGGGAACCACCGGACTATAGGTGTAGGGGGTGAGAGAGCTGACACTCCCTCCCCCAACCACAGGCCAGGCCCTGGAATCACCACAGGCCAGGCCCTGGAATCACGGATAGGAGATGTCATGGGAGGTCTTGTCATCTTGTGAGGTATGGATTGTGATAAAAGTCGCAAAATTTGAGGCCATATCAGTCGGAAGAATTCTTTCAAACTTTTTCTTTGCATCTTGACAGGACAGGCAGTCAAGTGTTTTATAGTTTTGAATTTCCTTCCCCCTCTTGAACACAGCACTGTAGTGAATGAGGAGGTTGCAGTTCCAGACAGTTAACACACTCAGGGGGTTTGTCAGAAGGGCTGCCCTCATGGGATGCCTGACCACATGGTCTACAGATAGCCTCATTAGAACAGTGGGAGGACATGTGTTTGAACCTTTGGCACCTAAAACAGCTCATAAACCGCAGCCCTAACCTTGTCAGGCAAAACTTTGCCTTCGAAGGCTAGGATAAATGCTCCAATGTCCACTCTTATGTTTTGATCCCCTCTGGATGCTGCAAACAGAATGGACTCCATGCCGTGCCAGATTAGTTCGCAGTTCTTGATCAGTTAGTAGCGTTAGGTCCCAATGGAAGATAACACTTTTAACACTATTGATCTTGTAACGAGGAGAAATTGTGGCTAGCATATCTCCTATCTTAACACAGTCTGAAGCGTACGTGAATGGTTGGCGTGCAATGTTTTGATCAGCAAAGATCCATTTCTCATCTTCCCCCTTTTGCAGCAACCTCCCCAAACCAATCTTCAATATTTTCTATGAAAAACAATGGCTTCATTTTAGCGAAAGATTCGCTGTCAGTTCCGGAACAAATCAAGAACTTGGTGAACTGTCCACTTCTATTTCTCCTCTCGTCTTGAGGCACAGTCTAACCCAGATATGCCCAGGATTGTAAACCTCTGCATTAAAATCACTCTTCTTGACTGTTGAGACAGCCACCATTAACTCTGATCCGTTGGTTGTGGATCATCTGCCCCCATGCCACTCACTCCAATTATTGGAGGCTCTTCCTGTGGATGCCGCCCAACCAAGGCAAAGACCACCTGGCACCAGTAGCTGTTGCCTGGAGTCCTTGATACCCCAAAGTGGATAGGTACCTACTAATTGGCTGACACAGGGAGGTTGCAGCTCAGGCAACAGCAGTGCAATCCTTGCATGGTCAGGTGGCTACCACCGAGAGGGTACATGACAACCCCATCACAACAGTCTGGCCACTGGGATGTATTTCAGGTGCAATGGTACATCCACTTTACAGGTAAGTGTGAGAGATAACAGTGTACAGGAGACAGTTAATGCACCACAGTAAGGCGTCCTTCCCCAAACAGCCTTCACTTCCGTAAAAATTGGAAATTTGGGGTTCAAACCTAAAATGGGGAGCAGAATTTAAAAAGCCAAAAAAGGTGAGTGGTAGGAGAAAGAAAGTCCAGAACATATTAAAAATACCAAGGTAAATAAGTGACCAAATATGAGGACTCCTATTAGTTGTCCCTTACAACAGGCAAGGAATGGTTGTGGGTGTATTCTAACACCCAACATCGCAGGGGAGAGGGGAGTGGGGGGAAGCTGTCATCTGTACTCAGGTGATTCATGTGAAAAGGATTCCAAAGTGATTATGGTCACATGACACGACTTACGAGACTTTAAACGTGTAATGTTTGTTGAAGCTAGATGCATGGGACATTTCATTTTGGAAACCATTAGGGAATTCAATATTCTGATATTCACAGTGGGGTCATTCCATGCCATATCATCCAGCCAAAAGTAGATATAAAACCAATGGTTTTTGGATTTGTTCCAAAGTTCATATGTGAAATGTATGCATAAAGATAAGAAAATATCCAAAGTTTCATCCAATTCTATCAAGTAGTTTCTGAGTTGTCACTGTTCAAAGTTTTAGGCTAATTGTATATCCGACGGTGATTAAGACGTAACTAAAGCATGCATGCTTTTACAAAATTTGAAGCAAAATCGTTAGTTTTGAAGCTAGGGCCCTGACATTTTCACTGTTTTGTTCTAAATTAAACACCGAAACTGATATATCTACAAAATTACGATTTATAATGTTCAATCATATTGGAAACTGTACTGAAACTCAAAATATTGTTAATTTCAAAATTGTAATGTAGGCGTAGAAAACTATAAATAGCTAAAATCTCTCTCCAAACAACCCAATACAACTATAGTATAACCTCGTTAGCGCGAACTCGCATAAGACGAACTCGCAGTTAACAAGAAAAAAAATATTGGTCCCACCAGGAATACATTAGTTCTTATGGTACGTTTTATCAATTAACATGAATTTTGGCTAAGGCGACTTACAAACTCTGTTTCAGTTCCTAGCATAATTAAAATTCACTGTAACACAAACTTCCGACCTTATAGTACTCTAAAGCGTAATTTTTTTTCCGAAATGAATGTAAGAAATGTAGCTACAAAGCTCTTTATACTTATTGTTGACTCGTTTTTAATGTATTGTAGGTCGGTAGCCACGATTATCACCTCAACAATCGGCGTATGCTGTACATTGTAAGACATTCAATAATGTGTACAGCAGCATTTAGGAACGTACTCAGAGCCAGATTTGACCAGTGTTCTGTTAGTCGTAGCTGTATCAAGTTGGAATACTGAATAAAAACTACAGTTACAACCAGTACCGTAGCATGCGAAAATGGCAAAGAGGAAACAGACAGCTCTAAATGTACAGTTAAAGCTTAAGATTCTAGATGAAGTGGACCATGGTACCAAGAAAACAGCAATTGCAGAGCAGTTTGGAATACCTTAATCTACTTTATCTACTATTATTAAGAATCGAGAAAAAATTATTAATGCTGTGGCATCAGGGTCAGGAAACAAATCTAAACGACTTCGTACCACCAAGTATGAAGACATCGGGACGTTACTGCTAGAATGGTTCAATCATATGCGGGCATCTAAAATACCTTTAACTGGCCCTGTGATTCAGTCAAAAGCAAATGATATTGCTAAAGATATGAGCATCAAAGACTTCTGTTGTTCTGCTGGTTGGTTGTATCGGTTCCAAAAGAGACGTTCAATTTCATCTGTACAAATTTGTGGTGAAGCAAATAAAGTTGATGAAGAAAGTGTGAACAGCTGGTTTCATGAATTCAACCGAGTGAGGGAAATGTATGCCTCGTGTGATGTGTTTAACATGGATGAAACTGGATTTTTCTACAATCTTTTTCCAAATCACACCCTGGGGATAAAAGATGATAAGTGTCATGGTGGAGCACGCAGCAAACAACATGTGACTGTTGCACTGTGCTGTAATGCTGACGGCAGTGAGAAGTTTCGTCCCTGAGATATCGGTTAATCCAAGAAACCACGTTGTTTTAAAAACATAAATATGGACACTTTACCTTGCATCTACTCTCACCACAAGAAAGCTTGGATCGATGGCATATCATTTCGCAAGTGGCTTCTTCGTTTCAACAGTCGAATGGTTGCTCAAAATAGACATGTTGTCCTTACATTGGACAGATGTACTGCTCATAACATTCATGATCTGAACCTGTCCACATAAAGGTTCAGTTTTTCACCCAACGTCACAGGCCGCCTCCAGCCTTTGGACCAAGGCATAATCTGCCTCATAAAGAGAGCTTATCATAAGCGACTTGTAAGAGCTGCAATTCGTGCAGCTTAAAACAATAGTGCAACCCCAAATTGGAATCTGCTTGATGCAATAAAAGCCATCACAGCAGCCTGAAACACTGTATCGCCACATCATATAGGGAAGTGCTTTAACAGAGCTTGGAGACATAGCAACACTGAAAATGTCCACAAGTTAGAAGATGCCACTTCACCTGATGAATGGACAGTTCTGCAGGACATTGCGAACCCTGGGATTAGTTTAGAAGAATTCATTAGTGTAGACGAAGATGTTGCCGTACGTGCTTCTGTGGAATCTGATGTGCCAAAAGCTGCGAACAAGAGCCATCAGAAGAAAGTGAAGAGGAAGAGAATACAGATACCAATTTCACCCACCCGTCAGGAGATGTTTACAGCCTTGGACTGTTTAGAACGGTTCGCTTCAACACCTGACGTCACTGCTGGGTTTATGTACGCTATCATTACAACTGGTTGTGAAATTACAAAACATTATTGTTCCCATGAACGTCAGCGAACCATGACCGAATTTTTTTCCAAGAAAGTAACGAACATAATTTGTGAGTACTTGTAATTTTACAATCACTTTATAGTGTTGTAAGTCTACAATAATGTGATTGATAGTGTAGTGTATTACACATTAGTGTACTGCTGTACATGTATACTTATTAAAATCTGTGTTTTTCACTTAACACGAATTTTTTTAACACGAACTCCTGATTTTTTCGGTCCCTTCGGATTCATGTTAACGAAGTTTTACTGTATATATTTTTGAAAACAGCATAAAATTATCTTTCAAATGGTGCAAAAAATTGGTGGAGTTCCGAGTTGTAACAATTTTATCTTATATTCATGTCAAAACAAGTTTTATCTATTCAAAACGTATAGAACGGCTCTTTCAAGATTCAAAATGGTTATAGTTAAGGTTATGTAGAAGTAAAAGGTTTTAAAACTATAGTTTGGAGGATCAGGTACTTGAAACAGTAATTTATTAGTAAATTTTTTGGTATTTTTTTTAAATTGGGACAGAAATTTTACTGTAGTTGTAATTTTTGTTTATTTATTTTGTTTCATTTAGCTGAAGTTAAAGTTGAGAAACATACAACATTTTTGGAATCTTGGGAAGTGTGTTGAAGTTCAGATAAGGCAGTACTACTATGCAAATACAGGGTGTTACAAAAAGATACGGCCAAATTTTCAGGAAACATTCCTCACACACAAAGAAAGAAAATATGTTATGTGGACATGTGTCCAGAAATGTTTACTTTCCATGTTAGAGCTCATTTTATTACTTCTCTTCAAATCACATTAATCATGGAATGGAAACACACAGCAACAGAACGTACCAGCGTGAATTCAAACACTTTGTTACAGGAAATGTTCAAAATGTCCTCCGTTAGCGAGGATAAATGCATCCACCCTCCATCGCATGTAATCCCTGATGCAGCCCTGGAGAATAGCGTATTGTATCATAGCCGTCCACAATACGAGCATGAAGAGTCTCTACATTTGGTACCGGGGTTGCGTAGACAAGAGCTTTCAAATGCCCCCATAAATGAAAGTCAAGAGGGTTGAGGTCAGGAGAGCGTGGAGCCTGTGGAATTGGTCCGCCTCTACCAATCCATCGGTCATCAAATCTGTTGTTGAGAAGCGTACGAACACTTCGACTGAAATGTGCAGGAGCTCCATCGTGCATGAACCACATGTTGTGTCGTACTTGTAAAGGCACATGTTCTAGCATCACAGGTAGAGTATCCCGTATGAAATCATGATAACGTGCTCCATAGAGCGTAGGTGGAAGAAACTAAAATGAGCTCTAACATGGAAATTAAGCGTTTCCAGACACATGTCCACATAACATCTTTTCTTTATTTTTGGGTGAGGAATGTTTCCTGAAAGTTTGGCCGTACCTTTTTGTAATACCCTGCATGCACATACAAAATTCACCTGTCAGCAGTCTGCCTGCTGTCTTGCATCAAGACATGAAACCCTGCCTCCCCCACAGCCTGCCTGTACTCCAAGCCTATCAGTGAGCATTTGGCTCTGTTAAAGTTAACTGCCTAGTGCTTTGTGCTTAGTGACATTTTAAATAATGGTTGTATAAACACAGTTACAATTTTATTTTTAAAACTTTTTTTGTTTGTTTGTGTGTGTGTGTGTGTGTGTGTGTGTGTGTGTGTGTGTGTGTGTGTGTGTGTGTGTGTTTCTAAATCATGGAGATACGAGCAAGTTCAAGTAAAGATGAAAATAATTTCAAGTGTTCAGTAGGTACATTACTATATTTTTCATGTGAAAATACTTCACTGACAAAAACCAAGTACATTTATTTAATTTTGGAAAAGTTGTCTAAAGAAGAAGTAGAAATTTTAGTTTGGCATACTAATAAGCAGTACAGTGAAACAGGTGATATTTGTTCCCACCATTTGTGTCATTTTTTGAAGTATTTTGAAAAGAACCAAAAATCCTGTTATGATCCATTTAAGAAACATTCTGTACCTTTAACAAAGGAGAAAGATTTGAGGATAATTACTCTGGAAAAAGCAAAATATGTTAAAGAAAATAAGAACTTTATTTTAGTGCCAGGAAAGCTGTTGTGCAGTACATGCAGAAAACTGTTGAACGCGCTAACACCTACTCTAGATCATGAAGATATTGCTCTACTTGAAACTGATGAAGCAAATGAGAGTGAATTAACCAATGCAAAAAGAGTAGTAGAAAGAGAAAAATTGAATGAAACTCTTTTAGGGTTGGCTGTGACACCACTTCAGTCATTATCTACTCAATCGAAGAAAAAATATGCTAGAAAGAAGTTTGAAAAAGCAAATGACCAGGTTAAAAAAGCTGGCATTTATTTTGAAAGTACAAGAATCCAACAATTCAAGTGAATCTGGCAGTACAAGTCAAGGTAATGAAGACAAAATCTGAGGATCTTGATCATTCAGTGAATGCTATAAAGGAAAAACTCAGGATAAACTTAACCAAACGAGAAAAAATTACAGATATTACAAATCACCCCAAGTCTTGGCTTCAGAGAAAAGCAGCAGAAAAATATAATGTATCAGAATATTTAGTGCAAAAAGCCAGAACACTTGCGAATGAGGAAGGTATTTTGGCTTTGACAGAACCCTTCCCTAGGAAATAATAGACACTGTCCAACTGTTTTATGAAGATGATGAATTTTCTTACATGTTGCCAGATGCTAAAGATAAAGTTAGTATAAAAAAATACTTACACACAGAAAAGAATTCTTTTATGCAACTTAGAGGAACTATTTATTGTGTTTAAAGAAAAACACCCAAATACTGAAATTGGATTTTCCAAAAGCGCTGGTTCACAGAGAGAGAGTGTGTGTGTGTGTGTGTGTGTGTGTGTGTGTGTGTGTGTGTACGCGCGCGCGCTTGTACCACCAAAATGTTGAGCTTTTAGCAAACGCTCTGAACCAGCATGATAAAGAATCAATACACACTATGATGGACAAATTGGTTTGTGATAGACAAAACAAAGACTGTATGTTAAGACGTGATGTGTGCCTGAAAACATTTGAATTACTGCATCTACATCTAAGAGAAATACTATAGTTCAATTCTTTTATCTTGGCGGCTCGCGCATGCCCGCCCAGACGCTGGAGATTGCTGCGTTGCCAGTTGCACACGACGCACGCGCCAATAGGAGCAGTGCCATAGTATAGCATAGTTCGCAAGCTTACGTGTAGGGGGGAGCGCGCAGTTCATGAAGTAAAGCCACCACGGCCGCATTAACCCTTTCGCTGCTACAAAGACGTGCTCCCTGCATTCCGCGCTGTGGGCGATTTTGTCACTGCACTGCTCGCCTGTGCAGACACACTGTGTTCCGACTGCTTTGATATTCTATCATTCGATTCCACAAAAACTATTTGGCTCAAAAATTAGATTTTTACCTATCTTCTTGACTGATACCTTCCCCCCATAAATGACTTAATTTTGTTTCGATGTTCAACGCAGTTATTATGCAACATTAAATATAGTAAACCTTTGCACGAAATTCTGAAGAGTTTGCAGAGGTAAAAGTCCAAAGAGTATACTTTCCGTATGGTCGATTTTAGTTGCCACAATGTTGAGAATGAAAGACACTCGTCCGTGCTCTGCACTGCTGTCGAGATCTGGCAACGTCGTTCTCTGTTCATTGGCTGACTGTGTTTTGTGACGTCAGATGCGCAGAACGAACCTAAACTCGGCCGCCAAGATATATGACGCGCACTTTAAAAGACTATGATGAAGATGAAGACATTAAATTTTCGCAGTGGGTTTCAAGTGATGGCAGAATGACTTTACAAACAATGCTACTATCTTGCAATGAGTTTACTGATTTTACTACCAAAAAAATTGAGTCTCTGATATCTCACTCTTGCATCACAAAAACTCAAAACTCTTACAGGAAACAGAAAAAAGAAAATTTGGCATTTAATGACGTTTTAGTTCCTATAGATTTTGCAGAAAACTATAACTTCATTCTGCAAAATGGCTCTGAGCACTATGGGACTTAACATCTGAGGTCATCAGTCCCCTAGAACTCAGAACTACTTAAACCTAACTAACCAAGGACAATACACACATCCATGCCTGAGGCAGGATTCAAACCTGCGACCGTAGCAGTCGCGCGGTTCCAAACTGAAGCGCCCAGAACCGCTCGGCCAAAGCGGCTGGCAAAATGAAGTGCAATCCTACCACTGGCACTTGAGCTCCTCAGTTCATCCAATAATGATTTTTTTCTAAAATGAAGATTCCACCACAAAAGAAACAACATTGAGTTTAATTTCAGATGATCTAAAGCATGATGTACCATTTGGTTATTCAGTACAAGAAAAAACCATAGATTTTATAAAACAAAACTTTCCTGACGTTGACCGAATTGAGTATTTTACAACTGGTTGCAGTGCTCAGTACAAAAACTCCAAAAGCATGATAAATTTATGTTTTCACAAGGATTTTAAATTAAATGCAAGCTGGTCATTACTTCTACGAGCCATGGTAAAACAACATGCGATGGGATTGGGAGCACAGTCAAGAGAACTGTTACCAAAAAAACTTGCAGAGCAGTAGGTAAAGTGAGCAGATAATAAATACTGAACAAATGGACAATTTTTGCAAAAGTTTACTCTCAAAAATATATATATATATATATTTCTTTTTACAGGAAGAAGAAATTGAAACTAAAAGAATAATTCTTGAAACTAGATTTCAAGTGGGTCAAACAATACTGGATACAAGAAGTTTCCATTATTTTAAGCCAGCTTCTTGCGAAGAAATTACAGCCAAATGAACAGCCAAATGAATGAGTTCAGACTCAGAAATTTTGTTGAAACAAAATATTTTTATGACTATCCCAACTATGAAACCTAACCTACATTCTTTCGTTGCATGTGTTTATGAGCAAAAATGGTGGATAGGAACGGTTCTGGGTTTCAATGAAGAAGAAGGGGACTATGACATCCTTTTTATGCAGCCTCAAGGACCAGCACAAACTTTCTTCTGGCCTCAAAAAGAAGACAGGTGTCCTGTTCCACCAGCCTATCTTTTATGTGTAATAGCTCCTCCAGAGATAGCATCTCAGTTCGGCAGATCTTGCAAAATTGATGCTAATTCCCGAAAGGAAATCATCAAAACATGGAACATTTCAATGTTTATTGTAAAAAAAAAAAAAAAAAAAAAAAAAAAAAAAAAAAAAAAAAAAAAAAAAAAACGAGAGAGAGAGAGAGAGAGAGAGAGAGAGAGATAGTAACCTTAATGGACATTTAAATGTAATTATTGTACATACTGCTTCATATAAACTTATTGGGCTTTAATGTCATCAAAAACACTCTGTGCAAAGGATTCGTTTGAAAACGAATAATCGCCAACTCATGTATTCAAATGTAAGTACACCTATTTTTGTAAAATTCACAATGTATGTATCTTTTATTTTAAAATAATTCATACATAAAAATTGAGTTCATCTGGTATTTTCAGAGTTGTATTGACTTCAAATATTTAATTATCATATCAAACATGTATTTTACAAAGTAAGTTACAAAATTTGACTTCAATTTGTAATAAAATTGTTACAGCTCAGAACTCCACCAATTTTTTGTACCATTTGAAAGGTAATTTTATGCTGTTTTCAAAAATATATGGTTGTATTGGGTTATTTGGAGAGACATTTTAACTATTCATAATTTTCTAAACCTATGTCACAATTTTGAAACTAACAATTTTTGAGTTTCAGTACAGTTTTTCCAATATGAACACTATAAATCAGAATTTTGTAGATCTGTCAGTTTCACTGTTTAATTTAAAATATAATGGTGAAAATTTCAAGGCTCTAGCTTCAAAACTAACGATTTTGCTTCAAATTTTGTAAAAGCATGCACGCTGTAGTTACTTCTAAATCACCCTCGGAAATATAATCAGCCTAAAACTTTAAACAATAACTCAGAAACTACTTGTTAGAATTGGATGAAAGTTGGAATATTTTCTTGTCTTTATACATACAATTCAAATAAAAATTTTCATAAACATCTGACAGAAGGGTGTAGGGCCCTGGGTGATTTAGTATGCAATGACCCAGTGTCAAGAGTGTGCTCAGAATACCAAATTTCAGGTATTACTTCTCATCAAGGACAACAGCCTTCACTTTATGACCAAGAGAGCAGTATTTGTAGAGCTGTCTGTGCAACAGCCAAGCAACACTGCACGAAAGAATCACATATCAATGTGGGACATACAATAAACGTATCTGTTAGGATAGTATGGTGAAATCTGACGTTATGGGCTATGGCATGATATGAACAACGCGAGTGCCTTTGCTAACATTACATCATCACCTGCAGTGCGTCTCCTGCGCTCAAGATCATATTGTTTGGATCCTTGACAACTGGTAACCCATGGCCTGGTCAGATGAGTCTCAATTTCAGTTGATAAGAGCTGATGGTAGGGTTTGAGTGTGGTGCAAACCCCTCAAAGCCATGGACCCAAGTTGTTGACAAGCCACTGTGGCTCCAAAATTGTGTCAGCTGTGTTTACATGTAATGGACTGGGTCCTCTGGTTCAACTGTACTGGGTGTCACTGGAATGGTGGTATTAAGCTACTTTGAGGCTATTTGCAGCCTTCATGGGCTTTATGATCCATAAATATGATAAAATTTTTATGGATGACAATGCACCATGTCACCGGCCTACAATTGTTCGTGATTGTTTTGAATAACATTCTGGACAATTTGGGTGAATGATCTGGCCATCCGGATCGCCCAACAGAATCCCACTGAATATTTATGGGACATAACTTAGAAGTCAGTTTGTGCACATAATCCTGCACCGACGACACTTTCACAATAATGGTCGGATACAGAGGCAGCATGGCTCAATATTTCTGCAGGGAACTTCCAATGACTTGCTGAGCCCATACCACATCGAGTTGCTACACTGTGCCAGGCAAAAGGAGGTCTGACATGATAATAGGAGGCATTCCATGACGTTTATCACCCCAGTGCTAACGTTAGCATGCTAAAGAATTGAGGAGTGTTTTTTCAAAACTTAATAAATGCTCAATTGTTCAAGATTTAGATTTTTGTGGTTACATATCAAGCTTGTTGCCATGCATGACCTGCTGAAAGAGTTTTGTAAAAACCCGATATTGGCTGTTGTGACAGGATGTTCAAATCGGTGTGTTTTGGCAAAACTCAGTGTTTGCCTTTAGGAAGTTAAAGCAAAAGTCGATGAACACAAACTGTGCTTTTCTTCTGAGGGACCTGAAGGAAGAACAAAAATGTAGGACATCACTTTCAGTGATACTGTGAGGGCGTTTCTGAAAGGGGGGAAGAAACAAAAAAGGATGAGAAGAAAAGAAAAATGACCTGTAGGAAAGCACTTGCCACCAGAACCAACAACAGGAATAAATTAGTGATTTTCAGAACAACATTAACTTCTGATTATTACTCAGTTTGAGATAGCTTTGCCAGGCAGAAGGAACATCAAGAAAGAAGCAAAAAAGAAAAATACTGTTTCAATAAAGAGCAGCATACGGAAAAGGGATAGCCAGACAGTACCTGTATGTCACAACATTTCAAGCAACAACATGGTTGCTCAAAGAAAGACACTCGAAAGGAAAAAAGCCTAGAGAAAAAGAATCAGTTAATAACAAACAACAGCTTGCACAAACTTTGTGCAAAAAGAGGAAATTCCAAATACGGTTAGAGTATATTTTGATATACAACAGAATCAGCAATACCAAAGCTTACCATAAGTGAATTATTCTACTCTGGACAGGTTTGGCTACATAATTTGTGCATTATGACTCATTCCCGAGCACAAACAAAGTAAAAGATTGGTTTTTATTCTTTGCTTGGAACAGGATAGAGAGGATGCAATGAAGTAGCCTCTGCTCTATTTGATTTTCTCAGAAACCTTGAAGTGTACCAGCCAGAACATGGTTCAAATTGAAGTTGTTTAAATGATTTCAGTACCAGACCAAATAAAAATACAGTAATGATGATGGAAGAAAGCAGGTAATTTAATAAGATGGCACATTATTTTCAGACTCGGGATTACAGGTATAATTCTAACAGAGTGTTTGGTAATGGATAAAGACTACTGGAAAAATGAAGATATTCTTTCACTGGCTGAATAGTATCAAGTGCTGGAACAACATGGCATCGTCAAGAATAAGATTGGGAAGCAAAGGTTTTCAAGTCCTACATCTAAGATGCTTTTCAAAATAACTGTTCAGCGAGTGATGGCTTAAGCAAAGTCTAGGGAGAAGGTATTGTTGTCAGTATCAGATACAATAGAAGTCCTGTAGAGGTTGAAGTACAGAAATCCAGAAACTGCAACTAGTAAGTGAGGAAAGCTGCTACCTTCAGAAACAACAAAGTCAGCAAGGAAAATAAAAACGTCTTGAAGCTCGTGGGACATTTTAATGCGCCAGAAGCAGATGAAGAGTTTTATAAGGACATTGTTTAAAGTAATCAATGAATTTCCATTTCATACTGTTGTAGTCAGCATTTTGTGTTAATTTCAGTAGTGTTCTGATTATCAAACGTTTATGGATAAGTATTCTAGTAAAGTGTCACATTGTAGTTTAATATTGTTCTTTTAACAAAAATGTCAAAACATGTGGTGGGTCAGTACCAAACAGTGAAATCTATGTACCTTATTATGTGAAGGAGAGAAGACATCTGGCAATTTATCTGGATTCATGTGAAGAAAACTGACATGTCAACTCACCCAATCAAAAGTTTTGCAAAGATTTGGTACAACTTTTTACTTACAAATTCAGACACCTTGCAAACACCCAACACTTTAGGGGGGGGGGGGGGGGGGGGGGGGGGGGTGAAAAGTGTGATAGCTAATAAATAATAGTTTCATTCCGACTTGGTTTGACAGTGAAATGGTATTCATGCTAACAATATCCTGTGCAACCCTCTCTGTAACTACACCAACCTACATTCACGTGAACCTACTTACTACATTCAAGCCTTGGTCTCTTATAATTCTAATCTCCCCCCCCCCCCCCTTTCTTCCTTCTATCAGCAAACTGATGATTTCTTGATGCCTAAAAAATATGCCCATCAACCGATCTCATCTTTTAATGAAGTTGTGCCATAAATTTCTTTTTCCGCCTCTAATTCAATTCAACACCCCCCCCCCCCCCCCCCCCAATTCATTATTTGATCTACCCATGTACAGTCTTCAGCATTTTTTTCTATAGCACCACATATTCTCTTCCTGTCTGAATGCTTGTCATCCACATTTCACTTCCATACAAAGCTACACTCCACACAAGTATATTCAGAGATGACTTTTTAACACTTATATTTGTATTAGATGTTTAATTCCTCTTTTTCAAAAATGTTTCTCTTGCTATAGCAGTTGTTTGATGCAGCTATCCACACTAGTCTACCTTGTGCAAGCCCCTCTTGCCTTTTATACCCCCCTCTACATTGGACATCACAACTTCTTTTTCTGCCCAAACAGCAAAAGTCGTATATTACTTTTAGTGCCATTTCCCACTATAATCACCTCAGCATCACCCCCATTCAATTCGACCTCATTCCATTATCCTTGTCTGACTTTTGTTGACGTTTACAATCTCTTCCGTCCCAAGGCACTATCCATTCCTTTCTACTGCTCTTTTAAGTCCTTTGCTGTATCTGACAATTACAACTTCACCTTGCTTTCTGAATTTCTCCTTGGTTTCCCTCACAACTTGTTCAACATACTAATTAAATAACATCGTGGATAAGCTACTACCTTGTCTCATACCTGTCGCAACTATGGCTCCCCTTTCACGTCCTCAATTCATAACTGCAGTCTGGTTTCTACATAAGCTGTAAATAACTTTTCACTCTCTGTATTTTATTCCTGCTACCTTCAAAATTTCAGTAAGTGTAGTCCAGTCAACATTGTCAAATGCTCTAAATCTACAAAATGTTCTACATACTGGCTTTCCTTTTTCCCGGCTATCTTCTACGATAAATCATAAGTTCAGCACTGCCTCTCATATTCCATTTCTTCACAATCCATACTGATCTTCCACCCAGATCACCTTATATCAGGTTTTTTTTCCATTCTTCTGTAAATAATTTGTGCCGATATTTTCTAACCATGACTTATTAAACTGTAGTATTTGCACCTGTCAGTATCTGCATTGTTTGACATTGGAATTATTATTTCTGCTTGGAGTCTGAGGATATTTCATCTGTCTCATACATCTTGCACACCAGATGGAAGAATTTTGCCATGACTGCCTCTCCCAAGTATCTAAATAATTCTGAGGGACTTTCAACTACTCGAGTGACCTTGTTTCGACTTACATGTCATTCAATGCTCCATTAAATCTTGCTCACAGTACCATATATCATGTTTCATCTTCGATTTGCTTTCTATAATACTGTCCTCAAGTTTGTTTCCCTTATATAGACCCTCTACAAATTACACCAGAGAAAACCTCAAAGGGATGTAGAAGATGGCTTCAGGAACAAAATGATACGAACTCACATCCGGAAACATCATCCAATGATGCTACAGAGAGTTGAAGTTATAGATGTCAAATCCTGCCCATTTATGTATATGCACTGTGCTCCCAGGATGATGATGATGATGATGATGATGATGATGATGATGATACTAACATTCAGGGACAATGGAAAAGGATAAATGCATCAATTTGAGGTCCAGAAATGAACTAGTCAGAAGTTAAAAGTGAAAATTGTTCTGATACCTCTGACAATGGGATACATGCAGCAGTACTGTTGTTGCTAAGACTGTAGGACAACCATCTTTCAATGGAGGTAGTATGGAGAAAAACATTAAAAAAGTCTGGTAAACATGGGCTCTAAAACATTTATCTTAAAAGCTATGAGCACTTATTCACCTTTGCTCTGTGAAATCCTTATTTTGTTCCTCAAGACACCTTCTACATCCCCTTGAAGTTTGTAAGTGTAATTTTGAAACACCATGTATATTCCTTCCACTTTCCACTAGAATATGCAACTCATTAATATATACTGGCAACGAAAGATGCAGTTCAAAATTCTAAGGCTTGCATTTATTAAAGACTATTTTTTAAAGAAAAAGAATGCGTAATTTAAAATTAATATATTAAATAACTACCATCTCCCCACCCCCCGCCCCCTCCAAAAAAAGAAAAAAATTTAAAAACAAAAAAAAATTTAAAAAAATAATCCCTTTCCACTCTTTGCAGTGTGTGTTTTATGAACTGTAACTTTCTTCTATAATGGAAGTGAAACACAGTAAAGCAGCTACAAACATAATTCAAATTCATCTTAACAGTCAATATAGAACAACAATTCACTACAAAATGTCTTATTTTGGAGTACTTACGTTGTCTGGTTATTATAAGAACTGGAAAATGCTGTAGGTAAAACTGCAGCTGTACGTGGCTGTGAAATGGGACGAATGCTGGCAAATGGTGTTTCACTTCTACCGGTCCATGGTGTGACTGCTGCAGATTGCTGGGGCTGCAAGCAGCAAAGCAACAGATAACACAATAAAAAGAATTTAACTCAAAACCTACAGTATGATACTTCATGAGAAAAACCACACCGTTAGGCAGACAAATAAGGCTTCACAACTTGCATTCATACCTCTTAAAGAGAACATTCTCAAGCGTGCTTTATTCTGGAATAGTAGTAGATTTCTGTGTTTATTTGTGTCTGTCCTTGGGTCTGAATTTTACTTATCCAAGTTAGTATCACCAATGTGTACAGATTAACATAGATTTGCACGAAAAAGTGTGACTAAACTTCATTTGATTTTTGTTGCTAGGTTACAGATGGGAGGAGACAATAGCATGATATGCACTCCTCACTATATTCCATTTGGATTCAATCCATCTCCTGAACCCCTTTTCTTCAGCCACCCACAAGCTACAATGCCATTTCGGATCTGCATGCAGTGTGTGCTGATGTCTCTTGGTGTGTAGCAAGTACAACCCAAATCCAGGGCTTTAACCAGCTGACACCCTGGTTACTGCAGAGCCCCAGTGTCATTTTAGATTCAGTCCAGTACAGGAGACATTCCACTACTACTACTACTACTACTACTACTTTTAATGTAATATTTTCTGAAACTTTATATGAGCACCGCAACTACATAGCTGTCTTTACAGATGGGTCAAAGCAGGGGGGACCCCATTGGTTGCTCTACCACTTTCCTAGGTTGTTGTGTCCTCAACGTCCAACTGCCTCAAGACTTTACTGTCTTCGACACAGAATTATAAGCAATCTTGGGGGCACTGGAACAGGTGAGATGTTCTTCCAGAGCTGCATTTCTTGCCTGTTCCTATTCTCTAAGTGTCCTTCACTCTCTCCAGTGTCTGTACTCAGCAGATAAAAGTAACCCAGAATATCCGGGACGCCCTCCTCCAACAACTGGGGAAGGTGGTGTCTTTTGCCGAGTACCAGGGCACATGGGTTTGTGGGAAATGAAAGGGTGATCTACTAGCCAAAGACGCATGTTGTGATCCTCAGTTATTTCAGTGTGTCATCCCCATGCATGCTATTACCTCACTGTTGAGGTACAAAGACATACTGGCAAGACGAGTGGCTGGAAGTGACAGACATTAAGCTCTATCTACTAAAGCCCAAAATGCGGCCGTGGCATACCTCCTTCCAGCTATGTTGACAGGACAGAGTCCTTCTTACTTGTCTTCACATATGCTACAGCCTTATGAGACATGGCTTCTTACTTCGATGAGAAGACCCTCCAATGTTTGGAGCTTGTGGTGTACAGATCAGATGCACCACATTTTGTTGGACTGTGCTTTTTTATTTTCTGGCCAGCAGGCCACAGTGGATTTACCACAACAGATCTGCCCTTTATTTTAAGTACTGTTCAAACACATGTGGTTCGATTTTTAAATTTTGTGAGCTGACCAACATCATTCCCAAGATTTTAAGGAGATGGTTTTAATGTGTTAAAAGGGTGAATGGCTCACAGATATTTTTGTAAGTAGTGAGACAGTGATATGTGCCTACGCCTTTCTTTCAGCTCCTTTCTCATTTTATTTGCTTTAATCTTATGGACAGTTACTTTTACTTTTTCTCCATTGTTTTTGTGCATGTGTGTGTGTGTGAGAGAGAGAGAGAGAGAGAGAGAGAGAGAGAGAGAGAGAGATTGAGATTATGTGGTCATTTAAGAGTGTGTGAGTGTGGAACAATTTTTGAGGTTTTAGCCACATTCATTTGTTTTAATGCGTGGGAGGGCACTGATAACCTTGCCCCTGAGTGCCCGGAACCTCCAAATGCCACACCTATAATTGCCCCCCCCCCCCCCCCCCCCCCCCCCCCCCCACACACACACACACACACACACACACACACACACACACTCACTCACACACTCTCTATTTACATTCAAAGTATTCTTTGCTCATTTCTTCCTTTAAGTGTAAATAGCTCTTTCACATTTAAACTTACAAATTTTAGCATATGGAATAGTGCAGGTCTGAAACTTCCTGACATCAAAATTGTGTGTTATTCTGACAAAGCCTTTCTTTATCATACCTTTTCTCACAGGACTGGTAGCAGTCCAGCAAAGTAAGCAGGAAGACTACTAATAAATCTGTGGGGAGGAGGAGGGGGGGGGGGGGGAGTGAGGAATACTGGCAGAACTGAAGTTGTCATGGCAAACAGTGAGTTGTGGCTGGATTGCTCAACTGTTTCAAAAGGAAGGAATATTGGGGTTTAACGTCCCATCAACAAATACAGTAGAAGTGGGGTATAAACCCAAACTGGGGAAAGGTAGGGAAGAAAGTTAATTTAATAAGTAACTCTGCTAGAAGTTCCATAATTTTTATGGAACACAAGAAAGAACACTGGGATGGCGGGGTCCTTGCATCTGCATTCACAAAATTTCAGTAATTTAAGGACACAATGAAAATACAACTGCCACTTTAGAAGTCAAATTGAAATAAGGAGCAAGATTATTCCATTTCAAAATTACCCATACCGACAACGACACACTACAAAAATGAAACACAATAAAAATTCATAAATTCGTGAACAGACTTGCCTGTTGTGCTTTAGGCGATGATGATGGTCCTGCCATGGGCTTAATATTGGCAGTAGGTGGTTCTGAGGTACCTTTTTCTGTTGAGCCAGAGCTTGTTGATGGTTTGGAGCCTTGCAACTACACATACAAACAGAAGAAAACTAACTACCACATCACCAAGTGTAATGTCATTCAAAAGTTAGTATATATTAAAATCAATATTGATTCTTACATTACAATTGGATGGCTAGTACTGTTACAATGTCTGACTCCATTTTAAGGAGGGTTTTGTGCACCAGAGATCTGTCTAATGAATGAAACACAACTTGAAATTTTTCTTGCGTTCAGAATACTGCGAAAAAATAACGAATACATTGGATTTCTCAAAAATGTGAAAGACATCTCCATAGTTATTGCTGACGTATATTCAGAAGTTGCAATGCTGCATGTCTAAGAATGTATTTACTAGAACCATGTACACAAAATTAAATCAAATATCAAATATAGTACATAAAAATATTAAGCAAATCCTACTGCAGAAGGTGGAATATTAGTTCACATTGGATTTACAGTGTCACAGGAAAACAAACCAATTAGTTTACAGAAAAGAAATCACTAAGTCTGTTAATATCTCTCATTTAATACCCACTTATCTGTATTTATTACTGTCACAAATAAATATGGCGTTATCTGCAGATGTTTTGGTACTTAAAAGAATTTTTATCTACTTGTGTTTCTCTGGCAGTTGTTAAAGTCTTGCCTAAATGGAGACCATTAGAACTCAAATTTATGTGGAATACCTTTAGATATGCTTTCTTTCACTTTCAATTATCTCCTCAATACAGTCTCCTACAGTCAAGTACCACCATCTCTGTGCTGACTGTTGCTCTGAATGCTGTAAGTGACTGCTAAAATGAACTACATTCATAGGTATACCTCAGTGTACCACTAGATGTCTCTGTCTTGCACTGCATCAGTGGTTTCATGTAAAGGACACTGGTACTTAAAAACAAAAATAAATAAAACTGGTAAAGTGGTGTGGTGGTTTCATGCAAAAATTACTGGTACTCAAAGGGTTAAATCAGCAGCTTGAAGGCTGCAAGAAAATATTACTGTCAAAAACAAACATAACAAAAACTAGTAAACATGATACTGCTAAGTTCTGGATAGAACACAAATAACAGAAGGAGTAAAAAGTAATCGCTCAACATACAACTGAAATGATGGGCAGTCAATAAGCACATAAACAAGATTGAAATCACTCCTGAGCTTTCAGTCAGTGTCCTCCTTCACAACTAAACAGAACACAGATTGTCCAGGCCTTGCATGTCAACTACTTAAGGTCTTAACTATGCAATATGTTGGTATCCTTATGCCTTCCATTATTTGTTTACGAACAGTATCAAAGGAGTTTTTTTTTTCCTGACAATGAGAATGCAAAAGGTATGATAGTGCCAACAGAGAAGGAGATGGACTGTACAGGCAAATGTCTACAAGCTAAAATTAAGTCAAAGTATGGCAGGAAATACATGTTGCAGTGTGCAGCAGGATTCAAGCATCTGTCCCACAGCAGAATAAGTAAAATGCTCACAACAAATATTTCACTGATAATAAACAAAAATGTGTTATTATTTGTGACACTATGAACACCACAAGGAAATATCATATTTGCCGAAACTTCACTGATTTTTGATGCAGAGAACTGAACTTCCAGGCTGGCAAGGAAACTCAGAAAAACTGTTCCATCTGTAGCATTTGATTTTGTAAGGGACTGGAACGTACGAGGCATTTCATTTCATGTGGATGGGAGAACATACTTGCAAAGAGAACATACTACCTAAGATTTTTTTAATGTAAAAATAAAGCAATCGAATTTCTGAAGCGGCCAGTGGTTTATTTTGTAGGAAATAATTCCAAGTGACAGTTTAAAACTGTGCCAAGCAACCTTTCATTGTTATAAATCCAGAGTTTCATTTCCATCATACCTCCTCTGCAAATGTAACATGAAAACTTTGGACTACCATGTAGAAATGGACAGAAAGTAACTGAAAGTATGTACAGGCAAGACAAGAAAGCCAATATTTTGGCATTAATTAAGCAGCACCAAGCTGGTTCTCTTTATTCTACTGACAAAATTTCGCAAGAAAATGGTTTCCTTTCTACTGTTGTCATACCATCTATATGTAAATCCTATAGAACTGGTCTAGAAAGTTGCAAATAAGAACCATGGCCAGAATGGGTCATTCCATGTCAAATTAACACAATTTTGGGAAATATTCAGAATTGATCTCTCAGATTTTCATGATTTTTGGTATGCAGCAATAAATCATAGACTTATGTAAAAATACCAAATTTCAAAAACAAACATGATGTGACTTACCATACGAAAGCGCAGGCAGGTCGATAGAAAAACAAACAAACACATACATACACACAAAATTCTAGCTTTTGCAACCAATGGTTGCTTAGTCAGGAAAGAGGGAAGGAGAGGGAAAGACGAAAGGATGTGGGTTTTAAGGGAGAGGGTAAGGAGTCATTCCAATCCCGGGAGCGGACAGACTTACCTTAGGGGGAAAAAAGGACAGGTATACACTCGCACACACACACACACACATATCCAGTTATACAGCACAATTATTTTTGAAGTTATTAATTGTTAAAGATTTAATTTTAAAAAAATCATATTTTGGCGCCTTTAGATGCCCACAGGCTGGCAACTGGTGATGATATAAACCTGGGAGTGGTCTCATTTTAAAGCTGTTGAATGTGGCTGTAACATGATATGCCACAAGATGGGCGCTACAGTTTTTAAAAAATCGAAAATTTTAAAATTAAATTTTAAAATTTAAATTTTTCAAAAAGTGGCAATTTTAAAAATTCCAAAAAATCATCAAATATAGTTTGTAATGTCTTAATACATATAGCAAAATTATGTCATGGGACCTCAATTGGATCAGGAGATACAAGGCTTCAGGAATACACGTTTTGTAAATAATGTACAAATTTGTAAAATTTTAGTTTTGAATTAGCAATTCTGTTATGCAGTGTAGAGGACACTATTAAATTAATAAAACGCAATGATTACTTTGTTTAGTGTACCATGTTTGGAAACCTCTCTTTAAAAGAAAACTGAAGCTGATTGACCTACTCAGATAAAAAGGGGTTTTCCCTCATGGGAAATCCCCTTCCACAAGGTGGAAGCTGATTGGTCAAGCAGACAATACTACTCATTTATAGCCAGCATCACATCGAAGTTGCTCGTATGAAGTTCATTTGATGTTTCCTGTGATATTGTATGTTTAGAACACAGCCCATTTCTTAGCCACTGCACTTTCCCTTGTTAATTTCTCAATGTTTTTCCCTTGCATGATGGATACCACTGACAAGATAGTAAAAATGGATTATTTTAATCCTTTTAATAATCCCAATCACTCCCATGCAAGAAAAGGTTTGAGACATATTACTTCATGGATGTGTGACTTGATTCCAGGAACACCTGAGTTATACAAGGTCTGTGACAGTTGTAGGAAGCAGCTGACAAAGTTGAAAAATGAACTGGAACTAGTAACATACATGAAGAAAGTCAGTCTGATACTGAAATTGAAGAATCTATTGAAGTACCATTTTCAAATGTATGTGAAGTCCTGAGTTCTCTTAACAGCTCTCTTTTAGAGACGGGAGAGTCGCCTGTAGACAAAAAGAGGATGCAATCCAAAATTTACTCTACTAAGAAGGCCAACAGAATCAATGTGGCTGTCAAGAGAGAACTGCTAGTGAATGCATCTAGCAATGATGAGCATGATGATTCACAAAATGAGTTCTTAACACATCTAAAGAAGGTAAACAACAGCTTCACTAGTAGGAAGAAGAAGCTTCAACTGCTGACTCTTATGCCTGGCAGCTGGAGTGTGAGGAAAGTACTTAACACATCTGAAGAAGGTAAACAACAGCTTCACTAGTAGGAAGAAGAAGCTTCAACTGCTGACTCTTATGCCTGGCAGCTGGAGTGTGAGGAAAGTAATGCTGGAATTTTCGTCTTCTAACTACTTAGTCCGACAAGCCAGGGTGTTGGAAAAAAAGGGCACCTTGTCTGGTCCTGATCTGAAACCAGGAAAAGGTCTGTCAAATCGTATCATTCATACTGTTAAAGGATTTTTTACAAGTGATGAAATGAGCAGAGTGATGCCAGGGATGAAGGACTTTATATCAGTGAAAGACGACAGCACAAGTGGTGAAGAACATGTTTCAAAAAGGTTGATGCTCAATAATTTAAAAGAAGCGTATATAGTTTTCAAAGAAAAATTCCCAACTGTAAAAGTGGGATTTTCTAAGTTTGGGCCTAAAAATTGTGTGCTAGCAGGCCAGAGTGGAACACACTCAGTCTGTGTGTGCACCACTCATCAGAATGTGAAGCTTATGTTTGAAAATGCAAGAATGAGTTCAATGACGGATGGCAAAATTAAAACATACAAGGACTGCCTGCAAATGGTGGTTTGCAGCCCACCATCAACTGACTGCTTCTTTTCAAATCGTGTTTCACATCCAGCTACCAAAAAGATTAGAGAACTTTTGGAAAAAGCATATGAAAACAATGCAACTGAAACATCACATACCAACGGTGGATTCTGTGGATCAATGTAACTTGGAAATAATTCAAAAACCGGTAGGTGAATTTGTTGATGTATTTTGCGAAAAACTTCCTGTCCTACTTTGTCATAACTTCACAGCAAAGGAACAAAGTGCATTTCTGAGACATACCAGAGAAAATCTTATGGAATGTGAAGTGGCTGTCATTTGTGACTTTTCTGAGAATTATTCGATCATCTTGCAAGATGAGGCAAATCATATCATTGGTAAAATAGTCGGGCAACCATTCACCCTTTTGTGGTGTTTTTTAAAGAGAAAGATGTCAAACACTTAAATTTTGTAATAATATCAGACTGCCTCAACCACAACACTACAGCTGTCTACCTGATCCAGACAAAGTTGATGGAAAATCTGAAATGCAAGTTTCAAAGATCTCCCAAGAAATTATTCTATTTTTCCGACAGTTCTGCGGCCCAATACAAAAATAAAAAAACTTTATTAACTTGTGTAACCACAAGCAAGATTTTGGAGCTGAGGCTGAATGGCATTTTTCAGCAACAACACATGGCAATGGACCATGCGATGGGCTGGGGGGCCACAGTAAAAAGACTAGCAGTCAGAGCAAGCCTACAAAGACTATATAAGGACCAAATTATGGACACAAGGCAACTGTTTGAATGGTCACATCAGAACATATCTAACACAGACTTCGTATTTGTGACCCTTGAAAAATACATTAAAACTGAAGAACAACTGGCCAGCCGGTACAATACCGCTGTAACTATATCAGGCACCCGGAAATTTCATGCCTTCATACCTCTTAAATGTGGAACCAAAGTAAATGTGAAATTATTTTCTTCTGAAGTTGTTTCAAGCGTATTTCCTGATGTAAAGGACATACAGCAGATATTATTTGCAGATATTAGTGGGTATGTAACATCAATCTATGGTGACACTTGGTGGTTGAGTTATGTTCTGGACGAAGATGAAGATTGCAGTAAAGTGCAAGTTACATTCCTCCATCCTTCAGGTCCATCACCCTTTTGCAGATGTGTTATGCAAAGTGAACCCATCACTCAGAAATGCCGAACATACAGTTTACCAGACAGTGAAGTCAACAAATTTGTGGATATCCTCCAACGACTGAAGTCTCGATGAATTAATTTGTTAACACTTAACGTTACTCATAATATTGGATTTTTAATGTTACACTTACATTCTCCATCAAAGAATGTAAAAGTAATAGCTACTGCTTGTTTCATTGTAATGTTTTGCTCGTTTCATTCAATTAACTATTCAAAATTTTCTGAAACGATACTAATTCTGGTATTTTACACAAAACGTGTATTTCTGAATTTCTATATGTCCTGGTCCCATTGAAATCCCATGATAGAACTTTGCTATATGTATTAAGACATTACAAACTATATTTGATAATTTTTTGGAATTTTTAAAATTGCCGCTATTTGAGAAATTTAAATTTTAAAATTTAAGTTTAAAATTTTCAGTTTTTTAAAAATTGTAACCCCTATCTCGGGGCATATCATACATTAAAGCCCCATTCAACAGCTTTAAAATAAGACAACTCTCAGGTTCATATCATCACTGGTTGCCAGCCTATAGGCAACCAAAGGTGCCAGAACATGAAATTTCTTCATAATAATTTAAATATTTAAAAATTAATAACTTCAAAAATAATTGTGCTACATAACTGAAATTAGGTATTTATTCATAGGCCTATGATATATCATTGCATACCAAAAATCATGGAAATCTGAGACATCAAGTCTGAATCAGTGTTGATTTGACATGGAATGACTCAAACATGTAGCCTGTGACAGTGCTCTACTTGTATGAACACTGTAGTATACGCTTCCACTATCTCCTCTCCCTGTTTTTTGAGTGTAAACACAATGGTGCTGCCATTTTGACCAAGCAACAAGTGTGATTGCAGGGCGATATATGGAATTTGTTTGTAGACGAAACATCTCTTCTTCCAAAGCTCAACAGAGAAACCAACAGAAAGAATATTATGAAGATTCAAGAATGAAAGATAGCAAAAACAAGAATTAGAGGTAAGTAATCCGTCGAAGTGACGATATTGTTGGAAAGAAAACATCCGGCATTCATACTATTTTGAAAAATCTTAAAGCGAAACATGAAACCAAGGTATAAATTAATGAAAATGATATAAAATAATCAAAATTTTCTGAATTGTTGAAGTCACATGGTCCTCACAAACACACATATCAATATTTAGAGATAATGACAGCTCTGCTCATTTGCATTTGAGCCAAGAGGCAATCTTATTCTGATCTAACTACAATGAGACAGTAACTTGCTTCGAGAACCACACATTGAAAGATACTGCAAAAATAAAGCCGTACAGAAAAACCACGTCAAGCTATTTTATTGCTAAAACACAATGAGTGCTCTATCATCTCTAGATATTTTACTGGCAGAGGAGTTTCAAATTTTGACAGTGTAGTGAACAGTCCTATTTCTGTGCACATTTATTAAGATGCTGCTATGTCTCTGACCAAAGTTTTGGGGTTGTAAAAGATTTTTTGTGACAGTTGAACACAGTGGAAATGGAAGAGGACACTAAATTCAATAAAAGAAATGAAAACCAAATTAGTAGACCTAATAATAAAACCGTTCACTAATCCAGTATCCATTTTTCAACAATTCTTTTGTAGTCTTCCAATAACTGTTTCACTACACATCCTCCTCCTCCTCCTCCGCCCCCCTCTGATTCTCAAATTAGAAATCATCAAATTATTCCAGAGTCTTAATCCATAACTTTTTTTAATGGCCTTCATTTAGTACTGAAAAAGAACAGTATAAATGACAGCCTAAGCACAAGTTGGTGCATATATCCACAACATTAAGTTGAATACAAAGTTTTCAGTAAAAAAAATCTACTGCCCGCTACCTACCTTCTCAAGCTGTCTTTGTATATGCTGAAGCCTCTCAGTCTCTCTCTGTTTCTCTGCTCTTAGCTCAGCATTTTCTTTCTCTAAGCGCACTATCCGCCCCTCGTACTGTGACGTCAAAGATATTAGACGAGCACTGTCTTCTTCTGTAAAAAGGAAGAGTAAATTAAAATATAGTAAACCTCCTGCGCCAATAGATCTCCATGAACAGCAGCAACAACTACGTAGAAAGGACAATGGGACAAAAACAAAAATGATCACTGAACAACTCCAAGGCTATGAAAAAAGAAGTATTCCCTGCTTAGTTTCATGTATTCTGTAATTTATTATTTACCGTTTTGCACTTTTTAATGTGAATAAACAAAAGGACACACATCTTAGAACCATACCTGAAATTGTTCTTCATGGTGGACATTATTGTAACTCAAATATTCAGCAGGAATTATCAATTTTGTTTCTCATGGTATTACAGAAGGTTGACAATAGATCCTTGCTTAAGTAAATTTGACAAGTAACACGATTCTATGGCTCGGAAACAAATTAACTATAGAGAATCCCATAACCAATAACCTTTTTATGAAATGTGAACCATAAATAGTAGATAAACTCTAACAAGCAGGCTGAAGAAGTGGGTATTGTATTATTCGGAGTGGTTGAGGGTGGGTAGGGAGATTGAGGAGGAAAGGGGGGGGGGGGGGGGGGGAGAATGGTGATGGAGGGCAGAAGAGGAAATGGACAGAAGAAAAGATAGGAGGAAGGAGGGAGGGAGGGAGGAGTAGTAGGGACAAGGGAGATAAGGTGGGAAGGACTGACAAGGGAAAGACCTTCAGACACTGCCTATGGATTCGGCTCAAATTTGGCAGGTCACTTGTGTACAACCTAAAATGAAGGACTCTAAGATATTTTGGCTCAACACCCTCCCTTTTTGAGAAAATCACCCCTAAAGGTCATGACGAGCAAATGACTCAAAATTGGTGGGAGAGATAGATAATTGTAAATAGAGCACTTTTCACCATCAGATATGTGGTCTACAAATGTATACTTTTCCAGAAATCAAGAAAAGAAACTTTTACACCTGCCACTTATGTACCCACATGGTAAGCACTTTTGGCGGATAGCGCAACGGCTAAGAGAACTTGCAGGGAAGTGGAGAACCCGGGTTCGAATCTAGAGGTAACCCAACAGATGTTATGTTTCTCATTTGCATTTTTTCAATATCTCAATTGATAGGAATAGGAGGGTTAATAAGGTAAATAAACGATTAAGGAATGACAAAAAGATAGGCAAATAAATTTCTCAAACCTCTTGGGATAGTAAACAACTAAAATGTTACTCCTGGTAACTTCACAATGGTTCTTCCAGTCAGTGTTACGTGTCCTTACTTTTCTTCGAACAACTAGATGGATGGTACTTATCATATAAACGTCTGTGGCACCAAGAACATCTAATTAATGCTGTCTTTCAACATCTACACTGTTCCTTCGGAAGAGTCGGCGGAAAACAAACTTGGATTACATTTAAAAATATGTCTTTTTCAGGAATTAATTTTGATGCGTACCACGCATACGATATCATTGCCTGAAAAATTGGTGCTGAAAGTTGGTTATGAATTATGCTGTGAATAGTTATTGTATCTGTGCTGTTGTGCAATTAACGCTGGGTTTCGAGAAGCACACTGCAATTCTGAAGCCTCGAAACAAAGTTTTTAACCTGGCAATAGAAATAAACATGGCACAACTGCCACACAGGTGGGCAGTTTGGTGGTATCACTTTTACCATGCAAGTCGGTTGACCCTCGTCATCTACAAACATAGTGTCACACATTAGAGAATTAGTTTGTCCACCCCAGGAATCCAATATTAGACAAAACTCGTTATCAGCAACATATGGTTTTAAAACATTATCAAGAAATGTTCTGTAAATTGCATTTGTCAATTTCCCGGGTTTGGAGCTAGTAATGTAAACATTTTTCAATGAGTCTGTTAAGCAATTGACATATTCTATAACACGAGGATCAAATATAATACACGTTTCTTGTAAACACAGGAAAACCTAAGGTAACTCTGTTCCAGAGGCTGTGATGGCATTATGTGCCATGTACGAGCGTTTTAGTTTTTTTTACTACCAACTGTAACAAGGGTTCGTTTTTCTCCCATATGTGATAACGTGCATTGAATGTTCACCTGATGCTCGCATCCTGTTTGATCTGCGTTGATCACGTAATCATGATTAAAACCGTCATAAGTGACGGTGTTTGCTTGCTTAAAAGAGCCACCACTTTCTGTATATCTCCTATACTTTATACCTCCTTGTGGGAGACGTATTTAGTGACGTGGCATTGAAAAATTTCATATTTCGATTTGAAATTCCTTGCCCGAGATAATGATGCAGCAAATGTAAAATCCTTGTTGGTCGTATATTGAAGCGTTGCACCTGCAGCCCACTCCTGGAGTATTCTCATTGCTACATTCTCGTTATGACAATGAGATTCGAAAAGTTGGTTGTATGTCTACTTATTTATCACCTGGTATTTGTCATATTGTGTCCCTCCTTTAATGATATCATTTTCCCAGTTTTAGGTTCTTCTTCCTTTTCAGAGCTGTTGTTGCTCTATTCCTTTGCAATGTTTGTAGGTTGCAGTTTGGATGCTTCCCGGCTAGCGCTACCACCTTTACTTTTACTTCAAGAGGTATAGCACCGTAGTTCAGTATTTAGTAACCGGTTCGTAACACTCATCAGGAACACATGAAGCACAGATTGCCTGCAACGCGGACATTTCGAAAGTGTTATGAGCATATTGCAATTCAGTAGTCATGATATCTTCCACTGAATCACCTTATGCTTCACCTTAATGGTACAGTTCTTTCAGTATCAACAAAAGTCATTTCGTTCGTCAGCTCCAAAAATCACTCAATGAGAAACAGAACTGCCTGTTTCTGATAGTGCATTGATAATACATCTGTCTTGCAACACTTTTACAAATCAAAACACAGCATCCATAGCTTTCCACTTTCCGTCGGTTGTGACAGGCTCTCAATTATACAATTCAGCACTGGCCAAAGGGCATATGCTCCCCATTATTCAGATTATGTAACTGAAAGATATGACACAACACACAATGACTAGGTACTACAGCATAAACAGAAAAGACAATTACTACAAACTACATACATTACAAGTCATATGTTACTTTCCGAAGATGACTGTATTCTTTCACAAAACATATTTTATTCAGCGGATTAATGCTGAAAAATCTTTACATGTATTCTTGACATTTGCAGCAGCCTAAAGACGGAAAACAACTCTTTCCGGTTAACTTCTATAAGGTTCATGCTGGACACCCGAACTCTTCGATGTTTACAACTATGATATCACAAACAGGCAAACGGGACAACATAACTCTCCCCTTGTGCATTCTGTCCCATGTCTCACTGTAAATAAGAGTCCCACAGTTGGCTATCTGTGGTCCCTTGTGAGAAATTCATGGCACTCTTACTCAGAGTTGTTTACATGTAACAAAGCTTAAACATTTAATTCTTTACTAATTCAAGTTGGTTGGGAAATTAGCTTGGCTACCTTATTACTACTATTATTCCGTGTTGAGTTGAGTACTTTATTAACCCTCCTACCCCTAAGAATTCCAATACGAAAAACTACATTTAAAAAAAATTAAAACCGTACAGTTTCCTAGGGATTTGAACCCAAGTTTCCCACTTCCCAGCCAGTTACTTTGGCCGTTGCGATACCGGCACTCTCAAGCGTTTACCATGTGGATACATGAGCGGCAGTTGTAAGACTTTCTTTCCTCAACATTTGGAAACGTATGTGTTTACGGACCCCATACCAGATGAATAAAAGATGCTCTTTTTACAACTGTCTATCGATCCCACTAATTTTTAGTCGACTACTTTAGGGGTGATTTTCACAAAAACAAGGGGATGTTAAGGCAAAATATCTTAAGAGTCCTTCGTTTTAGGTTGTACACAAGCAACTTGCCAAATCTGAGCCGAATCGGTTGGCCGTATCTGAGGCCTTCCCCTTCTGAGAGACCACATGAGGGAGGGAGGAAAAGAGGAAAGACCCTAGAGTACGAGACAGGGAAGGGTGGGGGGGGGGGGCGTGGCCAGATGGATGGATGGATGGATGGATGGAGGGATGGATGGAGGGATGGATGGATGGAGTGTGGCCAGAGGGAGGGATGGATGGAGTGGGGCCAGAGGGAGGGATGGATGGAGTGTGGCCAGAGGGAGGGATGGATGGAGGTGTGGCCAGAGGGAGGGATGGATGGAGTGTGGCCAGAGGGAGGGATGGATGGAGTGTGGCCAGAGGGAGGGATGGATGGAGTGTGGCCAGAGGGAGGGATGGATGGAGTGTGGCCAGAGGGAGGGATGGATGGAGTGTGGCCAGAGGGAGGGATGGATGGAGTGTGGCCAGAGAGATGGATGGATGGAGTGTGGGCAGAGAGATGGATGGATGGAGTGTGGGCAGAGAGATGGATGGATGGGGTGTGGGCAGAGAGATGGATGGAGTGTGGGCAGAGGGATGGATGGAGTGTGGGCAGAGGGATGGATGGAGTGTGGGCAGAGGGATGGATGGAGTGTGGGCAGAGGGATGGATGGAGTGTGGGCAGAGGGATGGATGGAGTGTGGGCAGAGGGATGGATGGAGTGTGGGCAGAGGGATGGAGAAAGCTAGAGGGAGGCAAATATGGAGAGCTGATGGGAGTGTAGGGGTGAGGAGTGTGGTGTTTGGGTTAGGAGGGAAGGAGAGGAATGTGTAGAGGAATGGAGGGGACAGGAGGAAGGTGGAGTGTCATGGAAGGGTGGGGAGGGAGGTGAGGGGAAGTGTAGGAACTGTCATGGAAGGGAGGGGAGGGAGGGGAGGGGAGGTGTGGGAACTGTCATGGAGTGGAGAGGAGGGGAGTGTCAGAGAGGGCATCGGTGGGATGAGGATGGGAGGTTCTAGAAGCATCCTTTCATGAAGAAACATGTACAAAGGTGGCTGAAGAATATCTGCAGAGATATTACTGGTGCATGGAAATGGACAGCTGTCCTGAATTTCCATGTTTCTGTGCATGCACAGTAGACAGCAATAACACATGTATGTGTTGAAAGGGGGTACTCAGAGTGTTTTGTGTTTGTTCCACTTCTACTGTTATTGTTGATACCTGTTGATAGTAGTTGACTTCAGACTTTCGTATTACAGATTTGGCATAATTTTGAGTGAATTTTCATAAATGCAGTACTTGAACAAATGTAATAATTACTGCCAATTGACTGCATTTTTATTTATTGCTGTTGTGAAAAGCATTCTTTGTAGTGATTGCTTCATATTCTAAAAACAAGGCTTGAGTGTTCTCATCCAGATGTATAGTGAGGAAAGGTGTCTTTTTGATCCTCATGACTTACTGTACAACAATAAGGTACCTCGCTCACCAAAAGTGTAAGGAAATTGTTTAATTCTTACTTCTAACTATAGGGAACTGCTTCTCACATTACTGTGTCATTTGAGTGAATTTATTCGTCTACCTTCAAAAATAGCTTGTTAAAGCAAACCACATACATTCTCAGAAAATTAGGATATTCCTACAATCTCTGGGCCTCACCTCTTGAGTCCCTTCTTATTAGCCATATTTTAACCCAACAATCTCTGGCTTTTCATTTGCCGTCATTGCCCTGCCCTCCTAAGGAGGGTCACATACACTGACAGGACAATAGTTGCAACAACAACTGCATCTTTCATGAACAAAAATTTTGTATCAATGTAAACTTAGATAAAAATATGCCTGTGAAAAAAAAGAGTCACAATATAAAATGAACCACTGAGCTCATAATTCAGAACATTCTGTGACAGGGAACAACAATTACTTAATAAATAGGAACTTTGAGCTCTCAAAAATTTTTAATTTGAATTAATAATAGCTTTACAAGAAATAAGACATTACCACTTGTGTTCTGCTTGCTTGTATCATGTAATTGGGTGACATTAACCAGTCTGCAGTTTCAGTTGTGCAGTTGTGGCACTGTTGCCAAGGTGTACCCCTTATCTGCATCGTGTAATACGAGCTTTATGTAGACTATCACAACAATTCCACATAGCAGTTAGTGAACTTAATTCTGTTGTCTTGAATAACTATCATAAGCACATCATAATTCATTAAATATCTTATAATGACTCGGACTTTAAGAGGAATAATGCTGACATCGAAAATAATGAACTCTACAGCCAAACAATGGTTAGAATCCACAAAGTCCTTCTAATACACAAACGCTCTAGAAATTAATATGTAAAGAAGAAAAAAAATCATTATCAGTGACAGCACTACACAATATATCCTGCCAATAAGCACTATAACATGCATGACAATGCAGCATAGAAAAAAAGTAAAAAAATGGGGCAGTCATTTATCACTATTTTCCTAATGTTATCCATAATGCATGAAATTCATTTTTTTTTTTTTTTTTTGTTGCTCCTTTCTATTACAGAACGACAAACTCTAGTATTAATATATAGTGATATTGTTATTTACATTTTCTATTTTATTCAAATCTTTCAACTACTTTATTACTTCAACATTCTTGTACCTTTTATCTGCTCCACAGCTCCTACCCTTTCCTGGGCTTCTTTCAACTGATTTGTTAAAGCACTCTTCTCTCCCGTCAGCTGTACTATTCTTTGTTTCAAATTTTTCAGTAGGACTCGTGCTCTTTCATCCTTTTCAACTGCATTCATCTTGAGACTTTCATTTTCTTTGCGCAGGTTTTCTGCTTCATCATGAGAGCTTGTTACCTATATAACATGTGGGTTATATTAGGGAGTTATGAATTTTGAAAAGCTTATTACCTGAAATGAAGTCATGTTTACTTTCAGACATTTGAAAAAAATGTTGATCTCATCTGTAATAAATTCAAGTTACATGTCAATGATATTACTGACATGGGTTCATATATGTGTTTCATCAAGCAACACTAGCAAACCAATAAAATGGTTAATCACCAGAAAGAAATCTTACCTCACAGTTCAATAGTATCCTGGTCTGGAATGCATCTAAAGTTTATTTCAGTTAAATGCTGAAGTAAACTTTACTGTTATAAGCAATGTACAGTTTCTGCTGAACTAAGAAATGATTTTCTTAAATCATGTCCTGAAATGAGTGCCAGCTCACCAGCACTACCTCAAGAAGTATCCCACCGTTTTCGCAATTTCCACAACATTTTGTGGAATCACAATCCCCCCCATAACAATCCACTCCCCTGTGATCACTTGCATGCCCCCTTCAGCAATGTCTTTTATTCACTGAAAATGGGAGGACAACTGATAGTCTATATTTGACATTTTTGAAGGAACCATAAAGTCACTCAGCGAAATTTCAAAGGTCCAGTGAATATCACACTGTGAATTAAAAAAACACTTTGTTAGGAAAGAAAACACACACAAAGTCATTCACACAAGCAAGCACACCTCACGCACACAGGATCACCATCTCCGGCAGCTCAACTGCAATGCAACTGTCACATAGCCCGGAAGCAGCAACCTGGAGGGGATGGGGAAGGAGAAGGGATAGCAGGTTATAGGTGGTGGGAGAAAAGAGTGCCCACAGCTTCAGGAGGCTGTCAGGAAAGAGGGGGGGGGGGGCGAAAAAGGAGAGGAGCAGGAAAGGGAAAACAGTCTTGTGCTTTGGCTGGGGGCAGCACACAAAGAAGGTGATGGGATGAGAACAGGCAGGAGGTGATGTACAGAAACTGTTGGGTAGAGGATGTGAAGTCAGTAGGTTACCATAGGCTGGGGCCAGGATAATTTCAGGAGCAGGCAATTTGTTGTAAGGACAGAGCTCATCTGCGCAGTCATAAAAGCTGATGGTGAGGAAAACACAGGCCACCAAAGGTTGTGAAGTGCCAATTTAAATCATTCAGCTATATGATGTGCCACAAGGTGGTCTACTTTGCTCTTGGACACAGTTTGGTGGTGGCTGTTCATCCTCATGGACAGCTGGTTAGTAGTCATACCAATACAAAAAGCTTCCAATAACTGCAGCAGAGCTGGTACATGACATGGCTGCTTTTACAGGTGGTCCAGCCTCTGATGGGGTAGGGTAAGCCTGTGGCAGGAATGGGATAGGAAATGCTGGGTGGGGGATTGGGTAGGTCTTGCACAGGGATGTGATCCCTGTGGTACAGGGTAAGTTGGGTGTGACATACAGATGGACTAGGATGTTGTGGAGGTTGGGTGGATAGCACTTGAGGAGTGGTGGGAGGGATTGTGGATAGGATGTCCGTAATTTCAGGGCATGAATGTAGGTAGTCAAAGCCCTGATGATATGATTCAACTCATTGCTGCTTCTGTTCTACGTGACAGCTCCTTTCCAGTCCAAGTCCCTGGAGATACCAGGTCTTGTGTGCGTGCAATGTGCTTGCTGCTTGCTTTTTGTGTGTGTGTGTGTGTGTGTGTGTGTGTGTGTGTGTGTGTTTTCCTGATGAAGGCTTTGGGCGAAAGCTAAGTATGTAACTGTATGAAACTCAACATTTCACCTATACCGTGAATAGCAATCTACCTTTCTCTTATATTGTTGTTAAAAAAAAAACAATTCGATTTTTATATTCTGCTTCATCTAAATGCTGGAAGCAATCACAGAGTTTACAGGATCGGTGCATGTCTTCAAAAAGTTCTTTAAAGCATGCTATTCTAACAAACAAAACCGTAACATGTCTCAATTTACATTTACAAATGTGTTTTAATGCTAAAGATTGTTGAGTAGTGGAGAAGTTAATTTTGCAGATTTGCAACTCTTTTAGAAGTAGTACTGACATGCCAGGCAATATTCAGGTAGTTTACATTGATTACTTCTCTTCACACCTCAGTTCCAGTAGTTATGAAAGCAGTAGTGGATGTGATCCATTGGACACCATAAATCTGAAGTGCTTTCGCTGATTCCAGAATTGATGCATCACCAGTAAGGTGAAATTTTATTTTTTTACTATAATTTATAGTTATGGTTATGGAAAGTCATCAGTTTGATTCCTAATTTATGAAATGTGATGTCATGTTCAATGGTACATCATCATTTGGCCAACTACAATTCCTGTAATATCCATAAAAGCAGTATGAAAATCTTCTGAAGACTGTGAGGAGAGGACAACTTCACTATAGCAGAAACCAATTCTGTCTGTAACACAGGTTTACTTCAAATGACAGAAATGAAGTTTGTGCACTTGATCTACCTTCAGAAGTCTACGGTTAATGCAGTTAATGGCAGTTCTTGAAGTATGGTTCTGGCTGTAAGCAGTTTTCACAGCGGGAACCAGTTTAGTGATAAAATTTTATGAGTTTAAGTTCCTATGTGATGGAAACAATTACCTTGATTATTACATAAAATTGCCATTCACTCAATCTTGTATTTACTGTTCAGTTGGAACCTCAACTGAAGATGCTGAAGTGCAGACAATGTTTGAGAATAAGGTGTGGGATAATGGCATTCCAGTCTCGGGAACTACTTACTTATTTGGTCATGGGAAGTGAAAATGTGATTTAAGAGGCTGGAAAAACTTTTCTTGAGGGAAGATCTGCTGTCATTAATACAATGGTGATATGTCAGTCTTGTAAATATAATAGAGCTTGTGTGATGAACGGTAATATACAGAAATTGCTCTGAGTTTGAAATTCAGAATCCTATTGTAGTTATCTTTGATACTTGAAATATGACTGTAATAATAACTAAAAAATGATAATTGTTTTACAGGAGACTGCAATGACAAACATTATAAACAGTCATACAATAACGTTTAAATGAACACCATCACCCCTCCCTCATTTGACTGTACTATTGTTTGTTTAATTAATTATGACCCAGATTCTGGCCTTTTATGCAATTTACAAATAAGCTCAATCACTTGAGAATGGGATAAAAGGCTGAAACCTGGGTCATAATTAAATAAACAACAACACAGACAAATGGCAGTGTGTTCATTTAAAAACAAACTTTATAATTTGCAAACGTAAAATTAGTTAAAGAAATCCATAACTCCTCAAAAATTTTGCCTTCTCACTTTTCCCGCTTCCCACGTATATATATTTCAAAAAATACCATACAAATCTGGAAAGGCACATGAAAATATTTTTAACTACTTACTGTATCCCTATAAATGATGAAGCTGTAAAGTTCCCTTTAAATTAATGATGCAGCTGTAAGATTCTACACAACTTTGTAATTGATTTTCCTATAATTCAATAAAGTCAGTCTTACGACTTTGAAAATACACAGAAAATTCAGTTTTAAAGCTACAGACCTCTAGTTTTCACAAAGCTGATGTTCATTTCAAGTACTGTAGAATAAGTAGTAAAAGAAAATGTGATATTCTGATTTAAATACTGTTACCAGGAAATTGCCACACACATGTAATGCACAATACACTTCTACACAATGCATGTGACTTGCATTATTACCTGCTTCTCAGAAATTTGAAAGCAAGAATTGTCTTTGTAACATGTTCTTACCATTCCTTTTATCTAAACTTAGAAAACACAACTCTTTGGACATCAACTTTACCACTTTCTCTTTTTCTTCCTCTCCTCTATTTCTGCTTATTTTGCTTTGAATAAAAAGGCTATCCACTTACCACTCTCCTAGCGGTCTTCTCTTCCAAATTTAATTTTTTGTGTTTGTCCCCCATCTCCCTCACAAAAAATTTCATTTTCCATTCCAGTTGTCTTTCCCTTTATTATGCATTCGGAGTCATTGTTATATCATATTATCTTCTTTGTAGTCCTTCCATATCTATTATCATACATTTAGCCTGACCTTTCTATGACTTTAAAGTTTTACAGTTTCAAAGAATGGCAGTTCATTTTGTACTATCGCGAAATAGTGGAGAACACACCATGGATATGATATGTGAATTGGGGTGGCAATAACTGAAACTACAGCTTTTTCGTTGAGGTGGGCCTTCTTATGAAACTTCCATCACAAACTTTCTCCTCAGAGTGTGAAAATAATTTGTTGGCACCCATCTACAGAGGGAGGAATGATCATCAAAATAAAATACGAGAAATCAGAGCTCGCACAGCAAGATTTAAGTGTTTGTTTTTCCCGCATGCTGTTCTGGAGAGGAATGGCAGAGAAACAGCTTGAAGGTGGTCTGATGAACCCTCTGCCGGGCACTTAATTGTGAGCTGCAGAGTAATCTTGTATATGTAGATGCAGCTGTCACTTGCTGCAAGTTTTTTATTGCTAGCTTACAATTACTTCATCTAATGTATGTCACCATACGTGTTCTCACAGGAAGAATGTTCTCTCTAAAAATAAGAGGGAGGGAAAGAATTGGAGGGTGGGGGCACAGATGTCTTTTCATAAATGCAATAGATACGGTCATCATTGTACTAAACAACTAAGAAATACAACTGATGAATAATAAACAATGAAGAAAACTAGTATGCATGACTTCATGAAATCAGGTAACTATACATAGGAAGTAGCCAAGGATGTTTTCTAAAACTGCACAAAGAAAGATGGCATTTTAGTTTTGAACTTAAGTTATTTCTTCTTTTTCTTGTGCCTTTGTCCAACAGTTTTGCAGGGTCGGCATGGTTATAGGCAAATTTGGCATGGTTAATTTAAGGGGTGACCGGATGCCCTTCCTGTTGCCACCCCGTTACACGAATGATGATGATGATGACAATGAAATGATGAGGACAACACAAACACCCAGTCTCCAGGCAGAGAAAATCCCCAACCCGGCTGGGAACTAAATCCTGGACCCCATGATCCAGAGGCAGCAATGCTAGTCACTATACCACGAGCTGCAGACTAGTTTTGAGCTTAAGTAACACTTCATAAACACAAATACTGAACTGCTTATTCTATGTTACATCTGGCCCCTACCTTATCATTCAGTTCCTTAATTGCATCTGTGTGTCTTGTTTCAGCTTCTAACATGAGCTGTTCCATTTCTCTGCGTCCTTCTGTGCGATAAAGTTCTTGTGTCTCTGGTGGAAGAGGCTCAGATGCAGCTTTTTTCCTTTCATCATCCCATTTCTGCTTCTGTTCTTCCATAGTTTTGCTCAGCTCTTCAAACTGAGTCTTGTATTTCTTTGCAATCTTGCGAACCTAAAGAAATTATTATAAACTGATTACATCTGTAAGCAGAATTTGAAAGGTTAGAAAAGACCAGTTACTTTTGGAAGAGAGTTACTTCATTTTCAATTCAATCCCTTGTCAGCTTCATACAATGAACTTATTTAAATTATATTTAAATTTTAACGTTTGCTTTGCCAGGTAACCATCGTGTAAGCCCACAACATTTCCAAGAGTGGCAACAGCCTCATCAAATGGTAATTTATGCTCGCATGTCAGATTCAAAGATTTCAGAAGAATAAACATTTGAAGAGTTGAAACCCTGATAGTAGTTAACATATCTGCTGAATACTAAAATTTTTCCCCAAATATTGGAAATACTGTGCAACATTGTTGAAGGATACAAAGTAGGACACAGCCCAGTCTTTTACACAGCACACAAAGAAACAGTTCGGCAAGTGTCACTAACATCAGACAAGAAGTTTATTACAATCAGAAAATCTGAGAGTAAATCTCAACAGACTTTTTCTTACACTACATAAATTCTTATACTATTACATTTATTGATAAATAAGACTTCTAAATGTTATTTGAGAATAAAAAGAGCAACTTTTATGGAAAATAAGGGACAGGAACCACTTTACTATAGAGGATTGATGCGTGCAACAGTTTAAAATATTAACCTAACAAATCAGAGTGAAGGGCACTTCTTGGTGGAGGCAGAAAGGTGGTGGAAGAGACACGAGATTGGATACCCTGTAACAGAAGCACGGAGAAGGTAGACAGAGGCAGAACGTTGTCACTGCGAAATATGGGACAGAAGTGGCAGTCTGCAGAGGTCACTGGCACAGTCCAATGAAGAAGGTACAAGACTCCCATTGCAGCTGACGCTGTCATTGCAGAAGTTCCACCCAGCAGCTGTTGTGAGGGCCTCACCCAGAATTACTGAGCTTCAGTCATAAAATCTATGATGTAAGGATAAGATGAGCAACAGTCTCTGAAGTAAAGATGGATGTTGTTTGCTGCACCTCGTGTCGGAAGTGACCTCCACCATCTTGTAAAATGACCCTTGCAGCTTTAAAGCCTTGATGGAAGGATTTTTTTATCAACTGATTTTAATACTATAGGGATATTTCTCAGAATTTTATTGATGTAGCCTACCATGTTTGTTAGCACTGTGTGATCAAAAGTATCTTGACACCCCCAAAAAGCATACACTTTTCATATTAGGTGCATTGTGCTACCACCTACTGCCAGGTACTCCATATCAGCGACCTCACTAGTCATCAGACATCGTGAGAGAGCAGAATGGGGTGTCCGCGGAACTCACGGACTTCGAATGTGGTCAGGTGATTGGGTGTCACTTGTGTCATGTGTCTGTACATGAGATTTCCACAACCCTAAACATCCCTATGTACACTGTATCCAATGTGATAGTAAAGTGAAGTGGAAATGTGAAGGGACATGTACAGCACAAAAGCGTACAGGCTGACTTCGTCTGTTGACTGACAGAGACCACTGACAGTTGAAGAGGGTCATAATGTGTAATAGGCAGACATCTATCCAGACCATCACACAGGAATTCTATACTGCATCAGGATCCACTGCAACTAATGACAGTTAGGAGGGAGGTGAGAAACTTGGGATTTCATAGTCGAGCGGCTGCTCATAAGCCACGCACCACGCCAGTAATGCCAAACGATGCCTCGCTTGGTGTAAGGAGCATAAACATTGAATGATTGAACAGTGGAAAAATGTTGTGTGGAGTGACTAATCATGGTACACAATGTGGCGATCCGACGACAGGGTGTGGGAATGGTGAATGCCCGGTGAACGTCATCTGCCAGCATGTGTAGTGCCAACAGTAAAATTCGGAGGCAGTGGTATTATGTTGTGGTTGTGTTTTTCATGGAGGGGGCTTGCACCCCTTGTTGTTTTGCTTAGCACTATCATAGCACAGGCCTACACAAATTTTTTAAGCACCTTCTTGCTTCCCACTGTTGAAGAGTAATTCGAGGATGGTGACTGCATCTTTCAACACAATCGAGCACCTGTTCATAATGCACAGCCTGTGACGGAGTGGTTACACAACAATAACATCCCTGTAATGGACTGGTCTGCAAAGAGTCCTGACCTGAATCCTATAGAACACCTTTGGGATGTTTTGGAACACCGACTTTGCACCAGGCCTCACTGACCGACATCGATACCTCTCCTCAGTGCAGCACTCTGTGAAGAATGGGCTGCCATTCCCCAAGAAACCTACCGGCACCTGATTGAATGTATGCCTGCAAGAGTGGAAGCTGTCATGAAGGCTATGAGTTGGCCAACACCATACTAAATTCCAGCATTACCGGAGGAGGGTGCCACGAACTTTTAAGTCATTTTCAGCCAGATGTCCGGATACTTTTGGTCACATAGTGTATCAATGATAAGACACACTGATGTGAAGGTCGATAGAAGTATGTCATGACCTCACACAAATGCAGGATGCTTTTCGATCGGTACCCCTGGGATTTGCAGTGGGATGACAGAGGCTAGCACGAGTGGGGTGGTTGTAGGGAATCTGGAACATTCTATAATAATTAGTACTGGAATACTTTAGTAAATAACTTTTTCTTAACTTTGTCGTGCTACTGCACTCCAGGAACATAGCTCATAACAAGTATCTTTCTTGAATACAAATGACTCATTAACAAACATTAACTAGATTATACAAAAAGCAAGATAACACAATTCTGGTATTACATGTGTAATACATGCGCGAACTAGAGGCTGCGAACCTAGCGAGCTGAAGGCTATTCTAATCTGTCTTCGCTCAGGACCTGTAGATGACTCGACCGGTGCGATCTGCAAGTCTCTGTCCATGCCATATGGCGGCACTGCAAGTGCCATGGAGTCCAGAGAGGTTGCAAGTGCTGGACCACTATCGATTATCGCAACCTCTAGCACAGTGTCTAATGTTGACACCACATGCACTTGAACCTTTGAGTTACTATCTCTCCAAGTCGTTATTAATTAATGACTTTGTCCCAGGGAGCTGTCTGGCATCATCTCACTGAACACCCTGCTATGAATGCAGTGAAAATATCTTGAGTATGTGGACTTTCCGACTACACAGAACTGACCAGCATAATTTCAAATTATACACTAACTCAATTACCTTTTGCTTAATTTAACTCTGCTGTCGTCGTAACTTCTTGCTGGAACATAGCTATGTATGTAGTATTTTTTCTCATCTCAGTAATGAAATTAGTAAAAAAATTTATTTTTCCATCTTATTCATGTTTACGTTGAGCTCAAATTTTCCCTGGAGTTAAGAGCTGCCTTTCAGCGTTGTTTGAAAAGTACTGTTGTCAGAGTTCATGTTAATACGGCATAGTGGAAGGAGTAATTAATATTTTACTTCACAACATGTCTATGCTGTGTATCACTGTTCCAAGCATGGACCCATACTGTAGGTACTATGAAAAACAAAGTTCTACAGCCAAAGCATTGTTGGAACTTGATTAGGAAACCAGTTCTGTTGACAACTAGCATTTGGTGCAATATAAGGTATGGAAATAATTCACACAAAAATTCAAGGGATGTGTCCATTATACAAGTGATTTGGCATTCTGTCCTTCGTAAAAATGTTTGAAGTTTCAACTGGAGAAGTTCATTAAGATGACTGAGAAAGTTGGCTAATACGCCCACATTGCAACTAATTTTTATGTAACAGATGAGTCAAGAACATTACTTGTTACAGAAACACCTACGGCTAACAAAACTCACTCTGCCATTTTTTATTTACTTCAGCACAATCCAGCCTAAGTTTTGTTTCTTCTGTTTCATACATACTGACAACGAGTTTTTCAATATTTGATTCCTTAATCACTCTTAAGCAAAATAAGATAAAAATGTTGAACATTACCATAGAGAATATCTTACCTGCATTTCTTTATTGCGAAGGTCAGAGAGCATTGCCTCTCTCGCACCAAGATCTTCGGTGATCCTGGCAAGTTCTTCATTTCGTTTATTGGAAAGACTTTTTGTTTCTCCAAGTTCCCGAGTGAGTCGTGCAATTTCTTCCACCTGAAAATACACAAATTCTTGTTAACTGTCGCACAATTCTTGTTAACTGTCGCACAATTCTTGTTAACTGTCGCACAATTCTTGTTAACTGTCGCACAATTCTTGTTAACTGTCGCACAATCACACTACAATGGTGTGAATTCTGTCAAATATAAAAATGCTTCAAATTTATTGTGAACACCAACATGTAATAATGCTTTAATAAAATCCCTATTATCCCAATAAACGAACTTCCTGAAAATTGTAAAATTGACAAAAATTTTAGTTAGTTAACAGATCTGGTGCGCTACATAAATCTTCGTAAGGTGGTTTGATAGTGATACCAAATTCTCTGGTGAGGGCGCCCATATCACAATATTGGCACCTGATAACACAGTGGCTGGGAGAGTAAGCGAGTGGTGATACACTTGTGTACAGTTCAGACAGAGGTTGGCTTTGATTAATCTTCTTTGTCATGCAGTGATGTCTGTGAAAAGAATGTTTTAATAAATATTGTCCTGTGGTATTGGGGAAATTCTTCTTTGAAGGGATGTAGCTCCAAAATACTATAAATACTAGGTCTCCGGACGGATGGTATCCAAAAGAAGCACACACTATTTGTTATGAGCAGTATACGAAGACACACGTATGTTCGCTTAGTAGAGCCAACAGGCACACAAAACCATTGACAATAAATAAAATCTAACTTTTGTAAACTTGTTCCTTCATCATGGAGGAGAGAGGAGGGAGAGTATATACAAGTCATTCACAACCTAAGCTATGAGGTAACCAGGAGAAGGCAACCAAACATGGGTGTCAACACAAGTACTTGGTCAGCTTCAAAGCACAGAAGATAGATTGAGAAGAAGGTACACACAAGATGAAAAAGATGAATAATATTGGCATTCGGGCCGGACCAGCCAGAGAGAGTGGTCATGTGTGCCTACCTGTGTTAATGTGCTAGAGTTTTCCTTTCTGAGGAAGGCTCTGGCCAAAAGCTCAAATGTGGAACAGCAATTTCATTATGCCTGTCTGTAAATCAACAAATCTTTCTATTAAGTAGCTATCTACTCTTTTCGTAATACTGTCGAATAACACTAAGTAAGGAAAAAATATAACAAATTTAAAAATGAAAAGGAAGATGGGGGTAAAACACACACACACACACACACACACACACACACACACACACACACACACACACAAGGATGGTGCCAAAATTCTTAACTTTTTGTTCTGTATGTCTGTATTCCAGTTGCTATAGGTTTATTTATCGGCTGTCTTTTTTATTTGTTGTTCATTGTTGCTATTTGGGTTAAAATTTTGTCATTTTGCCATCTGGTGATATGGTGTGGAGCTGTGGAGGCTACAAAATGGAGTGCCAAGTGGAAAAATCATAACATTTCCAACATTCTCCTGTTTGAATTTTGTTTTCCTGTTTTAAGGAGGATTTTTTTGACGTCAATACTCTCCACGTTCAGAAGACTTTTGGTGTTTGAAGAAGATTGATTGAACGCATTAAGCCACAATGATCCGTGACAATTTACTCAAAAAGTGGCAAATGTAATGAACTGGTGCGACATTTGCATACAGTGGAGAAGGTTCAAAAATTAGGTGTATGGGTCTAAGCCAAAATCAGTGGTTGCCGTAAGTGCATCTCCGCATGCTGGTCATCAACTGGCTCGTGAACATGACCAACCATTCCTATCCTGAATCGTTACTAATGATGAGAAATGGTGTCTTTATGCTAACATAAGGAGAAGAAAAGAATGGTTGATTCCAAACAAAGCAGCAATTCCTCGCACAAAGACCTGCATGCATCCACAAAAGATAATAGTAAGCATCAGTTGGAACAGCGATGGTGGGTGTTCTATGAACTGCTGCCTCGAGGTGTAACCATCACTGCCGACATTTATTGTCAACAACTGAAATGTCTTGCACATGTAATCTAAGAACAACAACCAGAAATACTGAATGAAGTGACACTCCACCACGATAATGCCCACCCAAATTCTGCTAGACTGGTTCATGGTGTGGGTTCCTGTAGTCATGTCCCAGTTCATGAACCACAGGCAACATATGAGTGGCCAAGTAAGTGGTCCCGACAGTCGGGATACCAGTTACTTTGGAATAAGGCTGCGCATCTCGGACATATTCCGAGTCGTGGTCACCTTTGTGCTCGTACGGCAAAGACTACCAAATCCACCGGTTAGTCCCTCAACCGTTAGGGGTAAAACCCAATGGGACTCGGGGCAAGTAAGGCTAGCAACCTGCTTCCCTGGTACTTTAAATATGATGCTGGCAACAATTAGAGCAAAATGCCTTGGACCTTTGGAGGTGATGGAGTCTCACCTCTAACTGACAAACCAAGGACTTCTAAGATACGACTTGGCAAACAAATAGTAATGAGATGAGGAGCTATTAATATCAATGGGGGCTACTCTGGGAAGAAGGTAGAGTTGGCAGAGACTGCAAGTAAGATGGGGCTGGACGTTTTAGCTGTTAGTGACATTAGGGTAAGGGGGTGAGAAAGAAGAGGAAGTGGGAGAATACAAGGTCTACCTGTCAGGAGTCAAAGCAGGAGTAGCACAATGGGGTGTAGGGCTTTACATCAGGAAAGAAATGGAACCCAGCGTAGTTGCAATAAGGTATGTAAACGAATGACTGATGTGGATAGATTTGACAGTGTCTAGCAAGAAAATTAGGATTGTGTCAGTATATTCGCATTGTGAAGGACAGATCAAGATAAGATGGATTGTTTTTATGAGGCACTCAGTGATGTAGTTGTTAGAGTAAAGGACAAGGACAGTGTTCTGCTCATGGATTGGAAATCGAACAGAAGGATATGAAAAAGTTATGGGTAAAGTTGGAGAGGATGTGGAGGCCAACAGGAACGGGAAACAACGCTTGGATTTCCGTGCCAGTATGGGCTTAGTAATCAGAAACGCTTGGATTTCCGTGCCAGTATGGGCTTAGTAATCACAAACTCCTTTTTTAAACATAAGAACATTCACCGGTATACTTGGGAAGGCAGGGGAACCAGATCTGTCATTGACTATATAATAACAGATCAGGAATTCAGAAAGGCTGTGAGGGACACACGTGTATTCAGGGGATTCTTTGATGACACTGATCATTATTTAATCTGCAGTGAAATTGGGATTGTGAGGCCGAAAGTGCAGGAGGTCAGGTCCATATGTAGGAGGATAAGAGTGGAGAAACTTCAGGATAAGGAAATCAGGCACAAGTACATAACAGCGACCTCAGAAAGGTACCAGTAAGTTGAATGTAGTCAATTACAGTCATTGGAAAAGGAATGGACAAGGTACAGGGACACAGTACTAGAAGTGGCTAAGGAATGTCTTGGAACAGTAGTGTGTAAAAGTAGGGTGAAGCAAACAGTTTGGTGGAATGACACAGTCAAGGCAGCCTGTAAAAGGAAAAAGAAGGCGTATCAAAAATGGCTACATACTAGAACTCAGGTAGACAGAGAAAGTTATGTTGAAGAAAGAAACAAGGCCAAACAGATAATTGCAGCATCCAAGAAGAAATCTTGGGAAGACTTTGGAAACAGTTTGGAGACTATGGGTCAAGCTGCTGGAAAACCATTCTGGAGTGTAATTAGTAGTCTTCGAAAGGGAGGTAAGAAGGAAATGACAAGTATTTTGGACAGGTCAGGAAAACTGCTGGTGAATCCTGTGGATGCCTTGGGCAGATGGAGGGAATATTTTGAGGAGTTGCTCAATGTAGGTGAAAATACGATCAGTAATGTTTCAGATTTCAAGGTAGAATGGGATAGGAATGATGATGGAAATAGGATCACATTTGAGGAAGTGGAGAAAATGGTCAATAGATTGCAGTGCAATAAAGCAGCTGGGGTGGATGAAATTAAGTCGGAACTCATCAAATACAGTGGAATGTCAGGTCTTAAATGACTACACAGGATAATTGAAATGGCCTGGGAGTCGGGACAGGTTCCATCAGACTGGACAAAAGCAGTAATCACACCAATCTTTAAACATGCAAACAGGAAAGATTGTAACAACTACAGAGGTATCTCTTTAATCAGCGTTGTGGGTAAAATCTTCTCAGGTATTGTTGAAAGGAAAGTGCGAGTATTAGTTGAGGACCAATTGGATGAAAATCATTGTGGGTTTAGGCCTCTTAGAGGCTGTCAGGACCAGATCTTTAGCTTACGGCAAATAATGGAGAAGTGTTATGAGTGGAACAGGGAATTGTATTTATGCATTATAGATCTAGAAAAGGTATATGACCGGTTTCCTAGGAGGAAGTTATTGTCTGTTCTATGAGATTATGGAATAGGAGGCAAACTTTTGCAAGCAATTAAAGGTCTTTACATGGATAGTCAGGCAGCAGTTAGAGTTGACGGTAAATTGAGTTCATGGTTCAGAGTAGTTTCAGGGGTAAGACAAGGCTGCAACCTGTCTCCACTGTTGTTCATATTATTTATGGATCATATGTTGAAAACAATAGACTGGCTGGGTGAGATTAAGATATGTGAACACAAAATAAGCAGTCTTGCATATGCGGATGACTTAGTTGTGATGGCAGATTCGATTGAAAGTTTGCAAAGTAATATTTCAGAGCTAGATCAGAAATGTAAGGACTATGGTAAGAAGATTAGCATCTCCAAAACGAAAGTAATGTCAGTGGGAAAGAAATATAAATGGATTGAGTGCCAAATGGGAGGAACAAAGTTAGAACAGATGGACGGTTTCAAGTACTTAGGATGCATATTCTCACAGGATGGCAACATAGTGAAAGAACTGGAAGCGAGGTGTAGCAAAGCTAATGCAGTGAGCACTCAGCTACGATCTACTCTCATCTGCAAGAAGGAAGTCAATACCAAGACTAAGTTATCTGTGCACCGTTCAATCTTTCGACCAACTTTGTTGTATGGGAGCAAAAGCTGGGTGGATTCAGGTTACCTTATCAACAAGGTTGAGGTTACGGATTTGAAAGTAGCTAGGATGATTGCAGGTACTAGTAGATGGGAACAATGGCAAGAGGATGTCCACAATGAGGAAATCAAAGAAAAACTGGGAATGAACTCTATAGATGTAGCAGTCAGGGCGAACAGGCTTAGATGGTGGGGTAATGTTACACGCATGGGAGAAGCAAGGTTACCCAAGAGACTCATGGGTTCAGCAGTAGAGGGTAGGAGGAGTCGGGGCAGACCAAGGAGGAGGTACCTGGATTCGGTTAAGAATGATTTTGAAGTAATAGGTTTAACATCAGAAGAGGCACCAATGTTAGCACTGAATAGGGGATCGTGGAGGAATTTTATAAGGGGGCTATGCTCCAGACTGAACGCTGAAAGGCATAATCAGACTTAAATGATGATGATGATGATGATGATTATGATCATGACAAAAGACACTACACAGGAGCTGGGTTGGGAAATCATTCACGCTGCTCTTCTCTGTATATGTTCAATATCCCCTGTTATTCCTAGTTGGTGCAGGTCCCACACACTTTAGCAGTTTTCCAGAATGGGTCACACAAGTGATTTGTAAGCAATCTCTTTTGTAGACTGAATGCACTTCCACAGTATTCTACCAATAAACCAAAGTCTACCCCTGCCTTGCCCACAACTGAGCCTATGTGATAATTCCATTTCATATCCCTACAAAATGTTACACCCAGGTATTTTTAAATGTTGACCTATAACTGTGACTCACTGAGATTATAGTCATAGGATACTTCCCCCCAGGCCCAAGATGTAAAGATGGTGGGAGAAACCAACTGTGTCACCAGAAACTCAAACAAACTGTTTTGTCAGAGGCAAAGCGAAAGCCATTGTCAATGCTCCAGGAGTAAAGATGATAAAGACATCGCTGAAGACACCACTCAGTGAGACAGGTAAATGGAGAACTGTGATAGATGGCACAATCGCCTAGAAAAAGGGAGCCAGAGATGCTCGGGGGGAGACAGGCCATTATAGGGTTAATGGCGATAGCATAGAGGACGACGCTCTGGACAGAAACCTGAGACACACCGTTTTTTGGATAAAGGTGTTCGACAAGGCAGAACCCAAACACACCTTGAAAACTCGGTCTTCTAAAAATGCCTGAAGGAAACAGGGCAGGTGGCCACCGAAGCCCCATGTGTAAAGAGTACAGAAGATCCCAGTTCTCCAGCAGGTGTCGCAGGCCTTCTCCAAATCAAAAAAATACAGCCACAGTCTGGGATTTCTGCAGAAAACCATTCATGACATGGGTGGACAAAGTAACAAGGTGATCAACTGCAGAAAACCGCACTCAAAATCCACACTGTGCATTCATCAGTAAATTGTGAGACTCGAGCCACCATACCAGCCAGACATGAATCATACGTTCCTCCTTGCAAACGCAGCTGGTAAGAGAGGTGGGGCGGTAGCTGGAAGGAAGGTTTTTGTCCTTACTGGGCTTAGATATTGGTATGACAGTGGCTTCATGTCAGCGTCCGGGAAATATGCCCTCTGCCCAGACGCAGTTGTACATGTTAAGCAGAAAGTGCTTGCCCGCAAGAGAAAGGTGCTGTAACATCTGAATGTGGATGGCGTCTGGCCCTGGGGTGGGGGATCGGTATGAACTGAGAGCACGATCTAGCCTCCTCATAGTAAAGGCGGCATTGTAGCACTCACGATTCAGAAAAGAGAAAGGTCTCCTCCATTTGCTTCCGATGGAGGAAGCCATGGTGATGGTGGGAAGAGATCGAAACTTCCCCAAAATGGCAGCCCAAGGTGATGGAGATAGCAATAGGGTCAACAATGACATCTTAGTTACTGTCAGGCCGGAATTTAGGAAACGGATCTTGGTCCCAGAGAGCCATTGGAGGTTGGCCCATACGACAGAGGAAGGGCTGGAACTGTTAAAAGAACTAGTGAATGAAATCCAGCTAGCTCTTTTGCTATCCCAAAGAACATGACACTTTGCACGCATCTGTTTATAATGAATGCAGTTTGCCATCATAGGATGGCAGTTAAAAACGTGGAGAGCAAGTCTCCGTGTGCGAATTGTGTCACGGCATGCCTCAGTCCACCAAGGGACTGGGACACAACGTGGTAAAGAGGCAGTGCAAGGAATGGAACATTCTGCAGAAGTAAGGATAACGTTTGTGAGATATTCCGCCTGGTCATCAGAACTGGGCAAATCTTTTTCTTTGAAGGTCACCAGGGAGGAGTAAAGTTGCCAGTCAGCCTTAGTAAGCTGTCATTTGGGCGTGCATGACAATGGGGTAGGAGTCAACAAACAGAAAGCACACGGGAAATGGTCGCTTGAGTAGGTGTCAAAACTAACGGACCACTCAAGATTATGGGCAAGCTGGGCAGTGCAGAAAGATAGGTCCAAAGGGGAATAGGTGTGCAGAGAGTCGGTCGCAAAGGAAAGTGGGTGCTCCAGAGTTAAGGCAGAATTGGTTAAGTTTGTTAAGAAGGTCAGTCAAGAGGGCATCTCTCTGAAAGGTCCTGGAAGAATGCCAAAGAGAATGATGTGCATTAAAATCACCAAGTAGCAAAAATGGGGGAGGTAACTGCCCAATAAGCTGAAGGAAGTCTGCCCTTGTGACATCAAATGATGGAGGGACGTAAATGGTACAGATGGGAAAAGGCGAACTGCAACAGCTTTAAGATGGGTAGCCAGGGAGATGAGTTGACTACGAATGTCATCCCGTATGAGCAGCATGACGCCCCCATCAGATAGAATGCCGATTTCAGGGGGGAGAGTAAAAACGAATCAGTAGAAATGTGAAAGCTCACAGCATTTGTGAGGGCGCAATTTTGTTTCCTATAGGCAGAGTACAAGGGGATACTGCGATGCTAAAAGCAGCCGTAAATCCTCTTTGTGGGAGTGAAGGCCACGAACGTTCCATTGGAGGACAGTCATGATTAGGACAAGATGTAGGGGTGTCACCTCAGGAGCTGCCAAGTGAGAGCCAGAGAAGAGTCACTACTACGGGGCACAGAAGCAGGAGGATCCTGCTCCATGGGATCCACAGAAGCATCGGCTTGCTTGTAGGGTCGATCTGTGGAGTCCGACATCGAAAACCAGCTGGTGGTGTGCACCAGCGACACAGAGGCTGGTCCGGCTAAGATATCACGTGACAACACCGTCGAAGGGGATCTTCGAGTCGGCGAAGGAGAAGACCATTTGCCTTTGGTGGACTTCAAGCCTTTCCGGCTAGAGGAAGACTCTGGTGTTGTTTGGCTGGAGGGACAGAGGAAGTCTTCACGGGAGTACTCCTCCTGTCCTTTCTGGCCTACTGGTTGTGTAGCTGGTAGCTTCACCCCTCGAGGCGAGAGTTTGGTAGCTTGTTGCACAGCTGGAAGGGGGATGGCAATGCTACCTTGACACTGGGCGATTTCACAACCTCAGAGCTGAATTGGAGGTCACATGTCTGCGTGGCCATTTCCTTCATGGAGCGAGGGGTAACAAGAACAGAACTATAGGTGCCAGATGAGAGAACGCAGGGTTTGTGACTAGCCAATAATTTGTGAGTGACTGGGTAAGGCACTTTTTGCTTTACCCAGACCTCCTGGACACCCCACTCATCAAGATACATGGGAAAATCTCGAGAGGCGGGAGCATGGCTGCCACTGGAGTTGACAGAGCGGGGAGGAGGTGGACAATCGCCCTTGTGCGCATCCCTATTGCAGGTTATATATTTGGCTGGGTGCTGACAAGACATTGTAGTGTGGTTGAAATGATGATGCTGGTAGCAGTGCATCAGGTTCAGAATGTACGGCTGGAGTGTGATAATTTCATAGCCTGCTCTGATCTTGGACGGAAGCACCACTATATCAAAGGTGAGAAAGAGTGTGTGGATGGGCACCAGTGAAGAATCTACCTTTTTCATTACATGATGGATGGCAATGACACCCTGATTAGACAGGTAAGATTGGATTTCAGCCTCGGTTAGACAGTCGAGCAGCCTGGTGTAAATTACACCACAGGAAGAATTCAAAGTTCTATGGGCCTCGACATGAACAGGGTAGCCATGGAGAAGCAAGGCCGCAAGCAGTTGTTGTGCTTGAGAATCAGAAGTAGTCTCCAAAAGCAAAGTGCTGTTCTGTAAAGGAGAGCAGGATTTCACAGGGCCGGCAATTGCATCAATACCTTTCTGGATGATAAACAAATTTACTGTGGTGAAGGACTGACCATCTTCAATATGAGAGACCCTGAGGAACTGTGGTGCAGCAGGAAGGGTCTTTGAATTATTAGCCTCATTACGTTTACATATTGTAGACGTTGACTGGGAAGACAATTGACTCACTGCGAGAAAGTCCCCCATGATTGTATGTCTCCGATGGTGCGCTCCTTCCAACTGGAGGGCCCCCTTCACAAGGGGGCGCACCCGCCTTAGGTGATTGTTCACACCTCAAGTCACACCTCAAGTCACGCCTCAAGTCACGCCTCAAGTCACGCCTCAAGTCACGCCTCAAGTCACGCCTCAAGTCACGCCTCAAGTCACGCCTCAAGTCACACCTGACAGAGGGACCAATCGGCAATTTGGGAAGGTTGCAGCACAGGCAATCACCCCTCCCTGGGCTTGGCCTGTACCAGGGAGTGCGTGCAAATCCTGCATGTTAACCTGGGGCTGGGAATTACGCATTACCCAGTCACCTCTTACGCATCAGACGTGTGGGCTGGCCTTCAGGAGCGCACCGAGAGGAAGAAAAAGAGGAACCTCAAATGCCGAAGTGGAGGAACAAAGAAGGGAAACAAAGAAAGGAAAAAGAAGGGAAAAACAAAGGTGAGATTGTTCTTATGTCAGTAGTGACAGACAATGCAGAACATTCTCAATAACACCCCAGACATGTTCCCCAAGGGAGGGGAAAAAGAATAGCAAGAGGATGGACATGCAGCATGTAAGGGAGAAAATGCTGCAAAGGCTGGGGCCCCATGGTAGCCAAGCACAAACCCGCCAAAGAGTTGTGAGTCCCCTGGGGGGTGGGGGGTAGTTTTGTGAATCACTTCTCCCACGCTTACTGTAGATGGCTGTGATCTGTGCTTTCTTCCAACTACTGGGTATGGTTTTTTTGTTCGAGGGCTCTATGGCAGATTACAGTTAGAAGAGGGGCTAACTCAGCAGAACCATCACACAAATATTGCATCATCTCTGTAGCAGTAAAAAAGTAACAAGAGGACTGGAGGAAAAAGATAGATATGTAATGAAAAGAAGAATTACTGGGTGATGGAAAAGAAGGAAAAATGTGAAACAATGGCAAGTTTTGGGAAAGCAAAAGTGTTAAGTGGAAAACCAATGAAACCCTATGCACTGGCTTAGTTTAAATGGCTTCACAATGTCCAAAATTGAAAAAAAGGAGACCTTAACATAAATGAAGAAAACAGACTAAAAGAAGTATACTGAAGCCCAGCTTTTACATTTTTCAAGTGACTTCAAAAAAGGTGTAAAATGCGGGAAAATGAAACATTTGGGAAATAATGTTTAAGCTATAAAAGTTACTCGTATGTATATGATACTCACTTGCATTTCACACTTTATCTATGATGATGATGATGATGATGATGATTGGTTTATGGGGTGCTCAACTGCACTGTCATCAGCGCCCATACAAAGTCCCAATTTTTACACAGCCAATTTTTTTTTCTTTTTGCCGCCCAATCTAGCCACTATCAAAAAAGATGATGAAGAAATGGTGAGGACAATACAAACACCCAGCCCCGGGCAGAGAAGATCCCCAACCCAGCTGGGAATCGAACCCAGGTCCCCGTGATCCTCCAGACGCAGCAACACTAGCCACTAGACCACAAGCTGTAGATGCATTTTATGTATGATATATGTACATAATAGGCATCAAAATATTTATCAGAGACTTGTTTATTATCTAGTAAAGGTTTATTACTTAATGAAAACTGCTGATGTAACCAGAACTGATAACTGCCTGGGAAGCAGGAATGTTTGAGTCAATTTTATACGTCATAATCGATGTTCTTGGAAAGCCTGCAGCTCTCATTCATTATTTAAATAATGAAACACTGCAACAGTTACTTTTTTTCCATATTTAGCATGATGAGTTGAAAGATTTTTTTTCTTATTCATCAAATGCAAATATGCACATAAGTATTTTGTGTGGTGTTTGCATAAGTGTTGTCCTGTGTCTCTTACACTGTAATCATCTTTTTGAGGTTATCAGATAATGTGCCTCCTCAGTTACGTAGAATACCCCCCCCCCCCCCCCCCCACACACACACACACACACACACACACACACACACACACACACACAAAACTCTCACTCAAATTGTTTGTTTGCGTAACATAAAAAAACGTTACTTCCGTAAATGGTGCCCTTGACAACGAGAATAAATTCTCGAAACACTTTTTACTCAGCATGAAAAATTACATAATTAGTGCTGTATTTAAACCAAACACATCGGGGCAGTGTAAAATGAGTGGTCTCAACTATCACTACAAGTGCCCAAATCCCGAAATATGCTGAATATGGTTCGACGAAGGTGTTACGATAACCATAACAAACTGCATATGCACAGTATAGACAGTTTGCAATGGTTGTGATTTGTAATGATATCTTTATTTGAAGGAACCTATTTACTCCCATCAGCCACAACGCTGAGTAAAGCTCGCCAGCAGCATGAGTTATTGTAACTTCTACACACTTGCCAGCTCAGATCCACTGAGTACAGTGCACTGGTGTCAAGAAATTTGACCACGTAATGTCTGTATACACTACTTGATGGCCAACATCATGCCAGCATCGTTTTCTGTCACTATTTTCTCCATGAACATTTTTAGTACTGTGTAAATTACGGGGAAATTACAAATATGCCGACACAAAATCTGGTTTGAATTAACATTATGGACAAAGGAAATTTGAAGGGAACGATAAAAAATATTGTAAACTGTGGGAAATTGTTAATTCCAGGAACATAAAAGTGGGGTTATACTGTATTTTCATTATTACCATTTTTGTCTAAAGAAGGTGAATTAAAAATGGCCATAGAGACAGGCTGTCTTTGTTGCACAGAATTAAAATACATACCTGTTGCTTGTTCTGGGTTTCAAGCTGAGAAACTTCTTGCTTGAGCTGCTCACGCTCTGTCTTTAATCGCTTCCATTCCTCTGGTGCCACTTTGTTTGCTCTTTCAATTAAAGCACTTACACGTTGACGCAGGCGTCCTGTTTCTGCACGTAAAGTTGTGTTTTCTGCTTCAAGTGCAGATGCCTGGTTAGTTAAATGAGATCTTTCTTTACGGAGTGGCCCAAGTTCTGACTCTAAGGCTTCAGCTTTAGTCTTCAGTATTTTAATTTCCTTTGAGAGCTCATCTCTTTCTGCTCTCAGGGCCACATTACTGTCTGTTATGGCATTTAAAGTTTCAAGCTGAAAATAAAATCACTAACATGAATAACATAAGATAAATCACATAAAAATAATATAGCTCAATCACTAGTATAAAACTCGAGTACCTGTCTGAACTCACTGTAAAGATGACAATGAGTTGCAGACAGGCACAATGAATGGCTCTTACATCTCTAGCTTTCTTCAGGGGGGAGGGGAGGAACACACACATGTACAGAAGCATGCACACCAAACACACATAAATGCTGTATCTGACAGCTCGAACAGGAATGTGGTCCAAGTTGCCAGAGATGGCAGTGTGTGTGTGTGTGTGTGTGTGTGTGTGTGTGTGTGTGTGTGTGTGTGTGTGTGACAGAGAGAGAGAGAGAGAGAGAGAGAGAGAGAGAGAGAGAGAGAGAGAGAGATATGCTTGCTTGTGTGAATGTATGTGTCTTTTCCTTCCTGAGGAAGGCTTTGGCCAAAAGCTACATGTATAATAGTCTTTTCACTGCACCTGCCTGCAACTCATTGTGTCATCTTTACAGTGAGTAGCAACCTACCCTTTTCATAATACTGCTGATACTTCAACTTGGAGTTTCCATTCTTTGATGTTGTCTGAACACATTGTCAGAAATCAACTTCTGTATGACTTTTCTTTCACGGCATATTGAATTCTAAACAACAACTGACAACTAGAGACCACGTATATTACACACGAACTTGGTGACATAACATCTGCGAGAAAAAATTTCCCAGTGGCACAAAATGCATACAGGAAACAGTTTTCTCTCAAATACAATACTGACACAACCACACATGACCAACTACTGTATTTTTGTTCCACTTTTAGGCTCATAAAGTCGTTTTAGAGACTTTACCCATTGCACTTCCCCCAACTGGGAATAAGAATCCCATAAATAAATCTCTTAAAATGAGCAGTTATAAGCATTGTCCATTTGTTACATTACTGACAAACTTTTGATCAGTAAATGACAATCTCAAACCAGCTCTTCGTAAGTCCACATACAACTAGCAACGATTTTTTTAATACTTGCAATTAAAAAAAGCCTGTTGTATGCACCTCTAGTAACTACACAATTAAAAGATGTCCAAAATACATTCCAATGGTTTTCTGAAAAGCACATACAGAGATTTGGGAAGGAAGGTTTAGCACCTGCATGGGCATGACAATGTCACTAACAAGGGGAGGCCGCCAATTGTGAAATTCAGATTCGATTCATACTGCGCATAATAAAAGCTCATGGCCAGAGGTGTAATGTGGCAAAGCACCAAGATGCACTTCTCAGCCGTTGTCGAGAAAATCGACAGTTAAAAGAAACCGTTGCGGTGAAATACTCTCTACGGTTAATAGTTTTCTACAGCGTCGTGGCGCAGCGGTAAGTGCTCGGGTTTGTAATCCGAAGGTCGCCGGTTCGAAGCCCGCTCCATGCAACTTTTTTTCATTATTAGTCTGCTTGTGTCTGTATGTGTGGATACACACAAAATTCAAGCTTTCGCAACAAACTGTTGCCTCATCAGGAAAGAGGGAAGGAGAGGGAAAGATGAAAGGATGTGGGTTTTAAGGGAGAGGGTAAGGAGTCATTCCAATCCCGGGAGCGGAAAGACTTACCTTAGGGGGAAAAAAGGACGGGTATACACTCGCACACACACACACACACACACACACACACACACACACACATCCATCCACATATATACAGACACAAGCAGACATATTTAAAGACCAAGAAAATTTTCATTGCAGCCAGAGATGGGAACTTTAAGTGTGAGTCCTTTGGGGGTAATGCCAAATGTCAGACAAGCCTGAGAAAATAAAATATGCGAGCGTAATCTGGCTAGGGTGAAGGCATGTTTGCGGAGGGAATGTAAATAAAACTTAATGGGGTCGTTGTGGGGGTGTTGTGAGGGTGACATGGTATTAGAAGGTGGAAAGTGTAACATGAGGTTGAAATGAAAATGAAAATTACTGGAGAAAGTAACTGGAGATCTGTTGTGAAAAAAGGCGAAAAAGTGTTGGTTAAAGCTGGGCTATGTTGATCCTGTGGTGAACTTGGGTTGGTAGACAACGATGTGCATAAAGGTTAGGTGGTTGTATTGCCGCCAAAACACGTTAAAGGATTGAGAGATTCGGGAAAATTTCGAAAAAACGGCGTGTAAATGTATTAAAAAGAGTGGTTTTGTGGTGGCAGATTATGAAAATGAGGCTAACAATTGTCTGGCGAAGAAATAATGACGTTAAAACCTGTGGGAAGCAGCTAAAAATTATCAGTGATGTGGGAAAAACGGAAATGGAAATAAAGCAAAAGTTATCAGAACTAGACGAAATGGTTGTTTAATAGGTGAAAGGAACTGTTTGTGGATTAGAAAGGGTGGATTTTATAGCAGCGGTAGTGTTTAAAGCGGAAAAAAATTTTTTTGGTTGTGGTTTGGAAGTGGGTGACGTGACTTACCAAACGAAAGCACTGGCACGTTGATAGACACACAAACAAACACAAACATACACACAAAATTCAAGCTTTCGCAACAAACTGTTGCCTCATCAGGAAAGAGGGAAGGAGAGGGAAAGACGAAAGGATGTGGGTTTTAAGGGAGAGGGTAAGGAGTCATTCCAATCCCGGGAGCAGAAAGACTTACCTTAGGGGGAAAAAAGGACAGGTATACACACACACACACACACACACACTCATATCCATCCGCACATACACAGACACAAGCAGACATTTGTAAAGGCAAAGAGTTTCAAGGAGCACTGTACACTGTGATCTGCACCTACTGTTAGAATGGATTTATCTTTGCACTCAGAATCTAACTCTGTAACCAATCTGTTGTGGTGGATTGTCATGCATCCTCACAGTTGTGGCTCCCTGACAACAAAGCGATGTCTGGAGTCCAGTGTCCCTGATCAGAGAGGCACCTACTCCTCAGCAGACAAGGGGAGATTACAGTTCAGGCATCAGCAGTGCCATCGCTGTCAGGGAGCCACAACTGTGAGGATGCATGACAATCCACCACAACAGATTGGTTACAGAGTTAGATTCTGAGTGCAAAGATAAATCCATTCTAACAGTAGGTGCAGATCACAGTGTACAGTGCTCCTTGTATGGTGAACTTCCACAGGTGGCCCTCACTTCTGTGAAACTTAAATAAGTTAAACCCTCAAAGCGTACCGAAAGTAATTAAGCAAAAGAGGCAGAGGTAAAGGCTGTGAAATGTGTTAAAACTGACTTGAAACCTAATAATAGCTTTGTCATCAGTGTAAAAGTTTGATTACATATAAGACTCCTTTTAGTCATTCTCTTGTGACAGGCAAGGAATAACTGTGTGTCTATTTTTGGCCCAGATACCACAGAGGAAGGCATGAATTTCCAATCAAAGTTCTCTTGCTTAGTGATGACTAATTAGATCAGGGTCAGCCACATAGTGCAAAGCTTCATGTGTGCGCAGCATGCTGCCTGCATGCTGTTCAGCACTACTTTGTCCTCCTTTGTATAGTGTGACACTTCATTCAGCAGTGTGATATAACACTTTCTTCCACTACCCAGTATGGTTTATTTTGGTCAGCATGACTTTCTTCAGTTCAGCAGAATCACTGTGTACACTATGTTTATTCTTCATTAATTGTTCGAGGTATGAAGGAAGTTCACAGGCCCACTGACTGTTTGCACAAGAAGAGGAAATCTAGTGATCATTGTCTAAAGGCTTTAAAAATGAATTGGAGTAACAGAGGAGAAGGGTGAGAACTCTCAATAATCGCATAATCGATAGGTACCATAAATTTGCATGGAAACGGCATTACAACACCATGCAGAAAGAACTGACAGATTTAGTTGACGATGAAATGTCTAAAAATTAAAACGATCAACAAATGATTTATACGGGATTTGTTGTTCTGTACATGAAGCTGCACTGTGTATTAACAGAGTTGCCTCAAGTTTCCCCGAGTGAAACTACCTGATATTTCTCTGATTTCCAGACCAGTTATGACTTTTGATATCTCACAAGTAAGTAAAGATACAAGTTGACAAAAAATGTAAGGACTTCTGTATTTCACCCCTGTGTGAGTACTAACATCAACATCTCCCGTAATGAAATGTTTTTAGATGGAGAAAGCAAGTCCAATAGTATGTGCGTCATTAAGACCAATGTTGTTATTTTATTTCAATAAAACGAAACACGTTTGGTGACAATTTCCTTGGAGTCACAAGACAGATTTAAAATACCTTCATTGATTTCAGAAATAACCTCAGAAAACCATAGGCCTCTTAAAAGAAGTGTATAACTCAGAGAAGAGTTGTGTAAAGCAAGACTATAGGAGACTGCCAATAAAATGTTGTTTCTACTATGTTTGCTATTGACGGTTATTACCCACTGTTTCATGTCTATTATTTTACAGGTATTGTGCGATTTTTCTTTTGAAAAATATACGGGCACATAGCATACAAACTGCCAGCGACTGCCACAATTTTCTTCTTATCATCCATACTTTCTGATACATAAATTACTTTTGAAGTGCCAAAATGTACTAGAAATGGCCAAATGAAAACAGTATTTGGTCAAAGAAAAACCTATGTTTCTCGTGGAATTTTAAACTACTATATGAGTGAGTGCAATATTATGGAAATGAAAGAGGATGTAGATGAAGAAGACAAGGGAGATTGCAGAGCACTGAAAAACCTAAGTCGAAACTAGGCCCCGGGGGTAGACAACATTCTATTAGAACTACTGATAGCCTTGGGAGAGCCAGCCTTGACAAAACTCTACCACCTGGTGAGCAAGATGTATGAGACAGGTGAAATAATGTCAGACTTCAAGAATATAATAATTCCAATCATTAGGAAAGCAGGTGTTGACAGGTGCAAAAATTACCGAACTATCAGTTTAATAAGTCATTGCAGCAAAATACTGACACGAATTCTTTACAGATGAATGGAAAAACTGGTAGAAGCTGACCTCAGGGAAGATCAGTTTGGTTTCTGTAGACATGTTGGAACACGTGAGGCAATACTGACCCTAAAAATTATCTTAGAAGATAAGTTAAGGAAAGGCAAACCTACATTTCTAGCATTTATAGACTTAGAGAAAGCTTTTAACAATGTTGACTGGAATACTCTCTTTCAAATTCTGAAAGTGGCAGGGATAAAATACAGGAGCAAAAGACTATTTACAATTTGTACAGAAATCAGAGGGCAGCTATAAGAGTGGAGGAGCATGAAAGGTAAGCAGTGGTTGGGAAAGGAGTGAGACAGGGTTGCAGCCTATCCCCGATGTTATTCAATCTGTATATTGAGTGAGCAGTAAAGAAAACAAACGGAAAATTTGGAGTCGGAATTAAAATCCATGAATAGACAGAGTCTTGAAAGGAGGATATAAGATGGACATCAACAAAAGCAAAAGAAGGATAATGGAATGTAGTCTAATTAAATCAGGTGAAGCTGAGGGAATTAGATTAGGAAATGAGAAACTTACAGTAGTAAATGAATTTTACTGTTTGGGAAGCAAAATAACTGATGTTGGTCAAAGTAGTGATGATACAAAATGTAGACTGGCAATGGCAAGGAAAGCATTTCTGAAGAAGAGAAATTTGTTAATACCGAGTATAGATTTTAGTGTCAGGAAGTCTTATCTGAAAGTATTTGTATGGAGTGTAGTCATGTATGGAAGTGAAACATGAATGATAAATAGTTTAGACAAGAAGAGAATAGAAGCTTTTGAAATGTGGTGCTACAGAATAATGCTGAAGATTGTATGGGTAGATCACATAACTAATGAGGAGGTACTGAATAAAATTGGGAAGAAGAGGAATTTGTGGCACAACTTGACTAGAAGAAGGTATCAGTTGGTAGCAATGTTCTGAGGCATCAAGGTATCACCAATTTAGTATTGGAGGGCAGTGTGGAAGGTAAAAATCATAGAGGGAGACCAAGAGCTAAACACACTGAGCAGATTCAGAAGGATGGAGGTTGCAGTAGTTACTTGGAGGTGATGAAGCTTGCACAGGATAGAGTAGCATGGAGAGCTGCATCAAACCAGTCTCTGGACAACGGGCGAATGAAATAGGAGTTTACAACTTTGGAATGATAGAAAAATTTCTGGAGGTAACTTACAGAATTGGCAGATGTGTCATTTTGTAGCAAACAACCTCAACTTTCACATACAAGTGTCCCAAATGTCAATTTGGTTTGATGTGACTACCAATTGTAAAGTCGCAAAACATCCCCCTTGATAATCAACATCTCCCCACACTTGTTGCAGCAAATCTGGCGTAGCTTGTGCAATGGTAGAATAGGTTCTATTTTTCAAGTCGGCTAAACTGTTTGTTAGGGCAGAAACATATACACAGTTTTAATGAAACCCCAGAGAAAGAAATCCATTGGTTTCAAGTCTTGGGAGCACAGTGGCCATGCGATTGGCCTTTCATGGCCAATCCACCAACCTGGCAAGTGACTGTCAAGGAAACATCAACTTTCATGAGGAAATGAGGCATTTCAACCTCTTGCTGGTAGTAAACCATCCCATCTCGGTCATCTTCATTGATCTGTGGATTTAAAGTTTTCAAGCGTTTTCAGATACACAACACCAATGACAGTTTTCTCCATGTCTAAGGGCATTACACTTTCAATCTGCTAAGGGCACAAAACACATTATCTTTGGGGCTGTTGTGAGTGTGTTCCATGGTAGCATGTGGATTTTTGCTGCCTTCTTGTTCTACTGTTGTGGATTTTCATTATGCCACTGATATGAAATACACCGAAACACATGGCAAGCACACTCTGCACCAGTGAAAGTAGCCATTTTAACTGTACACTACGCTGGCATTCCTGGTGGCGCAATGAAATACTGATGGACTACATGAATCAAACTTGAGGTTATTTGCTACAAAATGATACATCTATGAATTCTGTAAGTTACCTCAATAAATTCCTATATCATTCAAAGTTGCCAAGTTTTTTTTGACTCACCCTATACAATCCTGCCAGAAAAACTAATGAGCAAGCAGGCAATGCTAGGCGCATGTGGACTACCCATTTCGTAAACCATTGGTAATAAGCATAGGTTTTAAATTTTTATTATTACTACTAGCGTACGCTCTTCAATTGTGGAACAGCAAGCACCAATAACTTAACAGGACCTACAGCTGAGTGTTAATAGAAGAAACACAGCAGTCTTTTGGAGTTCATGTCAGGTGCATTCTGTAACTTGCCGATTAATGCACAAACTTGATAACATGTGTCAGTGTTTTGGGCTATGTTTCTGATGACAATATTCAAGACGTACTCATCAACTGCCTTTTACTACGAAACTGAAATTAAATAAATGTGATGTGTGTATAATTTACACACAGTGAAACCCCTCTTTTTACACTCTTCAATAGTGGGAAATTATGTTTTAAGCACATACATAAGCTTTATATTTCATCATCATATTGGTAGTTTGTACTTTTTGGCAAAATAAATGAATAAATTATAGATCATTTTAATTTCTTCTGGTGATTTTTCCCCCATCTGGTTTTCTAGTTCACAAATACTTTTGGAAATTTTGATGTCTACATCAAAAACTTAACAGGAGTCCGAAAGTGGTTACAAGACCTAGACATAAGCTACATACATGTATACAAACTTCAAATCATAAAACTTGCTTTGTAAAAATAAATTTCTTTAAGAAAAATATGCAAAATTCAGGATAACAGCTGACAACGGATTGTGCTGACTGATTACATAAGCTGGCACACTCAATGACAGAACTGTGTTCTATAAATGTTACCGTGAAGTTCAACGTACATAGATACATAGCGCATAATGAAATCTAAGTCTATATAATTCTGTAAGACATGATACAGAGTGGAATATGCAGTTAAGTTTTAGCTGTGCTTACACACCTCATCCTAACCCGCACATCAGAAATCAGGACATTCGAAAAAAAAAAAAGCACCCCAAAAGTGTGGGATTATTGTGACTCTATTTAAATAGTTTAGGCTCTGCTATCAGTTCTTAGCTAACCATCACTTCGGTAATTGCTATATGCTATATATTACAACAAAGCTGTACATCATTCCCAGTTTGTTAACATTCTCCTTCAAATCTAAGTTGTTGCATTTTTTATGAAATAATATGCCAAAAATTCCCACATACTTCATACTTTTTTGGCTAGAGATACCATATCTATGACAGTTCAAATGTAGTTCATATACTATCTGGAAAAGGTGCTACCATAGGGTCATTCCATGTCAATTCAACCAATTTGAGAAAATGTTCCAGCTGATAGTCTCAGATTTGGCTGAAATTTAGCACACCAATGCTACCAAGTGTGGAACACTCATGTGCAAAATTCTGAGTTCCCCTGCCAATTATTTCCAGAATTATGGCTTGTGAAAGAAGGTGGCGTGACCTGGACATTGCAACGCGCATCTGGCAATCTATCTTCAGGCCCAACTTCAGGTCTTAATAACTTTGGAACTATTCCGCACAGTCCAGTCAAATTTTTACAACCCAGTAACATCCACTTAGAGAACACACTCTATGAATCAAAACACCAACAACATATTTCTGAGGGAAAATAAAAAATTCCAAAATGTGATTAAAAAATGTAATATGTTAAAAGGTACATATTGTAGGTGCCCTCTATGCCAAATATAATTTACTCGAAAAGGGTATAAATTTTTTTCTGTGGTAAGCTTAATGTGACCTAAGCACACACAGAACTCATCTTGCCCATATCAGTCACACAAACAGAGTTACATGCACACAAAAATACAAAAATTTGAAAAATTACCTGATAAACACGGATTTTCTAAGTGTGGTAGCACAAAAGGGACAAGTGATATCCAAGCCAAATTTCAAACACTGCATAAGTAGACCATAATATAATATGTGGCAAAATTTCAACTTGTTATTGCACGGCATTTGTGTACAATAAAAGTTGACAGAGATGTATTTGGTTACGTTTCTTTTAACACGATTTAGCAAGTAATAGTGATGATGCAGACAGCTTGTTTCAGATAAGGCTGCAGCAATTGTTGGGAACCATTAGGCAACAGAAAGTTAAATAATGGTAGTTTTCAGGGACAGAGTGAGTCATTGTTAGGCAGGAACAACAAAGGAAACCAGCAACAATTACAGGTTACTCATGTTTTTAATATTTTAGTTCAGGCTGGTCAGTACTGTTGTGGAAAGTCAGTATGGAGGCAGAAGAGTGTACTAATGGTGCTTTTGTTCAAACAAGTTGCAGAATTGGTAGAGCACAAGCACCTGAATGTCATAAAACAACATATGGAACAAAATGTGGCATTCGCTTTGTACTGTATGAATCAGACCAAGATTTGTTGCTATGGAGATCTGGGATACACCCTGTGGGCACAAGAAGTACAGTTCCAGGAAACTTTAGTGTTTGTTATCATCATATGAAAGTGTTTCTGGATAAGTATTCTTTCCTACAAAGAAGTTGTTTTGATCCATTTTGGTGATCCATTTCAGATTCATAAGAAGACAGTGATGAGAAGCCTCAGAGAAATTGATATAAAATCAGTATTGAAAGTGAATTAGTGCATGGGATTTAACATGAAACCAGGACGAAAGTTATGTTCCAGGTGTGTTACACTGCTAAAAAATGAAGAATATTCTGATAATTTATATGACAGTGAGAAAGAGTATCAGCCACCTACAACCACAGCAGATGAGCAATTAAATACTTCAGTGACTGCTCTTTGTTTGTCTCCCATGAAGACACACAAATTTGGGAAGAGAGACAGGTCCAGCTAATGGTAGAAGAAAACTACCAGAAGCTCAAATAGAATTAAAACACAAAATAGCTGACACACTAATGGTGGAAGAGGAAGAACTATCTGCTCCAAAGGAACAGAAATCATGGCAGAAATGCTCTGATTTGGACAAAGTTGTGCACGATTTGAAAGAAAAATGTGCCATATCCACACGCCAGAAAATTAGTAGCTATTCTTACCCTTGCACCTTCCAGCTGCCATACTGACTACACTGCAAAGGAATTCTATGATTCTACATACATGGTAAAGCAAGCCAGGAAAATAAAAGCAACCCAAGGAGTGCTTCCACAACTTCAGCAGGCTCAGGGTAAGCAATTGAGTTCAGAAATAAAGGTGCTAGTGTCGGAGTTTTATGAAAATAATGACTACAGCCAAATAATGCCAGAAAAAAAGACTATGTAACGGTGAAAATGGGAAATGTATGTGTATAGATGCAAAAAAAGACTGTTGCTATGCAACATATCAGAACTATATGTAGAATTCAAGGAAATGTATCCCAATACCAAAGTAGGTTTATCATCTTTCTTCAATCTTCGGCCAAAATGGGTTGTGCCTGTAAGTGCAAGGGGCACACACAATGTTTGTGTATGTGAGACCCACCAAAATGCTAAGATGATATTTGATGCTATAAAGGATTCTGGTCTGGGTTACAAAGGTGCAATGAAGCTGCTAGTGTGTGGCATCAGTTCCTACCAGTACATGATATACAGGTTTGAAAAGTGTCCTGGTAAGGCAAATATTGCAGAACACATGAATAACGAACTGTATGGTGAACTCCTTATCAATGACGATGAACTTGTTTCTTATCAACAATGGACACATATGGATCGCACAAGTCTTGAAACAAAGCAAAGTACAGTGGAAGATTTTGTTGAAATGTGTTTTCAAAAAACGGACAAACTGACCACACACACAGCTTCACAGCAACAGCACAATCTGCTTACCGTATTTACTCGAATCTAAGCCGCACTTTTTTTCCGGTTTTTGTAATCCAAAAAACCGCCTGCGGCTTAGAATCGAGTGCAAAGCAAGCGGAAGTTCTGAAAAATGTTGGTAGGTGCCACCACAACTAACTTCTGCCGTCGAATATATGTAGCGCTACAGCAGGCATGCTTTGTAGGCACAAAGATAAATACTGGCGCCAAAACCAATGCGTCAGTAAATAAATTTAAAGAAAAAAAAGATGGAAGACGAGCTTTTTTTCTCCGCCTCGAGTTTCGACCACTGCATTTTCATACATTATCCAATGAAATAATACAAATTCCGAATTGTTCATCTTCGAACGTAGCAGAATTTCAATGTACTACGAAAATCCGACTGGCAAGACTGTTTGAGATGTTTGTCAATATGGCCAACTCTAAGTTCTGAATTTTTTCCTACCTGTGAGAAGAGATGGTTGCTAATAGGAACCTGATGAAATGTGAATCACATGCAGTATTCTCTTCACCATAAGAGTAATACGAATATAAACATTTTACCATGTATTCTTTCGTGTTTCCTGCTATCTCATTTAAATCCTGTCTGCCTAATAAACTACGAAACTAGAGACAACAGCAAACGCGGAAAAATATACGTATCGTGTCATGTTTATATATTATTCTTATGCCTAATAGTGATACAGTCAGAAATGAAGCACGGCAACTGACTAGATTTTTAAATCTAAGACGACTCTAATTTCTGTGCAGAATTTGACGTACTAAAGAAGCGGCCGCAAAGATTTTCAAACGGGGAAAAATTTTCGCCTAACTCTCGTTCAGAACATGTTCTATCATACGCAGTCTATTATTTGGTTCTTGTTGATCATTATCAAAGAAATCAGCAGTGTAAGTAACAACAAATAGTCTCTTGCCATTGTTTCGCTAATGAGACGATTCCTCTCTCTTGTTTTTTAATTGTAAGCAGTGGTAGCACGCACAAAAGCAAGCCATGCCGCGAGCGGCGACAGGGCGTAAACACGCACTATCAGAATGCGACAAACAATGTATGACACAGCACAGTAATGCATTTTCAGCTTAGAGTGACGTAAACACCTATAATAAAGAAAACGGCAATTATCAGATCAAAGCAAAATAAGCAATCGATCCAAACCAGACGAAGCACGTGAAAAAGGAAGGGTACCTGTATAAATACGGACGGAGCGCCTGACGCATAGCAATGGCTACGTGGTAAAGCTTAACTGCTAAGCTTACGACTCGAACCAAACTACTGTAGCTGTATCGTCATTCATTATACCTAAATTGTGTCTCATATTAGAATGGACCAACTTTGTTTCGATTTGGAGGTGCGGCCTATAACTTTTCTCTCCCTTTGAATTTCGAGTCTCAGATTTCAGGTGCAGCTTAGATTCGGGAAATTTTTTTTTTCCTTTATTTCGAGTCTCATTTTTCAGGTGCGGCTTAGATTCGAGTGCGGCTTAGATTCGAGTAAATACGGTATCTCCTCTATTTTTGTAAGGATAATTTGAAACAAGATGAAATTATAGTAATACTAGACTTCTCTGAAAATTATGCATTTATAGTTCAAGATGCCATCCAAGGATATCACTGGGACAACAGTCAAGCAACTCTCCAGCCATTTGCTATTTACTATAGAGGTGAATCAGGTGATGTGTCTGTCATGAACCTGTGCATTTTTAGTGACTCTCTAATTCATGATGCCATTGCAGTTCATGCCCACATTCGCACTGTCACGGCATATGTGAAAAAAAAGCTGCCTCACATACATTTTGTGAAATACTTCAGTGACGGGGCAGCTAGTCAGTACAAAAACTGTAAAAATCTCAAAAATTTATGCATGCATTACCACGATTTCAGATTCATGCAGAATGGAATTTTTTCACAACAAGTCATGGTAAAAATGTATGTAGTGGTATTGGTCCTACCGTTAAGCGCATGGCATCACGAGCTAGTCTGCAGCACCCTACAGAAGGTCACATTCTAACACCTCTTCAATTATTTACCTGGGTACAGAAAAATATCTCTGGCATACAATCATTCTATGTTTTGAAAGATGAGGTGAAATCAGTCGAAGAGTTGCTAAGAAGCAGACTAGAACACGTTAAAACTGTTGCAGGCACAAGGAGCCAGCGTCACTTCTCTCCAGCCGACTCTGACAATGTGCAGGTGAGCAGACTGTCCGGTTATAAGGTTCATGCACAACATGTGTCTTCACAGTGTGTCTGACTCAGGATTCAGAAGCAAAAGCACCAACATACAATCAGGTTGCTATGTTATTGCTGTTTATGATGACAAATGGTACTTAGGATGTGTTGCAGAGTGCTGTGAAGCAGAAGGTGATGTATTTGTGAACTTCATGGCACCATCAGGACCAGCAAGATCATTTCATTGGCCACGTTTGACAGACAGGTGTTGGATTTCTTTTGAACATATTCTTATGACAGTTCCAGTTCCTACCACAGTGTCAGGAAGACAGTACAATTTGCCACTCAATGTACAGAGTACAGTAGCTAAAGTGTGGGAGAACTTCTGTTCGAAGCACAATCTACTGGTTTTTAGCAGTTAAGGTGCAGTAAACATTAATGATAGGTTGTGTTAATCTGTCTATATGTTCTTGCTTAGTGATTAAACAGTTGTGGGAGAGGATAAGAACAGGCAGAACAGTTAACGATATGTTTTTACAAAACTGTGTTGTGGAACAATGGCCCATCACCAAATACATCTGTCAACTTCCATTGTACACAAATGTCTTGCAATAACATGCTGAAATTTTGAGATATATATCATTATGGTCTACTTACGCAGTGTTTCAAATTTGGCTTGGACACCACTTGTCCCTTTTGTGCAACCACACTTCGAAAATCCATGTTTTTCAGGTAATTTTTCAATTTTTTGTATTTTCATGTGCATGTAACGCAGTTTTTGTGACTGTTATGGGCATGATGAGTACTGTGTGTGTTTAGGCCACATTAAGCTCACCACAAAAAAATTTATACTCTTTTTGAGTGAATTATATTTGGCATAGAGGGCATCTGCAATATGTGCCTTTTAACAAATTACATTTTTTAATCACATTTTGGAATTTTTTATTTTCCCTCAGAAATACGTTGTTGGTGTTTTGATTCATGGAGTATGTTCTCTAAATGGATGTTACTGGGTTGTAAAAATTTCACTGGACTGTGTGGAATAGTTCCAAAGTTATTAAGACCTGAAGTTGGGTCTGAAGATAGATTGCCAGATGTGGGTTGCAATTCCCGGGTCACGTCACCTTCTTTCACAAGTCGTAATTCTGTAACTAATTGGCAGGGGAAACTAATACTTTGTACACGAGTGTTCCACACATGGTAGAATTAGTGTACTGAATTTCAGTCAAATCTGAGACTATGAGCTGGAGCCCCTGGTTGAACTGACATGGAATGACCCTATAGCTCTCATTTATTGTTGCCAACTTTGCTTATCGTTGGATGGCACTGAAGTCTAAGCCAAACACTTGTTTGATAATGCAACTACAAACATCGCTGAACACAATATAGCTATTGTCGGGTTGGCAGTGTTGTGAAACAAAGCACTAGGGGTATGAATTGTTCCTACTTTTTAACAACTTCTCCAGATTCCATACTAGGGAACTCAAGAGTACATGAAAGCTTTTGGTGTAGTGTTAGTAAACACTACTTGAAAGCCAACATCTTGTCAGCATCATTGTAAATCTCAGTTATACTCCACCCTACATTAAAATTGTTTCATTAAGAGTAAACATCAGGAAATTTAGAATTACACTGAAGTAGGTAGTAATTGTTATGCATAACATACAGAATTTGAAGGGACTAATTTTAAAAAAAAGTTATATACAATGGAAAAATATTAATTCCAGAATATAAAAATGGGGTTATACTATACATAAAAGGATGACTCATGTGATCCAAAGCCACTGTTACTGAAAAGATGGGGTTGTCAGGTTCGGTAGATGCTGCTATGGATTACCTTAGACCAGACATTTCAAGTAATTTCCATAATATGAATTTGACCCTCACTACCCCAACAGAAATAATGTCCATCATAAAATCTTTAAAATCAAAAACATCTAGTGGGTATGATGAAATATCAACAAAGTTAATTAAAGAATGTGATTCTGAGCTAAGTAACATATTAAGCTATCTGTGTAACCAGTCGTTTATCAGTGGAATATTTCCTGAATGGCTGAAATATGCTGAAGTTAAGCCACTGTTTAAGAAGGGAGATAAAGAAATAGCATCAAATTTCGGTCCAATTTCACTGTTACCAGCATTCTCAAAAATTTTCGAAAAAGTAATGTACCGTCGTCTTTATAACCATCTTATCTCAAATAACATACTGTCAAAGTCACAGTTTGGATTTCTAAAAGGTTCTGATATTGAGAAGGCTATCTTCACTTACAGTGAAAATGTGCTTAATTCATTAGACAAAAAATTGCAGGCAACTGGTATATTTTGTGATCTATCAAAGGCATTTGACTGTGTAAATCACAATATCCTTTTAAGTAAACTAGAATATTATAGTGTAACAGGAAATGCTGCAAAATGGTTCAAATCTTATATCTCTGGCAGGAAACAAAGGGTGTTATTAGGAAAGAGCTTGATACATGTCTATCAGGCATCATCCAACTGGGAACTAATTACATGTGGGGTCCCACAAGGTTCCATTTTGGGGCCCTTACTTTTTCTTGTGTATATCAATGACCTTTCATCAGTAACATTACCAGATGCCAAGTTTGTTTTGTTTGCCGATGATACAAACATTGCAATAAATAGCAAATCAAGTGTAGTCTTAGAAAGATCAGCCAATAAAATATTTGTGGACATTAATCACTGGTTCCTAGCCAATTCTTTGTCACTAAACTTTGAAAAAACACACTACATGCAGTTCAGAACTTGTAAGGGGTGTCCCAAGAGTATATGTCTAACATATGATGACAAGAAGATAGAAGAAGTGGACAGTGTTAAATTCTTGGGATTACAGCTTGATAATAAATTCAATTGGGAGGAGCACACCACAGAACTGCTGAAGCGTCTTAACAAATCTCTGTTTGCAATGCGAATTTTGTCAGACGTAGGGGATATAAAAATGAAAAAGCTGGCATACTATGCTTACTTTCATTCCATAATGTCATATGGGATTATTTTTTGGGGTAATTCATCAAGCCAAGCTAAAGTTTTCCGGGCACAAAAACGTGCAGTAAGAATTATATGTGGTGTGAACTCAAGAACATCCTGCAGAAGCCTGTTTAGGGAACTAGGGATACTAACTACAGCTTCCCAGTATATTTATTCCTTAATGAAATTTGTCATTAAAAATATATCACTTTTTCAAACCAACAGCTCAATTCATGGAATCAATACTAGAAATAAGAATAATCTTCACAAGAATTTAAAGTCACTTAGTCTTGTACAAAAAGGTGTGCATTATTCAGGAACACACATTTTCAATAACTTGCCAGCAGCCATAAAAAGCTTAACAACCAATGAAATTCAGTTTAAGAGAAGCCTAAAGGATTTATTGGTGGCCAACTCCTTCTACTCCATTGATGAATTTCTTAGTAAAACCAACTGATTTGTATATAAGTACAACATAACTTCTGCACAATTTCAGTGCAGTAATGTGTTCACTGAAAATTTGTGTGTGTGTGTGTGTGTGTGTGTGTGTGTGTGTGTGTGTGTGAGTATAATCTAACTTCTGCACCATTTCAGTGCAGTAATGTGTTCATTGTAAATAAGTATTACAGTAGTTGTATTACATGTTTATTACCTTATAAATAAATAAAAAAACGTTTTTTATTTTAAATTCAGTGCATTAGTATTTGTAAAATGACTCTTAGTGTTCATTAAAAATGACGATCATTCCACTTGGGACCTGTGGAATGGTACATTAGCTTATTTGTTTTAGTTGTAAATATTTGTCATGTATTGTTGTTTTTCTGACATGTTCCACATCCAGGAGGACCTCCTCACTACGGATCAATTGGAATGAAAGTAAATCTAATCTAATCTAATCTAATGGCCAAATTTGCCATGAGCAATCCATCCCATACCAGCTGATCACAGTGGTCAAAAGTACCAGCAAATGTTCATTGCAAAAGTAGATTTTTACAACAACTTGCTAATGGAATTTATGATACGTTCTACACAATTGAAATTAAATATAGTGAAACCAGGAGGAAACAAACCTTCCGCACTAGTTCAGCATGCTTTGAAGCGCTAACAACTGAAGCATCATCATCCTGTTTTTTCTCCGACTGTGAACTGCGCACTTGATTCAATTGTTGCTCCACATTTTCCAACTGTGCCTTCAAACGTAGATTTTCACTACGTAGAACATCGAATTGTCCTACTGCAATGTCCTTCTCACGACGAAGAAATTTAATGATCTTCAGAAGTTGATTAGAATTATGCTCTGCAGCTTTTTCATCCATCTCTGGGACATCACCAGGTGTCTGCTGTACAACAATGAGAAAGTAATAAAGAGTTTTCTCATAATTTCAGCTCATGAATAAAGACAACTATTCTATAGTTCCAGCATTACTAGTAAAAGTAATGTTAATTCACAGAAAGCTCTGTGCAGAAGAACATTTAAAAGCAAAACAGTAACAAGGATTTTATTGGGTAGTCCCAACAATTATCTACCTCAGTGTCAGAGATTCTACAGAACATCAGTTTATTCCCTTTTCATGTTAAGATTTGACAACATTCCCCAGACTTGAGAGCTTAAATTGACATCAGTAATACATTTTTAAATCAACCTCAACGGAAGCATTATTTTCTTTACATTATGGTACCTGGCTTGAGTTCTACACCAAGGAGTACACAAGATGGTGCGGTGGTCATCAGTCCGAAGACTAGTTTGATGCAGCTTTCCAAAGTCTTCTATTTTGTGATAATCTCTGTAAAATTACTGCAACCTAACACCATTTGAACCCACTTACTGTCATCAAGCCTTAGTGGTAGTCTACAATTTTTACCCCCCCCCCCCCCCCCAACTCTCTCCATTACTAAACTGATGATTCCTTGAAATATTTCTTTTAGATAAGTTGGGCCACAAATTTCTTCTCTCTCCCCAATTTGATTCAGTGCCTCTGATTAGTTATCAAATCTACCTCTTAAATCCTCAGTATTCTTCTGTAACATCACAATACAAAAGCTTCTAGTCTCGTCTTGTCTGCACTAGTTATCCTTCATGTTTCACTTACACATTACGCTGCACACCTCACAAATACTTTCAGAAAAAGACTTCATAATACTTACATTTATATTTCTCATTTTATATTCTTTATATTCTTTCTATTTTGCCAACATCAGTTATAGGAAAATAGCGAATCTCATCTATTTTTAGTCTCATATCCTAATATTCCCTCAAGCATTGTCTGAATTTATTCAACCACATTCCATTATCCCTGTTTCACTGTTGGTGATGCATATATTGTAACATTTTTTGGAAACATAATCCATTACATTTAACTGATATTGCAAGGCACCTGCCATCTCTGACAGAATTAAGTCATCAGCAAACAAAGTTTTCATTTCTTCTCCTTAAACTTTAATTTCACTGCCATATTTTTCTTTGGTTTCTTTAATGTAGAGGAGCATGTAAATCAGTCAATAGTTTCTTCAACATTAACAGGCATAGAAAACTATGTCTACAGGACGAGAAACCATCTACTAATATTTCAGGGAGGCAAAATAAGCACAAAAAGGCAGCTCAAGGCATTCTTGTGTTTCTTTCTGATGGCAATTTAAATCTATACGAAATACCAATAATAATAATAATAATAATAAAACTGGAGAGCACAAATAATTCTTTTTCAGTATCAAGTGACAGATCATAATATGAACAACTGAGTACCCAGTGGTTTATGAGACCCAAATGAAAATTAAAACAGCTGATTCCAGGTACAGATAGAGTGAAGACAACATAACAGAAGAATTAATGGCAAATTCTGAAAGACAGTCAACAGAGTAGACTACTGTCGACAAAAACTAAAAACCTTTCATCATTTCCATGTTGTCATTTTAGCAATCACAATTACAACTTTTAGCACATCAACACTTTAATAGTAAATTATTCATGTGGATGTATCCTGATCTACAAATAAATTGGGAACAGTGAAATAACCCAGCACATAAATGTCATTATACTCACATTGAGCGAGTGAATAAAATAAATAAATAAATAACTTCAATAATGATTACCTGTCCCTTTGCAATTGCTAGCTGCTGACTGAGTGCTTCTACTTGGTCATGCAATGCCGCATTCTGTGAGTCTAGTCCTGCAAGGCGATCCTGTAGTTCATGCACTTGCTCACGCAGAAGTTCCAACTGTCGTTCACGACCAGAAATACCTTCCTGTAATTTCATTTCTGCTTGTTCAGCCGATGCACGGAACTGACTCACTTCTTGTTCAAGTGAGCTAAGCTGGTTACGTACTGATGTAAGCTCCTGGAACAGTAATTTTGAACAGTTAAACAGTCTTTTCAAACTATGAAGAGATTAATTTTTCACAATTCTGAACTGAAGCAATGTATAAAATGTGTTACAAACCTCTCTAAAAACCATGCACTGTTAACAAAAAACATTTTCATGTAACTATACAAATTAGGAAGATAAACTGTAATACATAATGAAACGATGACAAAAGCCTTATTCCTTAATCAAAGGAGATAGGAAAGAACACTGAATCAAAGACACACAAAAAATCAGAAAGCAAATGTAGCTTCTGAAATACTCCCCATAGCTGTTCTGTATATCATAACAGAACACTCTCTCTCTCTCTCTCTCTCTCTCTCTCTCTCTCTCTCTCTCTGCCTCCCCCCCCCCCCCCCCCCCCGTGTGTGTGTGTGTGTGTGTGTGTGTGTGTGTGTGTGTGTGTGTGTTTCACTACATCATATCGTGCTGATTGCAGAACAGTAATTTTTCAAACTACTATGTACAATGTATATTACAATTCTTGCTAACAGTATCCAATATAAAACAATACACACCTGTAGATGCTGTGAGTGCAACAGCACTTCTCGAGCATACTTCTCCTCTGCAGTCTTGGCTGCTTCCTTCTGAATTTCAAGTGCTGCTATAGCCTCTTCCAATTGTGACTTTAGCTTAAGCAACTCAGGATCAGTATCACCTTTTGCTACAAGTTTCTCGGTCTTCACAACTTCAGGAGCTGGAGGAGGTGCTGATCTTATTTCTGCAATTTCCTTTTCTAATTCTTCTACCTTCTTGCGCAGTTCTTGTTCTTTTTCTGATGCTTCTGACAATCTGTATAAAATAGAGGAAAGTTATCAACTTTTTTCTTTCATTTTGAAATATACACACAAAAAATTAGCTCTCTTCCTTCACCATCAATTAACCATCTCAAATAGGGAAGTAAATACTGTTTGAAGCATAAACAAAAAATATTTTCTTTTGCTTCCACTTTTATTATACAAATTGTCAACAGATCCTCATGAAACAATGTTTACATCAGTAAGCAACATACGCCATCAATACGTAGTTACCATTTCATCATTCTTTCTTACATTATTGTCATCACAAAAGCCTGAACAACATAGACCAAAGTCAGTTGTACAAATGTAAATTCATAAGGTCGCATCTGCTAAGGAAGTGGAAGTGTATTTGACTGTAATAGGAAATTGTGCTGGATTTACCAAACAATACACAAGCTGTTGTTTATGGTCATTTGTTTGACTTAACATCCCACTGACAGTGCGATCATTAGAGATGGAGCAAAAGATCGAATTACAAGAGGATTTGAAAGGACGGATTTTATTGCTGCAATTATTTACTTATTCTCATAAACACTACTGCTACTGCAACTGAGGATACAAAAAAGAAACATGCTGAATACTTCACAAGAAACGAGACAGATAATCTACACGAAACTATAAACCTATCAGTCTTCTCTCTATTATGCGCAAGAATCATCTCAAACTGAATAAAAAAAACACTGGAGGTCTACTACTGCAGGGATCCATCCCTACTCTACCCCTGCTCCTAGCCCCTTGTCTCCTGGGCCATATCCCTGCAACAGACCTAGATACAAGACCTGTCCCATATGTCTTACCACCACCACCACCACCACCACCACCACCACCAACAACAACAACAACAACACCAACACCAACAACACTAACCAATCTGGTTAAAGCTTTCACTTATCTCAATATAAGGCAGGGTTACCTGTGAAAGCAGATTTACACACAGATTTACACAACTATGCTTCTTTCTATGTGAGCACATCAACTAACTAGCTGACACCTGACAAACTGGCCAAGAGGCAGCTGGACCACCCAGCTGCTGAATATTTTGCCCAATACGTTTCACTTCAATGACTATTTCACAAACTGTGCCATCTGGATCCTGCCCATCAAAGCCAGAGTTTCTGAACTGTCTAGGTAATAACTATCCCTGAAATATATCCCATGTTCCCTTAACCCCTCTGGCTTCAGCCTTCACTAGTCCCTGCCCTTCATCCACCTATCCCCTTCCCTGTTCCCATTCCAGCACTACACATGTGTTTTTCCACAGGTTGTGCCACTATTAATCAAAAGTAAGGTGGCAAATGTTGAAAACTATAGACCAGTTACCCTATTCTCATCAGTTTCAAAAATAGTAGAACAAAGACAGACTGGCGAGTTACCTGAATTAATACTACCTACTTAATGTATCACAGTTTTTCTTCTGGCGCACAAAAAATATAATGTCTGTCATAACAGAGTTTACGAAATGGGGTACTTAAAGTTCTTGCTGGAAGGTTTTTCACACTGCTGCCCCAAAATACTACTAAATGAACTAAAAATAATTCAAAAATAATTTTTTAAAAATTGTTAAAAATGATCTCACTCATTCCTGGGAAATAAAGAGTTCAAAAAGTAGACATAGCTCCCACATTAGATAATGCCACATTAGTTTGCGGAACTATTGTCAGATCCCAAACTTATCAAACATCCAGCCACGGGCAGTGCAAACGTGTGCAATACCACAGGGCAAGCTACTATCAAGTCGGATATAATTTCTGGACTGCATGTACAGCCAACATCACTATTTTTCCACTGAATCTTTTTCTATTCCTCTGGAACATCAGAACTCACTATTTTCCAACAAATCTTTTTTGGCTGCTCTGGAGCATCAGGAGATACATTTTACAGATTCTCTAGTACCACCCGCTCACCCACTCACTTCAACAAATTTGAAACCATTTGTACAGAACCTAGCTTCAAGATATACCACACTCTTGTACTTATAACACTGAACGCAATTTTCCCATTTCCCCCTTACGTATGTTCAATATTAATTAAAAATCACTGCTAAATTCAGTTTTTGGTTTTCTTGTTACATTCCTTTAATACACTTCTCATAAATATTAAATTGAATAAAGCTGGTATACACACACACACACACACACACACACACACACACACACACACAAAGAAAGGGAAAAAAAGGGGGCGAGGCCCACCACAGTCCATCGGTTAACACAAATGTTCCTCAGTGGAATAAACTGACAGATAGCACATATGTTACAACATGGACCTCAGATTTGGAAGGATAGAAGATTATGCTCTGCCTGGCCATAATGATCTAGATTTCCAGTGTGTTTTGTAAATCATTCTTGGCAAGTGTTCAGATGGTTCCCTGAACAAATTCACAGCTGGACACCTTTCCTGTCTGCTTCTCTTTATAAACACATATATACTCATATTCCTATGTACATGACATGTTTTCTTATATTATGCTTACACACGTATAATAATTGTAAAATTATCCTTGTACAAATAAATTGCTGACACACAGAAAATATGCACAAGCGGTCTGGAAGAGCCCTTTACCCAGCTCTACTTGATGATTCAGTAAGATGTTTTTGCTGTCAACTATCACTTCCTTTTACAAATATATGAGAAAAATATAAAATTGCAATAGACAAATTAACTTCACTCTGAAAAAGCAACAACTTCTTTTTGTATGAACCTGCATTTTAGATCTTTGCTTTTGATGTCTTAATTTCTGCATCACCAAATATTTCTGTCTGACTCCTGTTGTTTTATCTGCAGCTGGAATAGTTCGTCATCATCTGATGGAGATGAAAATCCACTGATGAGAAAATAAAAAGTTAGTGCAGGAAACTGAGGAAAGAGACCTTTCTCTTTTATGTAAAAACATTAAAATAAAAAAGTGGTAAATTGCGCAGACAATTCAAATGAACAGTCACAAGTTCAAAAATGCTTCATTCTCATGTAAATTTTAGTAGTAACACCAAAAATTATCGTTTTCACTGGGGACTGCAAATTACTGTGGCATGGTAATTGCTCTTATGAAAAAAACTTCAAAATTTATATTAACATGAAACTGTTATTCAGTTTACATTTTCATTCAATCATTCATAAGTACCATAGAATGCATCAAGTAGGAGAGCTTTCAGTGATGTGGAACACGTCAAAGTACACACTGATAAAATTTCAACTCTTTCTCTTTATTAACTATTGTGTGTAACTGATAAGCAATTTCAATGGCTTGCCCTGAAACCTTGCAAGCAATTCAGAGAGGTTCTCACTCACCAACTGCACACAGTAGATAATAATAAGAAATTTTACTCCTCTCTCTCACTGGGGGTTCGTACCAAACAATTCTTTCTCTCTTACAATTTGAAGTGTCCCCCACCCCTCGCCAGCCTGTGTAACTTATCTAGAATTAATAGTGATGGTTTTATTTAACAGAAAACAGCATCTTTATGACAAGTCAAAAACTCTCATAGTGTTTAGGTCTGAACTGTAATAACACTGATTTAATTAGTAGCTCCATGAATATATGGAAAAACCGGTTTGTCATTTTATGTCAGTTACATTATCAATCTCTTTTTAGTTATTCTTATGGACTCCACCTAGCTTGTATCTGCATGAATATACTGTATTGTGCTTCCTCATTTTAATGTCAATGTTACGTTGTAATAGCTCATTTCATGGACCAATCTAAGAGTTTTTGTGATCGGAATTAGCTGGCTTGGTCGCAGTTTGTTTACCCGCCATCATGGCCATTTCACTGAGATAACTACTATTTGTATTTATTACATAGAACATGCTCGTTTTCTCTTGACGAATCCAAATTGTCAGAGCAAACAAAAATTGAAGCACTTATCATTTTAAATTTCTCAGTTACAGAATTTTTAACCAAGCCAGTTAATTCCAAAGGTAAGGCTTCATACTCTAATTACTCAGTTACAGCATAAAAGAAATGTATTTTACTGTAAAACATTTGTTATGATCAATTTCAAGATAGTTTTCTCTCTCAGTTATGTGACTGACATTTGATGTGATCTGAAACCAGAATGCACTAATGAAGCAGTCCAATTTTGAATATTATTTAATCTGAAAGATTTTGTTCTTCCTTCTCAGCTCAGATAGCATGTAGCATGCATTAAAAATTCTTTCACACAATGTCTACCTGGTAAAACACAGAAGAAGTATTTTAACACAGATCATCATAACACTTTACCACAAATACAACCCCTCCCCAAATGTTTATCATTAAAACATGCTGCAAAAATTACAAGGGCTCTATCACAGCACAACCTACCTCTTGTTTGCAGCTTCTAGTGCTTGTTTTTTTTCATCAGATAGCTCCTTTACACGCTGCTCAAGGGCCTCCGAAATATCGCAATACTTCTGCATGTGTTCCTTTGCTTCAGCCAGTTCCTTCTGTGCAGTGGTTAAGCTATTGTTCTTCGAAAGCAGTTGTAGGTCTAGATCTTTAATTCTGCTAAGCAGTTCCTTAGTTTCTGCAAATAAAACGTACACAGTGATGAAAAGCTACACAAACGCTAAGACCCACTTACTTCCCACATCTTTGATAAGAACTGTAGCATACGCTGAGGACTTCTTTCTTTTTATGCATCCCACAGCCACGACTCACAACAAATAATTGTGGCAAACTCCTTGACATCAGGAATGAGCGATTTTCATACGTGAGACTCAAGGTAGCACCACAAAAATCAACAAATATGTAACTTAAAGGAAGACTTATTTGGGGCCCATTGATTAAAATAAATCAGGTGATAATTCAAAGGTATAAGGTCAACAGATGTTTAGGTGTGTACCTAGACAAACACTGGAGATTCAAGGCTCACATAGAACATGTAGCAAGGAATAGTAATTGTATAATGAATAAAATTATTAATATGGTAAAAAGGCATTTTTAATTGCCCCTGGATGTAATTAAAACACACCTTGAGTCTATACTGACTACAATTTTGAACTACAACGCCAATGTTTGGGCGCATGGTTGTCACTGTTCAAACTTGCTGTTGCAGTGGGGAAAGTATGGCAAGGAATTCGCTATGATTACGATGAACCTTCAGCAACAAATTTACAGGTGTAATAATTACATTAACATGTGTATGTCACTCTGGTTTTACACAGAAGAAACGAGGCTGTCATCTATGAGCTGAAGGAAAAACAATAAAACCACACACACACACACACACACACACACAAAATCTTGGGTAATCAGCAATAAATTCATTAATAATAAAGGATAGTACAGAGTTGGAATTTCTCTGGCAGAAGGACGACAAAATTTCAGTTTCTTTCTGATGCAAACGATCGGCTACAGATAACACATTCTGAGCCGAGCAGGGGAATAGTCCACTATCTTTCTGGACATGTTGTTGTTGTAGTCTTCAGTCCTGAGACTGGTTTGATGCAGCTCTCCATGCTACTCTACCCTGTGCAAGCTTCTTCATCTCCCAGTACTCACTGCAGCCTACATCCTTCTGAATATGCTTAGTTTATTCTTCTCTTGGTCTCCCTCTATGATTTTTACCCTCCACTCTGCCCTCCAATACTAAATTGGTGATCCCTTGATGCCTCAGACCATGTCCTACCAACCGATCCCTTCTCCTGGTCAAGTTGTGCCACTAACTCCTCTTCTCCCTAATTCTATTCAATACCTCCTCATTAGTTATGTGATCTACCCATCTAATCTTCAGCATTCTTCTTTAGCACCACATTTCGAAAGCTTCTATTCTCTTCTTGTCTAAATTATTTATCGTCCATGTTGCACTTCCATACATGGCTACACTCCATACAAATACTTTCAGAAACGACTTCCTGACACTTAAATCTATACTCGATATTAACAAATTTCTCTTCTTCAAAAACACTTTCCTTGCCATTGCCAGTCTACATTTTATATCCTCTCTACTTCGACCATCATCAGTTATTTTGCTCCCCAAATAGTAAAACTCCTTTACTACTTTAAGTGTCTCATTTCCTAATCTAATTCCCTCAGCATCACCCGACTTAATTAGACTACATTCCATTATCCTTGTTTTGCTTTTGTTGATGTTCATCTCATACCCTCCTTTCAAGACACTGTCCATTCCGTTCAACTGCTCTTCCAAGTCCTTTGCTGTCTCTGACAGAATTACAATGTCATCAGCGAACTTCAAAGTTTTTATTTCTTCTCCATGGATTTTAATTCCTACTCCAAATTTTTCTTTTGTTTCCTTTACTGTTTGCTCAATATACAGATTGAATAACATCGGGGATAGGCTACAACCCTGTCTCACTCCCTTCCTGGACATAGCTGAATATATCTGAATAAAATTAGTAACAGAGCAATGACAAGCTGTGACTGGTGAAATACGCATACCAAATCATGTCCTATGCGAATGTCTACAAGCTGAAAACCAATGCCTCTTTTCCTGAACAGTAAAGGAACGACTGATTCAGGGCAGAAAGATATGCCATAGGAGAACTGCAGATACAGCAGCCTATAGGTAACCATCTAAATGTGTGAGCGAGAGTAGTAGAAACAGCAATAAGAAAAAAATATGATGATAAACATTGTAAATTTAATTCAATATACATAAAAGATAAAAAAAAGAAAGGATTCACATAAATGTAATTTTATTTGTAGCATCCATTCTCCCCATAAAGAACGTGGACTCGAATGAACAAATGTCTGTCAAACAAAAACACACTGGTCAAAAAGCTTAGATGTTAAATGAACACACAATAACACACTGTATAAGGGATAGTCAAAGTTTTAATTAACAACTCAAAAAATATAGGCACAAAATTAATTTTTTGTTTGTTTACAGGAACATGTCTGCAATCCCAGTACACATTAAAAAATTCTTGTGCCAGAGTATTGTAGCATAGTGGGAAAGGAGCAGAAACATAACAGCAAAGCACACTGATAATATTTAGTATCAAGTGGTAATTCATTTTCAGCAGCAACAGAAAATCAATTAACATACAACATTCAATTTTATCAGTGGACTACACCATTTTGTTTTGGCTCCTCTATATGCTACAGTACTGTGACAGGAGAATTTTAATGTGTACCGGGATTGCAGACGTACCTGTGAATAAACAAAAAATTAACTATATAACATTATTTTTTTGAAACGATGATTAAAGCTTTAGAACTACCTCTCATATACGTGATAAAGAGCATGTGGAGACTGGTGTCTCCTAACATGTCTAAGCCTTTAACCATTTAGAAAATCAATATAAAATACCTTGCACAATAATGTAATTAAATGTACAGTCTCATTCTGCAGCCTAAAACAAATTAAAAATATTTTTAAGGCACACAGGAGAAAGACAAAATTTCATGATTAAGGTGGATTACAACATTCAAAACCTTTAACAGCAAACTAATTACTAATGGGTACTTTGAGCATGCTGTGTACTATTCATGTGTCACTATCACAATATTAACACAGCCTCATGAAAAAGCTCTTTGAAGTTGTTCTCAGACCACACACCGTTGCCAAGATTTAGGACAATGACCTCAATAAACCAAAAGTTGATTCTAAGTCAATGACCTGGATTTTCCAAACTCTGGCCTTTACCCATCTCCTCACAAATAACCTACTCAGTTTAAGTGACTGAGTAGTTGTTCAAACTAGTAATGGTTGCTGCTCACCATACTGTGGAGATGCTGAGTCGCAGAAAGGCACAACAAAAAGGCTGCTAAACAAGTAAGCTTTCAGCCGAAAGGCCTTCTTCTCAAAAACGCGCGCACACACACACACACACACACACACACACACACACACACACACACACACAGAGAGAGAGAGAGAGAGAGAGAGAGAGAGAGAGAGAGAATGCCTTTGGCCATTGGAACCAGACTGTGGGCAATTGTAGACATAATCTGGTTGGTGTGGGTAAGAAGTCTAGGACAGGAAGGAGGAGGGACAGCAGGGCAGGGGTGGGTGATGAAGTGTTGCTTATGAGAGCATACATTGGCATGGTGGTGAGAGGGTTGAGTAGCTAGGTGTAGACAGGTGGTTAGATGGAGGGCAGGGGGGAGGGGGGGGATGGGAAAGGAGAGAAGTACATTGGTGGAATAGAAAGCTCTGTAATGCTGGAGTGGGAACAGGTAAGTGGATAGATTGGTTCGACAGTGACAAATGAAAGTTGAGGTCGGGGGAGGGTTACGGGAATGTATGATATACTGCAGGGAGAGTTCATACATGTGCAATCCTACTGTGCAGGTGGGAACTCCCCCCGCAATATATCCTACATTCCTGTAACCCCTCCCCCATGGCCTCAGCCTTCATTAGTCACTGTCTTTTACCGATCTTTCCCCTTCCCTAGTCCCAGTCTAGTACAATGCACGAACTTTTTTTTAGTTCTCTCCTTTCCTGTTTCCTCCCCTCCCCATCACCCTTCCTCTTCCCCTCCCTCCTGGCTGCCTGCCCTCCATCTAACCTCCCATCTGCACCTAGCTGCTCAACCCTCTCCCAATCACATCCCTGTAAGCTCCCACAAGCAATACTCCATCATCCCCACCCCTACCCTGCTATCCCTCCACCTCTCCACCTCCTCCTTACCCCAACCACTCAGATTGCTCCCCACAATGTGTGCAATTGCTCACAGTCTCGTCTTGGCAGCAAATGACACTGGTCATGGGCATGTGAGATTTTGTGTGTGTGTGTGTGTGTGTGTGTGTGTGTGTGTGTAGGGGGGAGGGTAAATTTATTAATAAAATGAGGCCAATAGGGCTGCTGTAACCCAAACAGGTAATTTTTTGATGCATAACCTAAGCAGAATAGCATTTAATAAGCCACCCAGTAGCACTGCATGTGAGAAGTGTGTGTAGGACTGGGAAATTTCTCAAAAAGTGCCCTTTCGACAGACACACCCAAGTATGTCTTGCAGACTAATATCTGCATATCGATAAATAAATATACACTATTCCTTGTCTGCCTATTAAGCAAATAAAGCATTTGAAGAGAGGAATGGCTCCAGCAGAGGCAGATTCTAACTGAAAGCATGAAGAATGCTTTATGGTCGGCATCCAGTAAGTGTATTAGAAGACAAGTAATACTTAATACTCACGTGTCGTGGTCTCCTGTGAAGGTTGTTTGGAAAGTTCTTTAACACGCATCTGTAATTTCAGCAGCTCATCATTAACTTGGTTCAGTTCTGTTCTTGCAGATATAAGTTCTGTTCTTGCTTGTTGGCCAAGTTTACGTTCCTCCTCCTCACGTTGTCTGGCAATTTCCACCTGCTGCTTAAGTTGCTTAGAGAGTTCTCTAAAGTTATCTTCTTCTTCCTGCCACAGGGAAACCACAATTACAGCACATTTAATGTCACAAGCAAATTTTTGAACAAAGCGGCTGCTATGCCCGTTCATGGACCAGGATATATTAATGAATGGATTAGAAGAAAACAAGTCTGCTGCTGCAAAAATACATCAATGAATTTTTAAAAAATCAGGGTACACTTAAATATTTTTTGTAAATTCTAGTCTCTTACTTCTTGATTGTATTATTACATCCCTCGTATCCACTGCCACATACACTACCTGCAATCGTCGCCGCAAAGCTGCACATTCACGGAGGGCATCATCCAGACGGGTCTCAAGGCGAACTCTAGCCTCTGTATCTTGCCGTTCCAAGCTAGTACGGATACATTCCAAATTAGCTAGTAAATTACTCTGCCCACGATTCTCTCGTTCATACATTTCCTTTTCTTTCTGCAAACGTGTATTGCTCTCACGCAGCAATTCACATTCTTGCAATGCATTCTGAAGGCGAACCTCTGCCTGAGCAAGCTTCTTCTGAGCATCAACAGCTTCCTGCAATACAAAAAATGATTGGATGATAACACAAGTAAAAATATAAATACCTAAGCAAACAAGAACATATTTCTGATGATGGTGATAATGTTCACATGGCAAATGTACCATTTCTTATAGAATAATCGGGGGGGGGGGGGGGGGGGGGGGGCCAAGAACACAGACATCAATAACAAAGTCCTAAATGTAACTATTTTTGGGATTATAGGCAGATCAAAATAAATAAAATCCTTTTTTTAAAATCCCAGATTTCCTGGTTAAAAATACACTTTCTTGGGTGAAAATAAACTTCTTCCCAGATGAAGGTACATTTTTCCGTGTTAAGCAACAATGCACTTTCCCTCGGAGCTGCAAAACATATCAATCCTTCGAATGCTGAGGAATTTATGCACAATCATAGAACTTTCCAGCACTTTAGGAAACACAATCCAGCAAAACAATTCATTTTGGAAGGATCTCTGATGCATGGCAACATGTATGAAAGTATAAACATGAATTCCACCAATTACTCCATGCTAGCTTCCGAAGAACTGAAATCGAAATTGCGACATGCTTTTGTCTGCCAGTCACAGCTCATGTCACACGATCTTGCCACCCAATGACAGCAGATAGTCAGAGCCTAGGAAATGTGATATAGTAAGCCAATAGCAACACCCTGTCAACAAGAAAAGATAAGCTTTCACACACATAATATCGATTGTCAAAATTTTTTTGTTCTTTTTTTGTATGGTTAGGCAGCATCATAAGAGCACCAGCTTAAATTGCAGCAGCTACATATTTCTGGCAAGAATGACTGTATATTTCACTGTTGTATGCCAGGCATTTTGTGAGTTACCTGGCTGAGTACATGTTCCATCAAGCAGTTAGACTTTTTCTATTGTAAAGCCAGTTAGGTGTGAAATTGCTCAAGAACTCATTTCACACTTTTTTTAAAAAAAATAATTACACTTTTTGCCATAATTATTACACAATTTATAATCTATGAAAGAACTAAAATAAATATGAAAAACTAACCTTGAAACTTGGTCTTATTTAGTGTGTGTTACCTTTTTGAGGTATATCAAACACAAACATGCCAGTCAAATTTTAAATAATGGTATAAATGACTGGTCTTCTGGGCCCGAAATTTTTGTTTGCGATTGGTCCTCAGCGTTAAGTTTTGAATGAGGTACTAACAGTCCACGATTTAAGAAATTCATCGCACATTCTCATACATACATACATACATAATTCATCCTGTGTAAAAGGAAATTTACTTTGAAAGTAATGCTTCTGAAATCACCATTCACAAAAAGTTGTGATGTCATGCTCACTGAAATGAGGCCCATGAGAAAGGTGCAGCAGAAGCAGTTTGTCATTATCAAGTATTGGATAGTCTTTGACGCATTTTGCTGTTGGCAGACACTTGTGCATGCACCATGTTCTGTTGTTGTAAACAGCACATTTTCTTGGCAGCTAAAGTTTTATTTTGGTGTAATTCTGTTGAGGGTTAACATAAAATTTGTTGTTTATGTCTCAGTTCTTACCAGTCAAAATTACAAAAAAATTAACTGAAAACTAAAACAACGAAAAATTCCTGGAATTCTAAAAAATTCCCGGGCTTTTCCAGATTTCTCCCAGAGGAAAAAATTTCTGTGTTTTCCCACTTTTCTCAGAGCATACACACCCTGTCCTTATACTGTTTACGTATGTAATTAGTCAACACTCTTGACTGTCATCAAGGAACATCAATAGTAATATATTGATCTACACACTAATTCTGACAAACCTCCAATTTTGGTTAGACAATTCTATTTATAGCAGTTTTGTCATCTAACACCTACAAATTCGTACAACTGGCTGAACAGAAGGTATGAACACATTCATACTGGGGGGCAGCTACCCTGAATCACTCTTCAGCAACAACAATCAATAATTGCTCAGCGTAAATCTTAAATGCCTTATAAAATTTGCAATGTATCTTTCCCATGGTGACAGAGATGATTAGTAGGAGCATTAATTATTCAATACACAGAGTAATGTTAAGGACTTTAACCACTGTCCAGTGGGCCTATGTAGTAATGGATACGGGCATTAGTCTCAGCAAGATTTTCAGAAAATGTTTTGAACCAGATATGGGATATTTTTAGGGTGGGGAGGGCAATCCTACCTTTGTTGACAGCCTCAAGGGGAGATGTGGGGAAGTTTCCCCATTTCTGAACATAATGATGCTTTCACACCAAATGGCTTTCAGAATGTTTTCTTTGGTATCGCAAAACTTGTCTTGTCCTTAATTTGCAAAAGATGATACTATCCTTAGTCACTGAGGAAGTTGAACAAATGTGAATACATATGGGAGAGAACTACGCCAAGTGATCTGTTGCTACAGCACTGATAGTCTAACAAACCTAAATGCTAACAAATTTCCGGTGTTTGAAGGACGAATGCTTCCAGTGGAATGTATATGTGACATGTTCCAGCAGTGCTGCGTTTCGTCAAGAGCAAAGGCACAAATGATTTTACGGCAACAGTTTAGCTATAGTAATAATGGATAACAAATTTTACTTTTAAAGTGAAGGGTAAAATGGTTTATGCCAAGAATAAGTTTGCTGTTCTTCTTCTTCTTCTTCTTCTTCAGGGACAGCTTATGTTAGATGAAGGAGCTAATAATTGTATGGACAGGGTGCTGATGGAAGAAACAGATTTAATAAGATTTAGTGAAGTGAGAATAAACAGTTTTGTTTGTGTGGAAACTGAACTACTATCCTGTGGATGGTTAATTTTTCAGACTGTAGAGGATTTAATAAATTTCCAGTTGGGGCTTAAACAGAGATTTTTAGCATTGCATGTTTCCAAGCTTTGAATTCATCTTAGTGTATTCTGATTGCTAAAAATCAGCGACGGACTTGTCGAATTTATTACGTTGTGACAACAGTGACAAATTCATGCTTTTATTATTTGAAATCTAAGATCTTATAATGACCTATATGATGCTGTAAATATTTCCTATGCCCCTTCTTGACAGCAATACCCTGTAAAATTGGTAGTTCTTTCTAAGGTTCTATGTTCACTGGAAGATTTACAAGTTGATGTACCATAAAATTTAAGTGGTCTGTTGGGTGACAGGAACTGGTTATTAATTATACAGTCTGTGATCACGTTTTAAGTGCTGTGCTATACACACTTTTTATGTTGTAATTCTAAGTCCATATTGTTTAAATAATGACATTGCTTAACCTAAAACTGTATTCTCAAATTTATGAGGGGCATTTTAAAAGTCCATGCAAAGTCCACCAGCACGTATCGAGGTCATGTTTAGTTAGTAGCATCTTTGGAAAGAACACACATGCAGTTTCAGCCATATTGGTCTATTTCTTTGTGTTTGACATTCATTTGGTTATTAAACATTACTTTAAGAGAAGCTAAAGACAAGCCTGATAAACATTACAGTGACTCTGAACCTTCAATTAGAACAGTTTATAAGTGGTTTCAAAATTTTCGGAGTGGCCATATGGGCACAAGTGATGCTGACCATTCTGGATGCCCTGTGGAGGTTACGACTCCAGAAATCGTTGATAAAATCCATGATATGGCGATGGATGACAGGAGAGTTATGGTGCATGAGATTGCTTGTGCTGTGGGCATTTCGAATGAATGGGTACATAATATTTTGCATAAACATTTGGACATGAGAAGCTATCCGCAAGAAGGGTTCCACTTGACCAAAAACGGAATCGTGTGAAGTGTTGCAAGGATGGTTTGCAGCTGTTCAGGAAGAATCAGCAGGACTTTAAGCATCGTTTTGTCACTGTGGATGAAACATGGATACATTACTATACTCCTGAGACCAAACAACAGTCTAAACAATGGGTTACCAAGGGAGAATCTGCACCAAAAAAGGCAAAGAGCATTCCTCTGGCCGGAAAGGTTAGGGCGACTGTCTTTTGGGATTCACAGGGATAATCCTCGTCAACTATCTGGAAAAGGGTAAAACTCTTACAGGTGAATATTATTCATCGTTACTGGACTGGTCGAAGAAAAACACTGGCAATTGGACTGCACAAAGTCCTTTTCCATCATGACAATGCACCATCACACACCTCAGCAGTTGTGCTCGCAAAATTAATGGAAATAGGATTCCAACTCATTTCACATCCCCCCTATTCTCCAGACTTGACTCCCTCTAACTACTATTTGTTCCCCAATTTGATGAAATGGCTGGCAGGACAAAGATTTTATTCAAACGAAGAGGTGATTGCAGCAACTAATAGTGATTTTGCAGACTTGGACAACTGCTGTTATTCAGAAGGGATGAAAAAATTGGAACAGCGTTGGACAAAGTATATAAATCTAAAAGCAGACTATGTCGAAAAATAAAAAAGGTTTACCCCAAACAAGTACGTAGTTTTTATTTTTGCACAGACTTTTCAAATGCCCCTCGTAAAGGAGCCATATAGGTTAAACCAGTACTAATGTATCATCACTGTAATACAAGGAAATTTCGTATATGGGATTTTTATTAATTTTTAGTTTCTAATTTTTTCAAATAATATTTAATAGATTTCTCTTATTTCAATATTTGTAAACTAAATATGCTGGCATGTTACTGTAAGAATGTATATACACTATGCGATGAAAAGTATCCGGACACCTGGCTGAAAATGACTTACAAGTTCATGGCCCACTCCATTGGTAATGCTGGAATTCAATATGGTGTTGGCCCACCCTTAGCCTTCATGACAGCTTCCACTCTCGCAGGCATACGTTCAATCAGGTGCTGGAAGGTTTCTTGGGGAATGGCAGCCCATTCTTCGTGGAGTGTTGCACTGAGGATAGGTATCAATTTCAGTTGGTGAGGCCTGGCACGAAGTTGGCATTCCAAAACATCCCGAAGATGTTCTATAGGACTAAGGTCAGGACTCCATGCAGGCCAGTCCATTACAGGGATGTTTTTGTCATTGTAACCATTCCACCACCGGCCAGGCATTATGAAAAGGTGCTCCATCATGTTGAAAGATGCAATCGCCATCTCCGAATTCTTCTTCAACAGTGGGAAGCAAGAAGGTGTTTAAAACATCAATGTAGGCCTGTGCTGTGATAGTGCTATGCAAAACAACAAGAGGTGCAAGCCCCCTCCATGAGAAACACCACACCATAACACCACCGCCTCCAAATTTTACTGTTGGCACTACACACGCTGGCAGATGACGTTCACCGGGCATTCGCCATACCCACACCCTACCAACGGATTGCCACAATTTGTACCATGATTCGTCACTCCACACAATGTTTTTTCCACTATCCAATGTTCACGCTCCTTACACCAAGCGAGGCATTGATTGGCGTTTACGGCATGATGTGTGGCTTATGAGCAGCTGCTCAACTATGAAATCCCAGTTTTCTCACGTCCTGCCTAACTGCCATAGTACTTCCAGTGGATCGTGATGCAGTTTGGAATTTCTGTGTGATGGTTTGGATAGATGTCTGCCTATTACACATTACGACCCCCTTCAACTGTCGGCAGTCTCCGTCAGTCAACAGACAACGCCAGCCTGTGCGCTTTTGTGCTGTACGTGTCCCTTCACATTTCCACTTCACTATCACATCAGAAACATGAAACTAGGGATGTTTAGGAGTGTGGAAATCTTGTGTACAGACATATAACACAAGTGACACCCAATCAACTGACCACGTTTGAAGTCCACGAGTTTCACAGAGCGCACAATTCTGCTCTCTCATGATGTCTAATGACTACTGTAGTCACAGATATGGAGTACCTGGTAGCAGGTGGTAGCACAATGCTCCTAACATGAAGAACATATGTTTTTAGGGGTGTCCAGATACTTCTGATCAAATAGTGTAGAACCTACTATATATGTTTCAGATTTTCACGTCATGTAATAATTAAGACCACAGTAATATGAAATTGAACAAATACTTGTATAGTGATGCAGTGGCTGTTATGAACGTAGTACAGCAATCAAATGAAGCATGTCCAATCCACTCCTCCCCCTTCCACCCCTTGTTCACTTCTCCCTCGCCACCATCCTCCCTTTACTGAATGCTTCTTTTTTATATATAATATACAATACACACAATCATGTTTTAAGAATATTTATGGGCATGATCTTGGCTCAAAGTCATGCAGGTGCCCTGCACTGAAGGACCTGTATGTTTTATTGATTTTCTGTTCACTTTTGCACTCAATAATGGCTATAGAGCTGAACTCTTGAGACTCTTAAATAAATAAGTATCAAATATACAACCAAATGGCAGAAATTTCATTAAAATATGAAGAATTGTTTAATATTAATCATAGGAAGGTATCAGTGTGATACACAATTATTAACACTGCCCAAACACTAATTAACAGAGTTATAACAGACCAAGGGAATACTTCCCCCCTACAAGCAGACCACTCAGCCTCATTCCTACGTAAAATCTACTAACCTGCAAAATGCTTCTACAGATATGAAAGTAAGAGAACAGCACTGGCACCAGTATACGCAAATGAAGAGAAGAGACTGTGCAATAGCCTCAGTCAGTACCATTAAGTAACTAGAAACCGTTTGTGCTTAACCAGGCTACCATTAACACAGCAAAACTAGCGAACTATTCAGAAATATATCTGTTGCTCCCTATGTTATAATCAGAGTCAGGATTTTTATGAATGCACCTTTTCTCAGGGTAAATTAATGCTCTTCAGAAAGATACCACAGTGTGAATTTTGTTTCTTGTTTCGAAAAGACATTTTTTCACAGCCCTTTTCTCCTTCTGTGAGACCTTAATCCATTTTTTCCTCCAACCATGTCCGTAATCCCCTATTTTCTTTTGCTGTAGGATTTCAGTAATCTTCTTGAGTGCCCTTTGTAATTTATAAGAGGAATGGCTTGTGGGTTTAATTTCATTATTTTATAGTTTTGAATCAATATAAAATATTTAACTTTCAATTATCATCTCCTTAGCTTACAGTGAACATTAATAGTACCACTACCCCTTTCGGTACATGTAGGACTGGGAGCACATCTGTAATAATGGAAAATAATTGTGTGCGAGACTCTTCCTATTTCTCTCACTTTGCCGCTACACACAGCCTGCAAACAATCGAAATGAGAATATGGGTATCGCATTTTACCATTTCAATATCAACAGAATCAGTATCCCACTGTTCATGAATTAAGTTCATCATTAAATGAGTGTATTATTAGATTTGATCATGCCAAATGTGTCCAGCGTCTGAGAAACTGTTCCAGCTCAGGAATTCACGCAAGATTCCATTGAAACTGACAGTTTTGTCATGCAATTAAGAAATTTTGTTAGATGAAAAATACCAGTGAGATTGGATCAGACATTTCCAGCTCTAAGCATCAAAAGAACAAGACTCTTCAAACAAACAAATCATGGCACACTATTACAAAATGCATTTGAACAATTCTTCAAAAAGCTAAATATTAACGAATTGAACACTGATTTGTGTGTGTGTGTTACAGGTGCTCAACACTGAGGTTACAGCGCCCTTACGTACATTGGATGAAACAATACTGGATAAAATGTTTAAAATTTTTGTCAAGCAGTAAGGAAGAAAGGTGTAAAAGACGATCATTCACTCACTCTCATCCCATTCGCATTAAACCACACAATCACATTATCTCGCAAGCCTTAATAAGGCAGTGAAGGGTGAAAGCTGCTTTTTCTAAAACTGAAACAGAAGTAAAACCACAGAAGAGCTACAACAAAAGCAAAGGTAAATGTGCATGGCTGACGAATTACAAAAAACATGTGTATGCCAGTCACCCAGTTAACGCACATTAAGAACACAAGCTCCCAACATTTTTGGAAACAAGTTGCACAGAGGGCAGATCTGCCAGTAAATCTGCCACACTCCTCTGGTCCGAAAATAAAATCCAGTCTAGTAAAATGAGGGGCACAGTTACCTGCACGCCACAAGCACCACACGTTGGAGGATCCTCTTGCCGGAGCAACAATGCATGCTTCAGAGAACTGTGACCTATGTAAGGACGAGTAAGCAGGACCTCAGACCATCTTCATGGCCACAAGAAGGTATACCACGGCCGCATTGTGGGCTTTACGAGACACAGCTTATAATCAGTCATTTCCAGCCACTTGTCTTTCCATCAACACCTGACTCTGTACCTCAACAGCGAGGTGAGTACATGCGGGGGAATGGCACACTGAAATAACAGAGGATTTATCAAGACATGTCTCCTTGGCTGCATATCTGCCCTTTCGTTTCCTGCAATATCCATGTGCCCTGGCACCTACCAGAAGGACACCTCTTTCCCCATCCATTTTAGCCGGAGGAGGGCATCCTGAACATTCTGAACCACTTTATCAGCTGGTCAGCTAGATATAAGCGTTGCATCGAGAAAAGAGTCCCCCAGCTTAAACCCGTCTGTGAAGACAGCTACAAAGCCGTGGTGCTCACTTAAATCTCAAAAAATTTCGCATTAAAAACAGAAGAAGGTGTGCAATCTCTCCTGCACTTCACTAAATCTAAAATTACTCTGGCCACTTGCACTAACCAGGGTAGGAGTCAGTTAAAACACTAGATTTGAGCCTGTACATGACCCACGCCAAGGGTCTCAAGCACACATTCTGCACAGATACCAAATGGTCTTGTTGCCCGTAATGATTCATAAAGAGTAGTTCTATAGCTGGATGAGCAATGGTAGGGTGTGCTGGAGCAGTGGAAGTAGCGAGGTGCTGACATACCTGACACACCATGAGAAGCTGCTACCAGGTGGTACAGACAGTTCACCAGTCTCAGCACAAAGAATGGGTACGGGGCAGGACTCTTAAGGGCCGTGGACCACCTGATCTCTTCATGGTGGACAGAATCAATGATTTTAAGGTACGAAGGCCTCGCTGACCCATACACTGTACATCCATAGTCCAGCCGTGATCGAACAAAAGCCCTACAAAAACTGGAGCAGAAGCTCCCTTCCACTCCCCAAGACCTATGTAAGACACCTCAAAATTTTCAGTGTGTTTGGGCCCTTACTTTCAGGTCTATCAGGTGTAGTAACCAAGGCAACATCGAGTCAAAAATGAGGCCCAAAAACTGCACAGAGTCTTTAAAAGGGAGAACAGTGCTCCACAGGTAAATTAAAAATAGGATGAGAATGATTAAAATGAAAAACACACACACACACACACACACACACACACACACACACACACACACACACACACACACCTTCTCCATAGAAAATGTAAAATCAGTCTTTGCAGCCCACTTCTCCACCATCTTCAATGGAAGCTGCAACTGATAAAATGATGCTGAAATGCTGGAGGAGGAAAAGAAAACTGCAAAACTGCAAATAAGGAGCACCATACAGGACTCCTTACGGTGGATGTGATACTGTGGATGGCTGTGGCAAAGAGGGTGTAGCAAAGCAAGAGGCACCAAATTTGTTGTAAAAGTCAGTAAATTATTCAATGGACAATATTTTTCAGTTCAGATATTTCATTCATTCCAAGCAAGTGTCGATTTGTGACATCATCCAGACACGAGTTGACTTTAATCTGAATCCATTTTAGCAAACTAATAATTTCACTAAATTTTATTGATTATGAAATACAAGTTCTTGAAGTTTATTCAGAATTGGAAGTGTTTGATTACTAACTACATGACATAATTTATTTGTTTAACATAAAGGTGTTTTGAATTTTGTATGCATAAAATAAAGTGTGAATTTATATGTGGCTTTTACTCTGACACGAGTTATCACTTGGAGTGCTAAAAGTGAGTGTGTACAATTTGCTGACCTATGTGTTGAATTTTATTTTGTGATCTTGACCCGAATGGAGAGTAAATCCAGTTTCATTTAACCTTTACATGAGATAGACACATCACGTTATTACAAACGAGTCATTTAGCCCATTAGGGAAAACTGGAACCTATGTGCTCGATTAAAATGATTTGCAACGTAGTAAGGACCATTACACACACAGAATGTTACACAAAGTTTGCTGACCGCATGAGAGTGTTTTTCTTTCCAAAAAATGCCAAAAAACCGGCAGTTTCGAAAGTTAAATTATTAACTGTTGTGTAACTTCGATTGTCGTACACCACTACGGAACTTCTTGTATCGTGTCTCTTCACAAAAGATCTCAAGAAGCCGGGATAAACAAGAAGAAAAAGAAGAAGAAGAAAAAGACTAAAGAAAAGGCATCGGTATAAGGGATCACCATTCTCCTGCTCAAAACTATTCGACAGCACGTCACCAATTCTGAAGTGAAAAAAGCACTTTGATAAAAAGTACCAAATAAAGATGGGGAGATGGCCACAAAAGCACCATTGGCAGAGCTGTCCTACAACAACGTGGTTCCAAGTAGTAATGCATGCCTTACTGACACAGAAAAACATACCTACCCAATGCCGCTTATGCAGGAAAACCTGCTGAATAGCTGCCACTAGCAAGACCAGGTTGCCAACAGTGGATTGAAATCTGCTGAAACCACACAGAGTAGCTAAAGTGCTTAGTCTATAACATCCACATCAGATGACAGTTAACCACGCACTCGAAGGTCTTTTCTACACAGCTTGTTAAGGCAACACCAGTAATTACTGGGACACATTCGGTCATTTCCCAGTTTAGAAAGAGGGGTCAAAATTGACTCCCTCCACGAGTTGGGAAGTTATCTGTCTGCCATATTGAATTCAAACTCCGTAAGACGGTTTCCTTGGACAGTGATTCGAGTTCCACAGCATGCAGTATTGGATCTGGTTGTGACCTAGTGCAATATCAAGAGCTTCAGACGGAGTGGAATCCAGCTCCCACATGGAGAATAGGCAGTTGTAGGACTCCAAATTATTAGACTGGAAGTCCAACTCACCCCTTTCCATGGTTGCACAGGAGCAAGGGAACCCTGGATCCTGGCTGGCAGTGGCAATAATCAGCACAAAATGCTCTGCCATAGTTTGTATAGTAGATAACTCATGTTATGTGGTCCAAAATGCAGCCAGCTGGCCAAACAGCATCCACCTGGCTCTGCTGATCATCCATTGTGGCTGCTTCCTTTCAGTGACAGCTCCATTCAATAGGTGAATACAGAGTGGGAAGTGATCACTGGAATGAAGGTAGTCAGTGACTTCCCACTGAAAAGAGTAAGTAAATGCTGGAAAGCAAAAACAGAGGTTGATGGCTGAGAATGTCCCAGCAGCAGCACAGAAATGAGTGGAAGTGCCTGTGTCGAGGATGCACAGCTTGTGAGGCATCATGAGGATCTCCAAAATCCCTCAACACTGATTTGTGTGCAGCTCTTATACAAGCAGGAATACCACTCAGTAAGGTGAAACATTCAACCTTCAAAGGGTTTCTTCAAAAATACACAAAGATGTCAATGCTCAATGAGAGTACGTTTAAAAAAAAAACTTCCAAGAAACCACACAAAGAATCCAGGAGAAAATGTCTGGGTGTGACATGGGAATCATTCTGGATGAAAACACAGACTCAATTGAACAACATTTTTTTGAACATTTTAGTTTGCCCCTTAGCAGAGGAGAAAGTTTGGCCTACGTTGTTAAAAATGTATGAGCTGAAGAAAGCAAATGCCAGTACTGATACATTTACATGCTTGGTCCATGTCCTTTATAGGTTTTGTGAATCCGGAAGTAACTTCCAAGCCATTTTGAAGCCTACAGGCAAATCACTTGCTAGGGATTTTTAACAAGTGTGCTACTATAACGTGTGAAAATTCTGACAAAATTAAAGTGTCCGTGTTTTCTTTCGATCCAGCTGACATAGGTGCAATTTCCAATACACAATAACTTCTGCTACTGGAGAAAATACATAATTTGTGGGCAGAACTAGTTTACATCCATAGTTACAAGTACTTGACTAGCTAATAAATGATTAGAAGAACAAGGTCTTGGAAGAGAGAAACAACGGGATATTTTAACTTCTGTGAGGGGGCAGTTAGACGGCTTTGCCAAAGATAAACTCGTATAGTCTTCAGGAGAATCCAGATCTGTAGAGCTGCCATTCCAAGTGAGTACAAAGTTTGTCTCTAAGGTTTCTGTGGATGTCTAAAGAAGTTTTAACATCTACAAAGATATTCTATTTTTTAATAGAAGCAGACTTAGTTTAAAAATGTAGAGTGCTAAATGTCTAAGATCATCATCCATGATTTTTCCTTCTTCTGAAGAGTGATGATTTGATATACTTGTTTGTAATTCAATAAAGTGTAACAGGAAAAGATAATTTGTTGAATTAGTTAAGTAAATCATCACCTTTTTGGCCCTTTTTTACCTTATTTTAGCACCTGGTCTATTCCTTTTTCGTCATCTGAAATTTGCACCTAAGAATCCTAACTATGATTATAATGAACAACTGTTGTTTCTTTCTGACATCTGATTAAAATTTGATACCAATCCGTTCATTCGCATCACCTCAGCAAAGGCAGATGTTTCCCTGACAAGACAATGGAGGATATTTATGACAGCTTTGAAATTTAAAAAAATTCTGACATCACAAATTCAATACAAGAAGATTTTATGTATCTTACTGATATGGTAGTCATTGCATCACTGCTGAATAATCATGACAAGGAAGTGAAGGGCGAGATCAACTGCAATGTTGCCAACATACATATTCCAGTATTTCTTTTCCACCTACATGCAGAATATCTATTTTTCTGACTCTCATGCCAAAGATGAAACTGAAAATAAATTTAAAACAAATGCTGTTTTTTTTACAACAGACTGATGTTGAATCACCATCACTACCACCACCTATAACAACTACACTACTTCCACAGACATTATCATACACCTCTCAGTGAGAGTAATTCAAAATAAATGTTTATTTCTTATATTTAATACCTTAATTTACTTACAGTCTAACGTATATACCAACAGTATACTTACATCTTTAATAGCAACAATTGTTTGCTCATGCTTAGCTATTGATTCAACGTATATCTGGTTTCGTTTCTCAAGAGCATCAACCTGCGCACGATAAACATCAGTGCTGTCTTTTAATGCCTTAGCACAGCGATCTGCATATTCGGCCTGTGCCACAATGCGGGCGTAGTCGGAACGAATTTTGTGAAGTTCAGTTTGAGCAGTTTCCAACTGTTCAGTCAAGTGTTTCTCATGTGCCTGTCTTTCTTTACGGTATGTTTCAGCTTCAGCCAGTGCCTCTTGAAGAGCCTTTCTGGTCTCTGCCAACTGCCAAAATAATTAAAAGATTATATCATGCCAAAAAACTTTACTGAATAGAACCTAACAATGACGAGGCCACAGGATGTGGATGACAGGGGCAA